>NW_026294606.1:13143845-13701345 GCF_007827085.1 Peromyscus californicus insignis
AAAAAAACAACAACAAAGAACCGGGGTAGGGGAAGGGGCGGGGGACTGGAGAGATGGCCCAGCAGTTAAGAGCACTACTGCTCTTCCAGAGGACCAGGGTTCAATTCCCAGCACCCACATGGCAGCTAACAACTCTCTGTGACTCTAAGAACTGACACCTTACACAGACATAACACCAATGCAAATAAAAAATAAATTAAGCCGGGCAGTGGTGGCGCACGCCTTTAATCCCAGCACTCGGGAGGCAGAGCCAGGCGGATCTCTGTGAGTTCGAGGTCAGCCTGGGCTATCAAGTGAGTCCCAGGAAAGGCGCAAAGCTATACAGAGAAACCCTGTCTCGAAAAACCAAAAAAAAAAAAAAAAAAAAAATTTAAAAAAAGGAACCAGGCAATGGTGGTGCACGCCTTTAATCCCAGCACTTGCAAGGCAGAGGCAGGCAGATCCCTGTGAGTTCGAGGCCAGCCTGGTCTACAGAGTGAGTTCCAGGACAGCCAGGACTGTTACACAGAGAAACCTTGTATGGAAAACAAAACACAAAAGAACAAATGAAAGCCTGTACTTTTGGGTATAATTAAATTGGTTTCAGTTTCATTCTATGTGTGTGTGGGCGGGGGGGGGGGGGGGGGGGGGGGTGGAGTGGGGGGGGTGAGTCATAGGACAGCTTTGGGTGTCTTTCCTCAGGTGCCATCCACTTTTAAAATTGTGTTATGTTGGGACATGGTCCCTCGACTGGTCTGGAGCTTGTCAAGTAGGCTGGCAGCCAGCAAGCCATGCGGCCACTCCTGTCTCCGCCTCCCAGTGCTGGGATCACCAGGGTGGTACCACACTTAGCCTTTTCACATGGATTCTAGGCATCGAATTCAGGTCCTTTGCTTAGCTACAAGCACCTCACCCACGGAGCCATCTCCCCAGCCCTCTTCTGTTCTTTGTAGCAAGTCCGAAGTCTGTGTGATCCTGCTAGTTTGGGGATGATGGTCACAGAGCATCAGGAAGCCCTGGGGATGATGACTCTGGTCTCAGCATCTGCCTGCTCCTTGAACCTCTTCTCAGTCTGACTTGATTCTGGCCGCGAACCTCTATGCTGAGCTGTGTTGTGTTCTTTCTGTTGGTGTCTGTTTTATCCCAGCAGTTCCTTTTCAGGGGAGGCTGCAGGGAACGGGGCGCTCATGCATTTCTCCCTCACAGGTGTATTGGAAGGTCTCCGAAGAAAAAAAAGCCAAGTGTGCAGAGAAGGGGAAATCAAAGCAGGTAATTGCAGGTTACAAAGAAACCCCCCACCCCCATCCCCCCACGCATTCCCCCGCGCGCGCGCGCACACACACACACACACACACACACACACACACACACACACACACTTCTTAGGTATTTAGATTTGGATCCTCTCAAGGATCAGGGCTTCTCTCTGTTGCCCACTGGGCATCATGTGATTCTGCTGGGCTCAGTCCCGCTGTCTCAACACATCTGGTAGCTCTCCCTGCCCCCTGGTGTCAGGATCGGTGCTCTCAGGGTAGGTCAAGGTCATCAGCACTGGAGAAGCTTTTTCAAATGGCCTGGCATTGTGACTACAGAAGCTAATTTCTGCTGCCCACTAGTGCCTGGGCATACCCCACCCCCATGTTTCTAGGCTCCCCTGCACCCACTGAGACCTGAGAGGTTATGGGGGTTTGGTTGGCTGTTTTGTTTGTTTGATTTTGGGGTTTTTGTTTTTACATCAGTGAGGTGCTCATTCAGGGAGACTAGGCTTTGTAGCCCTTTCTCAGGAGCTCTGGGTACCCTCCTGTGCCTACCCTGGTGCCCTGCAGATGTCCTTAGACCACGAGAGCCAGGTTGTCCCTGATGATGATCATGATGGCCGAGTGATGGCAGTTTATCAGTTGTTGGCTGCTTTCAAAACAAAGATTAAAAAAAATAATAACCCAGCCGGGCGGTGGTGGCGCACGCCTTTAATCCCAGCACTCGGGAGGCAGAGCCAGGCGGATCTCTGTGAGTTCGAGGCCAGCCTGGGCTACCAAGTGAGTTTCAGGAAAAGGCGCAAAGCTACACAGAGAAACCCTGTCTCGAAAAAACAAAAAAAAAAAAAAACCCACTCATTTTTTTTTAATTTTTTAATTTTTATTTTTTATTATTTTTTTGGTTTAAGTTCCTTGGTTAAATGCTAACTGCACATTTCACTGCCATACTGGTTGTAACTGCAGTATTAACTCAGGAACTAAGAGGTGGCCAGACATTATGATGGACTGGCTGTCCTGCAGGCAATCCGTGTAGCTGAGTGAGCTGATGCCTTGCACTGCTACACGTGGGGACCCACAATGAACTTGGTAGGGAGCCCTCCTCTGAATGACTTCCCAACCATTTGAAAACAGTTGTTGCAAAAAAACACTTTCCCGATTTGAGATAATTTCAGGCTATAGCCCATATAATCTGAGCACTGTTCTCCGAAAATAGCACATGGGTTCCAAACTGTCATCTCTGTTTTCCCACTGGTCCCTCGGGGATGTACAGCTGGCTATACCCTCAGGGCTGGCCTCTCTCTGACTCTGCTAGTCACTATTTCCAGTTCTGTGCTGGTGGGAGTGCAGGGTGGAGTCCCCAGGAAAGCAGAATGCGACTGTACAATGTCTGCTTTGGTGATATGGGCACCAGAATGAATGGTGTGTTTGGCAAGGGTAAATACATTGCCATCTGTAGTAGGTACCCCGGTACAATTTGAGGTCAGCTCTTGTTTGGTCTTGGCTTTGTTTCGTCACTAGATACTGACTGAGCATGTGTTAGGGACAGAGCTAAAGTCGTGCCTGGCACCTGAACTGCCTGTGGACCACAGAGATAAAGTTCACATTGCAGAGCATGGCTCACTGTGCAGTACCCCACCTCCCCCACAGACATAGACCGACCAGCCTGAGCAGAGGAAAGGACAGGGCAGTGGGTGACTGGCCTTCACTGTGTGGACCTGAGGGTTCTCTGGTGGCTGGCTGTCTGTTGATCGTGTGTGTGTGTGTTTCCCTTGCAGACGGAGTGCCTCAACTACATCCGAGTGCTGCAGCCACTCAGCACCACCTCCCTCTATGTGTGTGGGACCAATGCGTTCCAGCCCACCTGTGACCACCTGGTAAGGCCACCACACATCCCTTTTATCAGTGTTCATGTACCAGCCTGGCCAGTGATTAGAGTTCTGGCCAGACTCTCCCGTTCTTTCTGCAAGCCACATGGACTAAGAACTACACAGTCAAGCTTCCTGCAGCCCCAGCAGCCCCCAGTCCCGTTCCTCCTGACTTGTGTTCCAGAGGATAATCCACAGTAGCCATCCTTTCAGTTTTGGATGAGTGAATTTATTACGTACATGGCAAGACAACGTAAAAGAATATTACCAAGAGATAGATATCAAAATGTCAAATTGGGTGCTCCAGATGCCTAGCAAAAATCAAAGGGGTCTTGTTAAGGCAGCCAGCCTCTTAGAGTTCCCAATAGACAAGAGTCCTGGTCACAGCAGAGTCCACTTGGGCGAGGCTTCTGAATAAAAGAACAAGTAGCCACAGAGAGAAAACATCATCAGATCAGGAACTTAGAATCTGAGGAAACTGAGGCCGTCAGCTGGAGCCACCTCTCCATGGCTGAGCTTCCCATGGCTGAGCTTTTGGCTACACACACACACACACACACACACACACACACACACACACACACACACACACTGTAGGCACTTTTATATCGTGAGATAAATAATAGTAACCTCTTTTGCAAATGGTTCACCTTCTAGCTGCTCTCAAGGGCATAATGTACTTACTCTTAGGTTCTTCGATGTCCTCTCCTCCCTGTCAGAGTTAGGGGGCAGTCCATCCCCGGACAAGAGGCCTTGGAGAATGCTTTGTGAACAATATGCGTGGGTCTGAAGGGGGAGGTGCAGCCCTGCTTCCAGAGCAGCGTCCCCGTGCACTCAAACAGCACATGAAAGTTTACAAATACAATGTATATTACAAGTCACATACTTTTGCCCTTGCTGTGACCAAATCCTTGACGAAAAGCAACTTATGGGACGAAGAGCTTACCGTGGCTCACACTTCAACAGTATCGAAGGCATCTCAGCAAAACAGAAGGCGGGGACAAGAAGTAGGGCTGGCACCCCAGAAACCCACTTCCTCTGGCAGGTCTCACTTCCACAACCTCCCCTGGATCACGCCACCTGGAAACAAACCCAGGAACCCATGGGAGAAATTTCACAAATAATCCATAGCAAATATGAAACATACTATATGGTTTTCCTCTCTTCCCCGCTGGGCATAGATCCAGAGTCTCCACTGGATGCTAAAACCTTGGCTCTTACCAAACCTATGTTGTGTATCTGATGACCATGAGGAGGGGTAGCATGTACCCTGTGGCTCTGCTGAACGTGGATGAGTGACACCGGGCAGGGTAGGGCAAGGCGAGGAGGCAGGAGACGTAGTTCATCGCTCTGCTGCAGTTGGCTGCAGATGACAGGGAAGACTCCAAATGAAAAGCTTCATTCACCTAAACCCTCAATTAGCTGAAACATAAAACTTGTTCCCAGTATAGTTCAGTTAGAGGCTAGGCGTGCTAGCAAGAGCTGTTGGGTCTTGATCCCCAGCACCACACATATATAAACACCCACCACGTGCTTGTCCACTGTACATACGGAACACATGCATGTGCGCGCACGCGCGCGCGCGCGCGCGCGCGCGCGCACACACACACACACACAGAGTCGGAGATATAACCAGACAAAACACAGACTCATTAGACTCATTAGAAATTCACTTAGACAGCTAGGTGTGTTGAGCAAACCAGAAATCTCCTGCACTTTTGGGAGGGTCCTGAGTATGAGGTCAGCCTGGGTTACAAGATAAAGCTCAAAAGATTCTCTCAAAAGAAAAATAAACATCATGAGAGAATTAAGACACTGAATATTTGTACAGCTGTCCTGGGAGAGGACCACTGCACAGATTCACCCGGCTGTGTACTGTGTGTGTGTGTGTGTGTGTGTGTGTGTGTGTGTGTGTGTTTGTGTGTGTGTGTTCTGTATGTGTGGTATATTTGCATGTGGTGGCTCTTCTGGGATGTAAAGTCCCTTGCTCCTCAGAGATAGACATCTTAAGTAGAAAACAAGGAGAGCAAACAGAAGAGGAAGGAGGGAAAGAAGAGGGGTGTAGTAAAGACGTTTTCACGTTGGTACCTCCTGAAAACCCTGAATGGTCTAGTTGGAAGCGTCAGGACTACTGTTTATATTCTAAAGCAGTACCTGGGCACGAGGTAAGGGGATAGGATGCTTGGTTTAAAACTAGACTAGGAAACTGAAACTTTTAATTAATTAATAAATAAAAGAAAAAGGAAAGAAAAAACTCACACCTACCGCAGAGTCCATCCCTGTGGTACATTTTGCACCTGGACCACACTGTGTTATGTGTCCTTTTGTACATGTGTATATATGTATGTATTTGTAATTGTGTGAGCTTGTGTACACTTGATAAAGTGTGACCCATGATTCACAGAGGCCTTTTTGCAAGCATTTCTTAAAATGGGGACATCTGTCTGGGTGGTAGTGGCACATGCCTTAATTCCAGCACTCGGCAAGAGAATCTCTGAGTTTGAAGCCAGCCTGGACTACACAGAGTTCCAGGACAGCCAGGGCTACCCAGAAACCCTGTCTCGAAAAAACAAACCAATGGGGCCATTTTCCTGCACGACTGATTTCGTCATTGTAGCTACAAAAGCACAATGATTGGCAGTGTGCTCCGTCTTTCTTCCCTGTCCGACAGCTTAGAGCAGGGCAGTAGCCCCAGTAGCCTCCAGGCATCCCTGTGAGGTACGATGACAGATGTGTCTTATCAAGTGGACTACACTGTCACCCCAGCTCACACTTCCTAGCCTGACGGGTGACCCTTATTGTTCTAACTGGCCCGTTGGTCATTTCAGCCGTTCTTACACTATGAGGTCCTGTGTGCTTGCTGGCCTGTGGCTTCCAGCCAGCTGTTTCTGGCAGGGCTGGCAGCTCCTGACCCTGGTGGACAGCACCGCTCCGCAACCTCTCCAGTCTGCTAAGTGTACAGTGACTGCCCACTTTGAGTTTCCCAACACTCCTGGAGTTCTGGCAGGTTGCCCTGTGAGGTGGTCCTGTCTTTTAACATTTGGCCTGTATTTTTCATCTGCTATACTCTACTGTATGTGTTCCTGTATATTCAGAAGTGGAAATACCTCATCATCACTTTGTGGGCATTTCCCCCAGTCTGTCACTTGCTGTTTAATTGTGTCTCATTTTTCCCTGTATGAGGACATCCTGATTCATTATGTATTAATGTTTGGCTGTATCTGTTTTTTCCTTGTATGGTGTCCCGTTTCTTGTTTGTTTTATGTTTGCCAACTTGACAGAAGCTAGGGTTACCTGAGAAGAGGGAACCACGGTTAAGAAAATGCCTCCATAAGATTGGCCCGCAGGCAAGCCTCAAGGATAATCCCTTATTAGTGACTGATGTGGGAGGGCGCAGACCACTGTGGGTGGATGAGAAAGGCTGAGCAAGTCATGAGGAGCAAGCCAGTAAGCAGCACTCTTCCATGGCCTCTGCTGTAATCAGTGTTTGGGAGCAAAGCTGTAGAGACTAGCTCCAAGGTACGTACCAGGCGATAGTTTGGTATGGGGCCATCCATCACAGTGTTAGTGTCCACTGCTTTCTGGGGCCAGGTGAGGAACACCTTCTCCTCAGTCTGTTAATTTTGGGGCCTGCTCTCCCAGGTGTTCTTAATGCCAACATGTGCCCCGACACTCTCAACCACCTCTGATGAGTTCACAGGTGGCTCCTTTTCTATCCCAGAAATAAGTCATTTATTAGTTTGTTTTTTTTGGGGGGCGGGTGGATGGTGTGGTTTGTAGGTCCACCCAGGGCCTACTCATCCTTTTTCCTAAAGTGGAATCAAAATTGTAAAATGTAGTCTCCTAGGGCAAGGCACCGCCTGGAAACCGCTGTTTTATATGGTATGGGGCAGCTTAGAGCACGGCGTGGCCTGATCCTGGCATGGCCTGTGTTGTTGGAGTGAGCTTGGTTTTGCCTTTAGTCAGAATGGATCCTCCTGGAGCTTCTGGTAGTGGATGAACAGAGTGAGGATTCTGTGGTTTGGTTTGGTTTGGTTTGCGTGGCCCATTTCTTGGGTAGTGTGGTAGAGGAGGCTGAGACTGTGACCCTGCATGTCCCAGGCTCTGTCATGCACTTGAGATGTGCTTCTGGTGGCATTGTTCCCAGGGCAGGACCCACATGGGTCGGGGCCCACTTGCTGCACACTGCTGGTCTTCTGTACCGTTAGATGGTCAAGGGCATGCCCTTAGCACCCGAAGGTCAGGTGTTTTCTTTTTCTTCCTTTGTAGAACTTGACATCCTTCAAGTTCCTGGGGAAAAGTGAAGATGGTAAAGGAAGATGCCCCTTTGACCCTGCCCACAGCTACACGTCAGTCATGGTTGGTGAGTCCTGCCTCTGGGGCTTCTGCACTCTGAGTTTATGGTGGCATGTCGTGTTCCCACCTGCTTCACTGAGCTCCTCCCTCAGTCCCGTCTCCCCTGGCTTCATTCTGACACTAGCTCCTTTCACAGAAGGTGAGCATCCCACTGCACAACCCCTCAGTGAGAGCTTTGAGTTCATCCTTCAGAGGGAAACTCAGCCCTCACTGTGGCAACACATGCTTCTGTCAGTCACTGAGCACCACCGGATGCTCCTGGGGCTGCGTGCCTCCTCCTGTGGTCTTCCGTATCTGAGGCGAGCGGGCACAGGCTGTTGTACAGACAGTTCACCTTGGGAACTTTCGGCCAGGTGGAGGGTCCATCTTCACCATCAATGTACACTATCCAGTGAACTTTGTGAGAGATTCAGTACTGTCTTAGAAACAGGCATCGTGTAAGATGGCGCTTCTGCGCAGGTGTAGGCTAAGGTACATGTTCAGAGTGTATTTAAAGTAGGGGAGGCTGAACCATGCTGCCTGGCAGTGTGGACGCCTAAGCATCTCTTTTGACTTAAAGTGCTTTCTGCTTAGGATGGCCTTCTGAGGCGTCAAACACCGAGGAGTGTCTGGTTTAGCTGTGGGAACTCTCATTTGTGATTAGCTATGACCCTTTAACCCGGAAGAACACAATTAAATTTGATGGCTGTGGCTGTCCTGATAAAAGAAAAGAGGTTGGTGTAGGAAGCAGAAATGCACATCACAGGAGTCAAGGAGGCCACTTTCCCCAAGGAATTAATGAGGGTATAAATAGATTATGGTAGCCTGCTGTAGGTATGATAGCCTGGTGGAGGTGGAGGCATAAGGCTTCCTTATAGGCCAGCCTGGGCTAATGTCGAGCTCTTGTGTTACACAATTGTCCCCAGCCTCCACCACAGGCAGCAGGGCTGATTGGATTCCTCCTCTTTACTCCTTTCCACCGCTGCAGGGGGAGAGCTCTATTCTGGGACATCGTATAACTTCTTGGGCAGTGAACCCATCATCTCTCGAAACTCTTCCTCCAGTCCCCTGAGGACAGAGTATGCCATCCCCTGGCTGAATGGTAAGAAGTGTGTACTGCTAGCCTCATGGGTGTGGCGTGTCATTTTTCCTCTGGCTGTCCCCAAACCGTTGCGGGGTTGGGGTGGGGGTGAGGCACGGTGGCTCATGTCAGATCCTAGGCAGTAGAAACTCTTTGGAACTGCTCAAGGCCCACACTGGAGTAGCTGTCTTGCTCTCTCTCTCTCTGCTAACAACAATGTTTTAAATTTGCCTCTGTCACACCCCCACCCCCACCCCCAAATAATTGGAGTCTTTAATAAAATGAAGCTCTGATGGGAAGTTGAGAAAGTGGACATAGGATTTGGGGTGTGGTGCAGTTGACGGTGTGATCTGAAAGGTGGAGCCCCCGGGGTCTGGCCAGGTGGTATTTAGATGTCTGAGATATGAGACAGCCAGTTCCTCCTTGGAGTAGGGCGTCCCCACGATTCAGTCTTGGTATCCCTCCAGTGACTGACATTGGCTGATTTGGCCCTTGTTCAAGTCAGCAGATACTCTCTGGCTCTGTAGACCAGCTGCCAGTAGGGAAGCCCTACCTGGCTTCCTCTGTAGCACAACCGGTGTACCTCGCTGAAGCTGAGGAGGGTGGCAGGCATCATCCAGGCCTAGAGTTTATGAGTGGGCGTGTACACACTATAGATGTCCTCCAAGGGAAGCCTCCAGTCCCAGAGGCTGCACTGGCCAGCCATGACACATGGGGGGCAGGTAGCATGTGGCAAGGTAGCTTTGTATACTGGGATGATCCTGTGATGTCGCTCCACAGAGCCTAGCTTCGTCTTTGCTGATGTGATCCAGAAAAGCCCAGATGGTACAGAGGGTGACGATGACAAGGTCTACTTCTTCTTCACGGAGGTGTCTGTGGAGTACGAGTTCGTTTTCAAGTTAATGATCCCACGAGTCGCCAGGGTGTGCAAAGTGAGTGCTTCCCCGCAGGCCCAGTTCCCACCTATAGTGCTGGCACGGATGCCACCATTCCAAGATTCCTATCTCTGGAATCGCAGTGTTATCCTTTGGATAGAAACCCCTTGTGATGCGGCTTAATGTACAACTGAGGCACAGTAAGAGACCAAACAGTGACTAGTGATTAAAGTGACGGAGGTGTGTGGATGGTTTCCTTTTTAAGACTCTAAGCAGGATTGGGACGATGGTGTAGTGCTTAAAATTCTTGCCACAAAAGCGAAAGGACCCGAGTTCTGATCTCCAGGACCCGTGTAAATTCTGGGTGGACCTGCTCTAATTCCAGCCTGGAGCAGGCCTGCTAGAGGGACTCCCCTCATCAGCAAGCTCTGAGTTTGATTTAGAGGCCTTGTCTCAAAGAGGAAGATGGAAGATTTCTGCTATCAACCTCAGGCCTCCAAATGCACCCACACATGAACACCCATGTAGAGGCACACCACACATACATATACGTGAAAGGAAAAAATGGCAGGGGGGTGGGGTGGGAGTCAAAGCAAGCATTAATACTTTCAGTGGGTGACTAATCACGGGTAGTTGGAATTGCAGGAGACAAGACCACGAAGGGAGCCATTGTGTTTCTCCCCAGCCCCGAGTCATGTAGTTCATAACTGTCTCTCAGTTGTTGGCTCGCTGAAAGTGAAAAACTCTAGAACTTATCTAGAATTGGGCAGGCAGAGGGGAAGTGAAAGGATCTCTCAGTGGTACATTCACATGTTCCCCCGAAGTGGTCTGCAGGGTCTGGGTCTGTGATAGGAAGGAGATCACCCATCACTTGCCTAACTCTTATGTGCTCCATCATGGGTCACAGCTCGGAAAGCTGCAGGAGCCAAAGCCAGTGGCATTTGCGTGACACTTGGGGTGACAGATGTGGTTGCTGTGGTGGTCATTGAATGTGCCAGTCTCTTGGCACTCTGTGATCCCGGCCCACGTGGCAGTAGTACTGTACTTACATAGCTGTCTGCGGCAGACTTGGGCTGGCCTGGTGGGTGGGGGCGTATGGACTGGCTGCTGCTGCTGTGGCTGGCCATCTGTGCTGCCCCTACCACGCACTGCCTCTGGCATTCCAGGGGGACCAGGGCGGCCTTCGGACTTTACAAAAGAAGTGGACCTCCTTCCTAAAGGCCAGGCTGATCTGCTCCAGGCCAGACAGTGGCCTGGTCTTCAACATACTGCAGGATGTCTTCGTGCTGCGGGCCCCAGACCTCAAGGAGCCTGTGTTCTACGCAGTCTTCACCCCACAGTTGTGAGTCAGTTCCCTTGGCAGCCGGGGCCTGCCCACCCTGATGACCTGCTGCCCTCCTGACGCTCATGGTTT
The DNA here is from genome assembly GCF_007827085.1 of Peromyscus californicus insignis. Taxonomy (NCBI): domain Eukaryota; kingdom Metazoa; phylum Chordata; class Mammalia; order Rodentia; family Cricetidae; genus Peromyscus; species Peromyscus californicus. The sequence continues at coordinate 13,154,651 of NW_026294606.1, forward strand.
CCCCTCCACAGGAACAATGTGGGTCTGTCAGCAGTTTGTGCCTATACCCTGGCCACGGTGGAGGCAGTCTTCTCCCGTGGAAAATACATGCAGAGTGCCACGGTGGAGCAATCTCACACCAAGTGGGTGCGCTACAATGGCCCAGTGCCCACTCCCCGGCCTGGAGCGGTAAGCAGGGTCCCGGGCTCCAGGGAGGGCTTATCTTTCCTCTGGGTCTCAGGCCCCAAGCATGAGACCACACAGATCCCACAGCTTCCTTGCAGCAGGTTGCACAGCAGTAGGAGTCTCTGCCCTGGGCTGAGTGACTGCTGTACCTGGGGGTGAAGAGCAAAGTTGGTTCCTTTTCTGATCTCTTCTACATGTTGGGTCATAGGTCTCTCCACATGCTGCCCAAATGAGAGAGTGTCCCACTGGCCTGGGCTCTTTGGAGAAACTGACATTGCACAATGGCGGGCTAGCTCCATTTCCCGTTTCCTACAAAGAAACCTCGTTGGTCAGCAAAGCCTAGCCTGTCTCCTGAGGCAGCCTGTCCATTAGACAATGGGAGTCCCGTTCTGTCCTCCTAAATACAGTAAATTTAAAAAGTGAAGGAAATTCTAGGGTTCCCTGCACATTGTCGCCATGTGGTGAATGGGTGTGTGGGGGTGGCTTTTAGATAGTGCCTTATCTGGCTCTTGAAGCTTTCCCCAGGACCAGCTTCTCCGTGGGTGTCTGGCCTGGACACCCTGGTTATTCTTGTGTGCATGCGTGCTGTGTTCAGTGAAACATGGTTAGGGAGTGGGGACCAAAAAAAGAAGTCTTTCCAGCCTTTTTTTTCTTTTGTATGCTTCTTAGAATTTGGTTCTGTGTGTGTGTCTGTGTGTCTGTGTGTGTGTGTGTGTCTGTGTGTGTGTGTGTGTCTGTGTGTGTGTGTGTGTGTGTGTGTGTGTCTGTATGTCTGTGTGTCTGTGTGTGTGTTAAACAGTATTTAGCATGCTTTCTTCTCGTAGGAAAGCTATGAAATGAGTGTTTTTTCATTTGAGAAGTTTGCCGAGTGTTTTCATTGACACGTAATTCCTCTACTGATGCTAGGACAATTATGTCACGTGGCTGTGCTTTAAAACCACAGCTCCTAGCCGGGCGGTGGTGGCGCACGCCTTTAATCCCAGCACTTGGGAGGCAGAGCCAGGCGGATCTCTGTGAGTTCGAGGCCAGCCTGGGCTACCAAGTGAGTTCCAGGAAAGGCGCAAAGCTACACAGAGAAACCCTGTCTCGAAAAACCAAAAAAAAAAAAAAAAAACCACAGCTCCTGTCCCTGGGGAGGTCACCTCGGCCCCGTTCATCTTTGGAGAAGTTGGACTGTGGCCTTCCAGGGCTGTTAATGTGGCTTCTCTTCTGTGCTCAGTTGAAGCTGAGTGGGTGTGTTACCACGGTGCTTTTGCCCCACAGTGCATCGGCAGTGAGGCTCGGGCAGCCAACTACACCAGCTCTTTGAACCTCCCAGACAAAACGCTGCAGTTCGTAAAAGACCACCCTTTGATGGACGACTCGGTGACCCCGATAGACAACAGGCCCAAGCTAATAAAAAAGGATGTAAACTACACCCAGATAGTGGTAGACAGGACACAGGCCCTGGATGGGACCTTCTACGACGTCATGTTTATCAGCACAGGTGGGTTCCTTGGTAAGACTGGGAAATTCACTTAGTCATTTGTGGGCAGATGTGGTATCTCCTTGTGACAGCACAAGAGGATTTCTAAGATGCCGCTGCACCTGGGATTCTGAGTCTTTTATCAGCAGGCACCTGGGCCGCTTGTTATGTATGCAAGTGCTGGCCTGCACCTGGGCTGGAGTGGAACAAAGTGGTTCCTGTTGTCATGGGACCAGTGGGACTGGCCTGGTCTATCCTAATTAGTAGTGGAGACCCTGCCCGCTTCTAGGAGGAGCCAGGCTCCATCCCACCCTGATCAGCCTTAGGAGGGAGGCTCAACTCCCCAGACAAGTCTTCTGGGATGGGAGTGGAGAGTTGGAGCTTGGCAGCTGGCAGTGCCCCAGGGGCCACCCTTAGAGCTTCCCAGATGACTTGAGCATTTTGCTGTCACCTGCCTGTCTGGACCCCTAACCTCGCCTGGAGGGCCAGTGGAGTGCAACAGCTGTCTTACAGTGAACGTGACTCAGCTGTCAGGATGTGACCTTGTTGGTGAAGGTCGTTGGAATCAACCTTGGGGCAGGGGTGATGCTTTATGAGAAAACTGGGGTTCTTGTAACTTGAGCTCCTAATTCTTTATTTTCCAAGTGCTGCTCTCCACTTATAAAGCAAGGGTGTTCTCTTCTGAGCACCTCGTTGAGGGAATGACTTGAGTATGCAGAAGTCTGAGTGGTGGCCATCAAGGTTGGAGTCTCCTGGTTTCACCCTGACTGAAAGCAACGTCAAGGCAGAGGGTTTCTTTTGCTTACACTGTAGGTCATAGTCCGTCATTTCAGGGAAGTCAGGCGGGAACTTCAGCAGCTGGTCACATCACATTTATAGTCACGAGCACAGAGAAATGAATGCACCCATGCTGCCTGCTGGCTGGGTTGCCTATGCTCAGCTAGTTAGCTTTCTTCACTTACGTAGTCCAGGACTACCTGTCCTGGGGGTGGTGCCATCCTCAGTGGGTTAGGTCTGCCCATGTCAGTCAACAATCAAGACAGCCCTCCACAGACATTGCTACAGGCCAGACTGATCTAGGCAATGCCTCTGCCGAGGCCCTTTCCAGGTGATTCTAGGTTGCAATAAGTTGACACTTAAAACTATCCAGCATGACATCCTTGGCATTTCCCTCCTTGCAGACCGGGGAGCTCTGCATAAAGCTGTTATCCTTGGGAAAGAGGTGCACGTGGTCGAGGAGACCCAGCTCTTCCAGGACTCTGAGCCAGTCCAAACTCTGCTGCTGTCATCAAAGAAGGTAATGTCGTCTGTGGGCAGGCCTGGGTGGTTGTCTGGCTTGGTAGCTTCTCCATGCTTAGGATTTGCTAGGATGGTTCCTCAAGGTTTGGCAGCCTGTGGCCGGATGAACGGGCCTTTGGACTCTCCCAGCATTCTCCCATAGGATCTATAGCTCGAGCCGGCAGCATGGCAGAGCCAAGGGGGCTGAATATACTAGGCCACTAGAGCAGGTGGCTGGCACTTTTGGGTAGTTGCTAAGCTGGGGAAATAGGTCCCTGTGCCTGGAGCCTGAGAGAAAGTAGACTGTGCTGGTGGGGGGTATGATACTTCGGCTGATTTGTGACAGGTCACCCTACAGAGCTCCTCCCACATCAGTACTGTGCTTCGGGTGGCTTTGTAGGCCTCAGTCCCAGGTGCTCAGCTTTGTACTGTGGCTCCCATAAGCCATGGAAACACATAGATGACCAAAGTGGCCTGTGGAAGCCAAGCTATGCATTGCCTAAAGTTTTCATAGATCACAAAATACTAAGTTTAAAATGTATTTTCAAACAATTAAAAATGTAAAGCTCCACCAGGTATGATAGTGCACGCCTTTAATCCCAGCACTCTGGAGATCTCTGTAAATTCAAGGCCAGCCTGGTATATATAGTAAGCTCCAAGATAGCGAGCCAGGGCTATGTAGAGAGATCCTGTCTCAAAAATAAATAAATAATTTTTAGAGCCCCCGAGTGGGGTGTGGTACTTCACACCTGTAGTCCCAGGCCTTGGGAGGTAGAGGCAGGAGAATCAGGAGTTCAAGGCTAGCCTTAGCCACATAACAAAGTCAAGGCTGACGTGAGCCGAGTGAGACCGCACTGCAAAAATAAAAAGAGGTGTAAAGTGCTTTAGCTGGTGGACTGGGTAGAAATGGCCTGGGTACTGGATTTAGTCCACTGGCTGGGACTTGCTGTTCCTGGTCCACTGGCCTTGGGAAGAGGTGGCCACCACAATTAATAGCTAGGACAGGGCTTGAAGTGGAGAACGTGAGCTGTCCCCAGATCTCGGCTGTGCTGCATGTTGTCATGTGATCCTGGGTGCCATTGTATGCTCTTCATAAGATGATCTCTGTGTGTGTTTGGAAGCTTTTTGTTAATGTAAACTGTTCTGAGGACATGTGAGCCTAAGTGCTGAGGACTGGGTTTGAGCAGCACAGGGCCCAGGGAAGAGCAGGAGCAGGAGCAGCACCTCCCTGCTGACAGACGCCACCTGCCCTGCGTCATGCCTGCTGGCCAAGGTGCTCGTCTCTCCTTGCCAGGACTCAGATGAGACCCACTGAGAGATAGGTTCAGGTGCCTGCACCCTTGTTTTTGATGCCTGGCTCTGCGACAGTGTGTGGCCTGGTATTGCCTTTCCCTGTGGACTGCACATCTGTGGGCTCCAGGTTTGTGATTCAGTCTGCTTTAGGGAGCTACCCACCGCAGATACCAAGGGACCATCAATCTCTTACCTGTGTGTTAGACTTCTGCCCACACCAGGTGGCCGCTGGACCTGGCCTGCAGCCAGTGACATGGCATGTCCTTGTCCTGGAATTCAGTGTCTGGCAGGTACTGGGCTCTTTGTGGCTATGCTCAAGCACCATGGCTGATTTTTGTGGCTCTTCCCTCACAAATATAGGCAAGCAGAAAGCACATGATGGTGTCTCTTGCTGGATGAAATTTGCTGGCTTTCTGTTCTTTGTACTGTGTTGATAGGTGTGGTCACACTGGCACAATGGGTTCAGAGATGAATGATAAAGACGTGTCCTTATCACAGGTGCCTACTTTCTGGCACGAGACAGGACTGGCATTTGAAGGCTGTGCCCTTTGGCTTCTAGCTGGAGTGCTTTATCATCTACAGTGAATCCAGGAGAGCAGTGGGGGTGTCAAGTTGGGAGTGGGAGGCAGCTGAAGAGGACTGTTCTGAGTTTTCTCAAGACACAAATGGAAGTCTCTTCCCTCCAGATAGGGAACCATGGACAGACCAGTCTAGCTCAGTTACTTACAGGGTATGAATGAGGGATTATTTACAGGAGCGTGGGACTCAGAGACAGCTGCATCAGCAAACAGCCCACTAAGTGGCATTCACAAAAGCTGCCTCCACGGAGCTCCTGCACAGCTAGCAGGCAGCTCAGCAGTGCTCACCAGGTCAGAGTCATAGAGTTATATAGTGCTTGTAGAACCTTGGGGAAGCGGGGACTTGCGATTCTTAGAACTTTTTCTTCAGTTTCCTTTCGTTTCTGAGTCTTGTGAGCATCCCTCTACCCTCTAGGAGGGAGTGTTTCAGTTGGGGGAAATGGGTGTAGAATTGCCTTTTCTCAGAAGAAAGGCTGGTGCAGAAATATAACGCACTCAGCTCGAGGTCCAACCCCAGGTATGGAAGGGTGGCGTCAGATCCCAGGCCCTGCGGATCCTCAGGTGATGTTTGCGTCCTCCTGGGACACAGTACACTTACCTATGTTTTCATGCAAGATTTCTATCTTCGTTTGCTTTTCTCTTGCTGTCATAATCGACTCTGACCAAATGCAAGTTGGGGAGGAAAAGGTTTGTTTCAGCTTACCCTTCCAGCTCCATCATTGAGGGAAGCCGGGACAAGAACTGGAGGCAGGAACTGAAGCACAGACCATGGAGGAAACTGCGTACTGGCTTGCGCTCTGGCTTCTGCTTAGCCACTATCCTATAAAGCCCAGGACTACCCGCCCAAGGGTGGCATCACCTAGAGTGGGCTGAACCCGCCTACATTAATTAGCAAATAGAAAATGGCCCGCAGACATGTCCACAGGCCAGTCTGATGTAGGCAATTTCTCAACTGCAGTTCCCTCCTCCCAGGTGTGTTAAGGTGACAATAAAACTAATCAGGACACTGTCGGTTAGGTCTTGGTGGTCACACCTTGTGGCCTATTCTGAGCCAGGGAGCCCTGCCTTCCGTGCAGTACTTGAATGCACTCTGCCTTCCCCAGAGTTGGTAGAGAAGCTGGCAGCCCCGCCAGTGCCTTGGTCTCCCTTACACCTGCTCTTTGTCTCCATACACAGGGGAGGAGGTTTGTCTATGCTGGCTCCAACTCGGGAGTGGTCCAGGCTCCCCTGGCCTTCTGTGGAAAGCACGGTAGCTGTGAGGATTGCGTGTTGGCACGGGACCCCTATTGCGCCTGGAGCCCAGCCGCCAAGGCCTGTGTTACCGTGCACCAGGCAGTGGGCTCCAGCAGGTATGAGTACGGATGGGACTGTGTGTATGTGCCCCGTGCACAAGCTGGAGAGTCATGTGTGCCTGTTGTCTTCCAGGGGCTGGATTCAGGAGATGAGTGGCGACACATCCTCGTGCCTGGGTGAGTGGATCTCCTTTGCTATCCTGCTCAGGATAGCAAAGTTCCTGGTGTTTCCTTTCTCCTCTCTGAACAGAGGTCAAGTGGCATGCGGCAGACCTGGGACCTACCCTTGCGGTGGACCTGTGATCTTCCTCTGTCCCTTTGATTACAGAAAGAGTGCTCAAAGCCACACAGGGTGTACTGGGTCACTGGAAAGCATGCCCTGTCCCGCATGAAGCTCTTCTGTTCTGCCTAACTGAGCTCCTTAAACAAAACCCGAGCTTGTTAAGAATGAGAAGGAAGGAGCCCTTGGGTATGGCCGAGCAGCCCAAATCTAAAAACAGTGATTCAGGAACATTTTGGTGCAGTGTCACGCTTCAAGGAGAAAACCTTACACTAGAAGAGGTAGTTTCATGCGTAAAGTATCATTAAAAGTATTTTAAGGCTCAGTTTGTAGGACCTGACTTGGCTCCCCAGAACTCACGTAAAACAGCTGGACATGGTGACATGCTTGTGATCCCAGCCCTAAGAAGGGCAAGACAGGTGGGTCCCTGGAACTTGCTGACCTCAGACAGCCTAGCCGACGTAGCAAGTACCAGACGAAGGAGACACCCTGTCTCAAAAAAAAAAAAGGTGATTGTCACCTGAGGAATGAATGACACTCGGTGGACTTCTGGCCTCTCTATATGAACACACGCTCGCACACAGAAAAATGTATAAAATTCCCCCCATGCTCTCTGTGTAAGGTGTTGTTAAAGCACAAATGAAATTTTATGTTTAGGTTTTGGTCCCCTTCCAAAGATAGCTGTCCCATTTTATATGTGCAAATATCCCCAACCCCCAACGTTTTTCCATCTCTGGTATTTCAGACAGAAGACACCGCTATAGTTTTGGTCCTTGGGGGGTCCCGCTGCTGATGGCCGGCCCTGGGGAATAGCTGTGACCAGAGGTAGACATAGAATCTCGCCAGGGTTCTAGTCTGCCTTCCCAGCACGGAAGGGCACATGGGCCCCAGCCCTGTGCCCTCTTCTCTCACCAGCCCTGGTGGAGTAGGAGACATGTAAGAAGAGGGCCCCTGGTTGCTAGCTGCCCTGACTCCGCCGTTAGCAGAACATTTGGCAGCTGACCCTGGGGGCCGCGGCAGGTGGAGGAGCTGACCAGTGCACAGCCCTCCAGCCTGCTGAGTTTTCTCCAGGCACAGGGTGAGAACAGGACTTCTCAGAACTGTTACCGAATTCTTCATTTCTGGGGGCTGCAGACGGGTCACGGATGCCTTTATCTTGGTCCTGAAGATTCCATCTGGCTCCAGTGGGTGAAACTCTCGCGTCGTCCTATGGGCATTAACCTGTTTTTGAAAGCAGTTGCGTAATCAGACGGATGTTGTTGATGCTGAGCACATTTATTTTGATGTTCCAGATAAGAGCAAAGAAAGTTCCCATCAGCACTCTCTCAAGCACGGTGGCACAGCAGAACTCAAATGCTTCCAAAAATCCAACCTGGCCCGGGTGGTGTGGAAGTTCCAGAACGGCGAGTTGAAGGCTGTGAGTCCCAAGTATGGCTTTGTGGGCAGGAAGCACCTGCTCATCTTCAACCTGTCGGAGGGAGACAGTGGTGTGTACCAGTGTCTGTCGGAGGAAAGGGTGAGGAATAAGACAGTCTCCCAGCTGCTCGCCAAGCACGTCCTGGAAGTGAAGGTGGTACTTCAGACCCCCACATCACCTGCCTCCCAGGCTGCTCAGACAGAAGGTAGTAGGATCACTTCCAAAATGCCGGTGGCATCTACCCAGGGGTCCTCTCCCCCTACCCCGGCTCTGTGGGCAACCTCCCCCAGGGCTGCTACCCTACCTCCCAAGTCCTCCTCCACTGGCACATCCTGTGAACCAAAGATGGTCATCAACACGGTCCCCCAGCTTCACTCAGAGAAGACGGTGTATCTCAAGTCCAGTGACAACCGCCTGCTCATGTCTCTCCTACTCTTCATCTTCATCCTCTTCCTCTGCCTCTTTTCCTACAACTGCTACAAGGGCTACCTGCCCGGACAGTGCTTAAAATTCCGCTCAGCCCTGCTGCTTGGGAAGAAGAAGCCCAAGTCAGACTTCTCTGATCTGGAGCAGAGTGTGAAGGAGACGCTGGTGGAGCCTGGGAGCTTCTCACAGCAGAATGGCGACCAGCCCAAGCCAGCCCTGGACACCGGCTATGAAACCGAGCAGGACACCATCACCAGCAAAGTGCCCACAGATCGTGAGGACTCCCAACGGATCGATGAACTCTCCGCCAGGGACAAACCGTTTGATGTCAAGTGTGAACTGAAGTTTGCAGATTCAGATGCTGACGGGGACTGAGGACAGCGTGTCCCAGCCCGTATCCCGCAGTCTTCGTGGAGAGTGTTGTGTTGAGCCCGTTCAGTAGCCGAGTCTTGTCATCGTGCGCCAGCCTCAGTCCTTTGTCTCTTTTCTCTTGGGTTGAGTCTGTGACTTGTCCCTCTTTGTCCTTTGGGAAACAAATATCTATTCCAGTCTCAAGTCCTACAGTCGTCGTCGGAGCGCTTATTTAAGATGTCCCTGAGCCCTTTGTGTCCTGGGGGAGAGATGGCCACCTCTGTGGGCTGAGAAGAATGACCCTTCCTCTTCCCCTTCCCATAGCAGCCACTAAAAGATAATTTAATTCCAGATTGGAAATGACCTTTTAGTTTATCAGATTGGTAACGTATCGCCTGCTGTCCAGATGGGCACGGACTCTTTCTTTCACGTAATTATTTTTTTAGAATTTTTGCTCTGGTTATGTTGATGTCTTAGGCCATTTTTTTTTTTTTTAAATTACCGAAGGAGATGTTTTAATATTCATGAGAAGATGAGCATTTTCTAGATTTTTGTTATATATTGAGATAAAATATGGCTTATGTCGCTTAAGATTCTCAGGGATAGACTTATTTTTGCTAAATGCATTCTTTCCTGCTGTTAGGAATGTAGGCCTAAAACTGTCTCTTGAACTCACTCACCCTTTTATTTTGTGGGTTTTGTTGTTGTTGTTTTTGTCTTTTAATCTTACTCATTTTGAAGGAAGTGCCAGTTTCCAAGATTTTCTTTCTGTGCTTTTTTTTTCTTTTTCCTGCCATACATCTACAAGGTGGGTTTTGAGTGAGGGCAGGTGGCCCAGTGGCTCTGGGTGGCGATTGAGCTGGTCCTGTGAGGGGAGGAGGGTTTATACCCCGATGGCCCTGCTGCCCTAAGGGGATGGCTCCTTCATGAGGACAACTTTGGTTCTTGATCACTTCCTGTCTCTCCTTGATTCCATTTCACATCACTGCCCTCGGACTTCCGCCTTGATTGTCCACGCAAGACAGAAATGGGTTGTGTAGTTGGGCTCCCAGCCTCGGGACAGTGACCACAAACGTCCCGTGTGGGCGACCGCTGCTGCAGCCTGACTTCTGCCGGTGTCTTTCGGGATGTTAATGGGTGGTACGATTCTAACATTTGTTTCTCGCTTATTGTGTGTGGAACACTCATTCCATGTAGAGAGTGATGAACTCTGGATTCCCTGTGCTGTGTAGACACCCATCTTCAGCATGACATGATCTCACCATTCGGTGTAAACATTTGTGTTTATAAGATTTACTTTGTTTTTATTTTTCTACTTTGAACTGTATACATTTGAAAAGTACCCAAATAAACCAGAAGCTTTATCATTGATTGGGCCGGCCTTTCCTTAGTGGAGGCCGTACGGGCCTCCTGTCCCTGGCTGACGGCCCTGGGTGGGGTCGGCCCTGGGTGCTTTTCTTTTCTCACCCCATGTGTCTCTTCTTTGCTTCACCTTCTCCGGCATGGGGCTTGTTCTGATGACTTCTTCCTCAGTACTTTCTTTTCTGTCCCCTCTGTCTCACAGCCTCATCTTCTAAGTCCTTCCCTCCTGGCTCCTCCTCTCTATCCTGTCTGGGCCCTGACTCGTCTTCTCCCAGAAGCCCTTGGCCAGCCTTGGCCTCGGGGCCCAACAGTCGTAAGCGGGTTACCTTGCTGCCACCCTTCCTGAGTGACCAGGCCCAGCAGGTGCAGGCGCTGGGGACCTTCTACCTCTTCTGCCAGGCCACAGGTGAGTGGAGGGCCTGAGTGTCCATGGCTGTCCCCTTCCTGCTCGCTGCTTCCCTGGCCCCTGCTGAGGTTCAGCCATCTGCGCTTTCAGCCCCGTTGATCCTGAGATCATCTGTCTACAGTGTGAAGCTGTTGCTAGGCTGCAGCAGGGGTCATCCAGCTTTTTGCCATAAAGATAGAGGTGTGAGATCTTTGGGGCTTGTAGGCTGCTATGCCATAGAAGCAGCTGGAGGTGTGGCGTGGACACTGTTGTGTATCAGAGAACTGGACCTATGGGGCAGCCAAGAGCCAGATGTGGCCTACAGGCCCGGGTTTGCTAACCTGGGTTATGGAGGGAATTCAAGGCCAGCCTGGGCAACTCAGTGAGACCCTGTCTCAGAATTTTAAAATAGGAATAGGGAATAGAATGGTAGAATGTATGACTAGCATGTGCAGGGTCCCAGTAGTGGCATAAATAAGTAAATATATACATAAGGCATAAAAACTATAAGGTGAGGATATTTCCCCATGCTGGAGAATACCGCACAGGGACATGTACTCTTGAAAGATGGTAGTTTACCAAAACCATGCTTTAGCTCAGGAACATACAAAACCCATGTCTCTACCTATGGGCTTTGGTCTTTGTACAGAGGCAAGGAATGGAGTTGATTGCAAGGAAAAGCAAATCTGGTTTATCTTTAAATTGCTTTTTAATTATCCAAGCTGTGGAGAACTTGAAAGTGCTGCTTGTGTTGTTAAATTAGCTCTAGGATCCTGGGGCCTGAGTCCTCTGCTGTGAATGCAACAGGCCATGGGCAGCTGGTGGCCCTGTAGAGGCTGTAGGGATAGACAGAAGTTGCTGTTAGACCTGAGTGCTGTGATACCATCAGTGGAGATGTGCCACTGATTGCTGGGTCTCCTATTTGAGTTGGGGTCTTACTTTGACTGCCCGGCCTGCCCCTGGACTCTGGGCACCAATAATGCCCCTGCTTCGGCCTCCCAAGTTACTGGGTTTCCTGGCAAATGCCACCATGCCCTGCTCTTGTGCTTGGTGTTGTGGACCCAGCCTTCATGTAGACACCTGCTTGTCAGATATTGTAAGATTTATCATTTATTGATGTGTGTGTGTATGTGTGCATGATTGAGTGCATGAAGTGACCAGAAGATATGCCCTGGAGCCAGAGTCATGTATGGTTGTATGTCACCTGATGTGTGTGCTGGGGACTGAATTTGGGTCCTTTGCAAGAGCAGCAAGTGCTCTTAATTGTTGAGCCATTTTTCCAGCCTTTAGACAGCAGTGTAGCTCTTCATGGGCACTCTCAAGGGAGCTGGAGAAGCTCAGGGCTGGGTTTGTCCAAAGTGGCAAAGGACCCAGACCCTCGTTACTGGAAAACCGGCAGCTGGTGGCCCAAAGCCATTACATTTTGGAGATGTTCTCAGGTACCTGTTACTATTAGCAAGGGTTTCACTGGCACAGGTCCCTGGGCTTGGGAGAGAGTGAATGACTGGGGCCTTGAGGAAGATAGACTTCACAGTTAAATGCACAGAAACTACACCAGGCATTTAACCCAGGGAATCTGAAGCAGGGAGTTGTTTACTAAGGTGATGATGGGAAGGCTAGGAGTGAGACAGGAAGGTAGGCTTCTCCAAAGACAGAACTGTAGGAAGCCACCAGCCCGGACAGCAGGGCAATGAAACTGTATAAACTCACATTGCCGGGCCTCTGTGTTGGTGAATTTTTCATCGGGAAGGCCCATCAGCTTTGTCCTGCCAGCTGCTTCCCAAATAACCACACAGAGACTTAATATTAATTATAAATGATTGGCCAATAGCCTAGGCTTTTTTTTAGCTAGCTCTTACAACTTAAATTAACCCATTTCTATTAATCTATATGCTGCCCCAAGGCTCGTTGACCTCATCTACGTACTTCCCATCCAGCTCACTCTGCATCTCATGCTGTCTCCTTTCAACCCCCCAAGACTCTGCCCCCAAAATCCTGCCTAACCTTTGGCCAATCCACTTTTTTTTTTTTTTTTGGTTTTTCGAGACAGGGTTTCTCTGTGTAGCTTTGCGCCTCTCCTGGGACTCACTTGGTAGCCCAGGCTGGCCTCGAACTCACGGAGATCCGCCTGGCTCTGCCTCCCGAGTGCTGGGATTAAAGGCGTGCGCCGCCACCGCCCAGCCCAATCCACTTTTTATTAGCAATGAGAGCAACACATTTTCACAGTGTACAGAAGGATTATTCTACAGCACCTCTGAGACTGGGGCTGGACAACCTGCATCTACCCCTGCCACCAACACCGCTGCCCTCACCACCTCTGAGAGGTACCATGAGAAGCTGGAGATGTGTTCTTCATACACTTTCATCAGCCTTCTCAAGGCCAGGGACCGCGGGGACCAGAAGTGTGCAAAGTGTGGGTGGGAACTGAAATAGGGGGAGTGTGTTCCTTCCCATCCCATCAGAAGGGGTTGAACATGGGCTGGGGAGATGGCTTGGCAGTTCAAGTGTCTGCTGTGAAAGCATAAGGGGTTCTTATCCCCAGAACCCACCTAAGTGCTGGGTAGGCATGGTGACCCACCTGTAATTCCAACCTCAGAAAGTGGAGACGGGATCCCCAGAGCATGCTAGCTGGAAAGACGAGCCATGAAGTTGTGCTCTGGGTTTGATTGAGAGACCCTGTCTATAAATAAGGTGGGGGAGTGAGGATGATTCCTGATAACTCAGGCCTCCACATACACACACGTTTTCTGTGTGTGTGTGTGTGTGTGGCTTGAACAGATGTGGGACCAACCCCCCCACCCCACCCCCTCTTTCTCGTCATTCTCCTCACAAACTGACCGCATCTGGGGCCTTTCTTTTCTGCCCCGTCCTCCGCGGAGGCAAGGCTGCTCAGGGGAGGGCATGGCGAGCTTTTGTGCTGTGCTTGTCTGGTTATGCCGAGCTGGGTTTTGGTGGTGTGCACATGCAGGGGCTTCTGCTGTCCCTGAGCAGGTGGCAGGGTTGGGTCTGGGTCTGCACACAGCCCTATCTGAAGCAGAGGCTCACGTGGCTTTGAACTGAACTCCCTGCAGCTTTTTTCAAGAGGCAGTGTGTGTTCGGGTTCCGTCTCTGGTGTCTGCTGCGGAGGCAAAGGCAGCTGGCCCAGGTGAGCCTGCGGTTGCCTCTCCCAGCCCAACCACAGCCTCATCCTACAGCCCGGGGCGGGGCGGGGCGGGGCGGGGCAGGGCAGGGCAGGGCAGGGCAGGTTGGGATCGTGACCTGGGTTTTTCTCCTTTGTAGAGCAGCGGTTAACATGATGATTGTTGTGAGTGGTTTGGGGCTGGCTGATTAAAGGCCTGGCGAGCTGTTTTTAGGACATGAAACTTAAAGAGAGGGTGGACAGGGAATCCTCGGGTCCTTGGCTTGTGTCCTGGTGCCCACACTGGCTCTGCTGGTGACCCCGAGCTATCTTGGGGAGCCTCTCCCTTCCAGAGAGAGTTGATCAGGGGTTAGATAGCTAGGCTTGCCCCAGGACTAGTCCTGCCCACCCCTGCTCCCACCCAGGGCCTCCATGTCATCTGGGTTGGATGAGTGTTTCCCAGGGTCTGAGAGGCATTGAGATACCCCCTGCTGCAGTTAGTGAGATGACCAGGGCAGGTAGCATCATCAGCCACCAGAGCTGCCCCAAGCATGGCTGCTGGGAGGGTCAGACAACCCACAGCCTAGTGCTTACAGGACCTCCCTTTTGGTGCCAGGAAAGGCAGCAGGGTCTGGCACTGCCTTCCTCAAGCCTTTGTGTCTGAGTCTGTGCAGGCCAGCACAGCCCCGAGCTCCCTGTGCACAACCAGCCAGGTGTGTGAGAGACCACTGTAGTGCCCCACATTGCACTGCAATTGCCTCCCAGGTGTCCTGATGTGACTTGTAAATTCATGTTTGTCCTATCCCGCTGCCAACTGCCATGGGTTGGCACATGCACACCATATACCACACCCTCCACACACACCCCACACACACACCACATATGCCATGCCACACCACACCACACACACCCCACATACACCACATTACACACACATTACATATACTACATCACACCACATATACCGCACATATTCCCTATACCACATATACCACACTACATACACCACATCCCATCAGCTACACCACACCACACACATACCACAAAAACCACACCACACCACAAATACTAAACTACCCCACACACCACATATATCACACCATATCCATACATACTCCCCACACCACATATACCACATCACATATGCCATACCATACATCCCACTTACACCACACCGTACATACTATACACATACCCCACACCACATACCATGCTACACATACATGTACCTACTACTTACTCAGTCCATAAACACCACATACATCACACAAATACCATATACATCACAGCACACATACCAAACAGCGCGCGCGCACACACACACACACACACACACACACCATAACACACAGCAACATAAAACACCAACACCACAAATCACCCACACCATAAAACACCAGTCAACACCATGTGTACATCCCTATACATGGCCACTATAGACACAAACAGTATCCCCACCACACACATATGGCACCCTGATAACCTAAGACTAACTTCAAGTTCTTTACTAATGGTATAAGCAAATTGCTTTTACCAAGCAAGGCTCCAGGCTGAGCACCTGCATGCCTGGGGTCCCCTCAGCTGACCCCTATTAGCAGCACTGGAGTTTTGGTAGGAGTTTGGGGCCCCCTAAGAGAGCTGAGGTGGTGGGAACTACGGAAGCTTCTTTCTCTCTGGGCTCACAGAGGCTCTCTGGCCCCTCCCTGTTCCTTCCCTGTCCCTTAGTGCTGAAGAGCACTAATGGAGACCTCTGTGGGCATCCAGGTGGGTGGGGCTGGAGGAAATAGAGTGAGTCCTTGGTGCCTTCCTTTCTCAAGGAGGGTAGGGGCACACCAGAAAGTGATCTCCCATGAACCAGTATCCATGACTCAGCCATTGGGCCTCTTCCTGTTCTGGTCCTTCAGGAGGTGGTTGTGGTAAAAATCCTGACCCTTACCCTGATACTCAGTGCCTTGTAATACTTCCTGGAGTATGCTCAGGGTCCAGGCTGCCTGCTGCTTCAGTTCACTAACTCATCCTGACGGAAGCTGAGAGCATCAGATATGTCTTGAGCAGTAAACTTTGGTCCCCTAGGGTCCAGAACCCAGTGTACTCATTCCAGGGGCATTTCAGGTCCACAGTCCTCAGAAGCCATTGTTGGTGGCTAAATTGTCACCTCTCAAGACCACCGGGTGCAGTCCTGACCACCTGCATGATGAGGTGTGTGGGGACAGTGACTCAGGGTGGGGGAGAGAGGCTGACACACTTCCTGCTTGAGCTTCAGCCTCCCTCACAGGTAAGAGACAGGCTCGTACTTGATCTGAATTCCAGGCTAGCCAGGGCCGAACAAGGAGCCGTCTGAGCTAGCAGGGGGATACAGCTGCTGGGGGAACTCATGAAATCTGAGAGTACGGTGTGAGAGAAGTTTCTAGAAAAAAATATTATGCTTACAGCCCTGTGTGAAATGGGATGGATACTGACTAGGGGGGACTCTGAGGCTGAGGGAAGCTTTGAAAGCACTTTTGTGGCTGGAGTGCAGGTTTTTGCAGAGTGGCCAGTCCGTGGGGACAGGTGGGTCAGTGAGGGCTCTACCAGAATCCTTCCTGTCCAGGAGGCATAAGTCAGTATCCTCTGACTCGATGCCAGGAAGAGCCCACGTGGGTACGTCCCCCAGTTGGTGTTAAGACAGAGTAGCTGACAACAGCGGCTTATGGGGAGCAGGTTTTGTTTGGTTCACAGAACGCGTCCATGAAGGAGGCGGGAGGGCAGGAGCAGATCACACTGCACCTATAGTCTGGAAGCTCAGTTTGTGCTCTCTCTCCCTCTCCCTCCTCACCTACCCTCCAGGGTATCTCTGTGTAGCCATGGCTGGCCTGGAACTCACTGTGTAGATCACACTTGGCCTCCAACTCACAGAAATCCACCTGCCTCTGCCTCCTTTGTGCTGGGATTAAAGGCATGTACCACCACACCCAGACCTTGTTTATTCTTTCTAGGACCCAATCTAGATGAAACCCTCAGAGGCATGCCAAAAGGCCTGTCTCCTAGGTGATTTTAGATCCTGTCAAATTGATGATATCTACCACCACATCAAGGTAGCCCAAGGTAGAAACAACTCTTCAGCGAACTCCTAGCTGGGACATGAGTAAAAGAACTTTGTGAGCCGGAGATGATGGTACACACCTTTAATCCCAGCAGAGACAGAACTCTGTGAGTTCGAGGCCAGCCTGGTCTACAGAGCTAGTTCCAGGTCAGCCAAGGCTACACAAAAAAAAAACCTGTCTTGCAAAACCAAAACCAACCAACCAAAAACTCCGTGAGCCTTGTGTGTGCAATGTGTCTGGGCGACCTGTGACACATAGGTTCAGTTGTGGGTCTGCCCAGTGTCAGATGGAGCAGCACTGATGGGGCTGCACTGCCCACGGCCTTTAACCATCCTTCTCCTCTCTTTAATTTCTGCACTCAGAAGGAACTGGATAGTTAAAGAACGAACAGAGAGTAAGTACCACTTCACCCTTTCATGTCTGACAGTTATGCCATATTTGCGTTTACAGGTGCCTAAGTCTGTCCTCGTAGGGTGGGGTTTGCGGCCAGTACGGCCTACATGCTTCCATCTCACACTAAGAACTTGGTCGTCGAGGAGCTTTGCAGTTGGAGGTTCCTGTTCATGGGGTTTGGGGATTAGCTCCAATTCAGGCTACCTGGATTCTTTCCCTGAGGGTTTAGTTGTGAGAATCCTCTGGTGTCTTTTGTGCTCACATTAGGGCAGAGCTGGTGGATGTGAGGAGGCTGGGCTTTAAACACACACAGAAAAACTGGAGAAAAATGTCTGTGTTCATTCCTTGGTCCCAATACCTCAGGAAGAATTTTAGATTGATGCCCATCTGCACAGGAATGGCTAATACAATATGGTTTCATGAAAAGCATTGAGTAGCTATGGGGAAGGAGGCCCTTGGCCCTAAGATCTGCAGGTGTACAGCCAGGGTTCTGCCAGCTGTGGATCCAGACCCACAGCGCTGCACCTGTTTGGACATGTGCAGGCTCTGTCATGCCATCGCTCCCTAGACAAGTCGTTCTGCAGTTATTCAAGAAGTGTCTGCATAGTATTCGGCATTATAGGAAATCTAGAAATGACCCAAAGTCTTCAGGAGGAGGTATGTGTAGGTTTTCTGCAGACATGTCTTTTGAAGTGCTCAGGGATCTGGAACTGATGCCCTGGAGATACTAAGGAATGACTCCATCTGTGCTCCCCAGTTGATGGACATCTGCACATGTTCTGATGTGTGTGCACATGCACAGACACATTCATATACATCTGTAAATACATGGAGTTGTCTGTGGCTAGAATTGAAAACACCTGAGTGGAAAACAAATTATAGAATTTATTTTTTAAGTCCACAGGGCTTGTCCACTAGTTTGCAGCCAGATGGGTAGTCGCTGATGCTTCTGGAACACCTTTGAATGTCCCTCAGAGGCTGTGGCACATTCCTGGTTTTATGTTTGTTTGTTTGTTAAATTCTATCTATCTATCTATCTATCTATCTATCTATCTATCTATCTATCTATCTATCTATCTGTCTGTCTGTCTGTCTGTCTGTCTGTCTATCTGAGTCTCAGCATGTAGCCCTGGCTAGGCTGGAACTCTGGGACTTGCTATATAACTCAGGTTTGCCTTGAACTTATGGTTAACATTCTGTCTCTGCCTCCTGAGTACTGGGATTACAGGTGTGTGTCATCACATCTAGCTCAATTCTGTTTCAGATAGTGGTTTTTTTAAATTATAAAAGCAACATTTATTTATTTATAAGCTCTTGGAAAATAGATTTTAAAAATTCAAGGGGCTAGAAAGATGGATCAGACATGGCGGCTCACACTACCTGCAACTCCAGTTCCAGTGGATCCAGTACCCTCTTCTGGCCTCCTTAGGCACTGCATGCATGTGGTGCACACACACGTGAGCAAAATGCCCAGAAACATAAAATTAAAAACAATAAATCCCTCTGTGAGTTCGAGGCCAGCCTGGGCTACCAAGTGAGTTCCAGGAAAGGCGCAAAGCTACACAGAGAAACCCTGTCTCGAAAAACCAAACCAAACCAAACAAAACAAAACAAAACAATAAATCCATCTCAGAGCAGGGAGGTGTCTTGGTGGGCAGAGCCCTCGCTGTGCAAGCGTGGGGACCGGAGTTCTGACTTCCAGCTCGTACATAATGTCTGGCAGACCAGTCCAGTCGCCCACCTATAACCTCAGCACTCCAGAGACAGGAAAAGGAGCTCACCGGGGCAAACTGGCAGGCTAGACTAGCTGATTCAGTGAGCTCAGGGTTTAGGTGAGACCCTGCTTCAATATATATAGTGACAACCCAGGTGGTGGCAGTGCATGCCTTTGATCCCAGCACTCGGGCAGCAGAGGCAGGTGGATCTCTGAGTTCGAGGCCAGCCTGGTCTGCAGAGTGAGTTCCAGGACAGCCAGAGCTACACAGAGAAACCTTGTCTCAAAAACAAAAGATATATATATATATATATATATATATATATATATATATATATATATATATATATATATATATCGTCACAAGCAATAGAGGAATACACTTGACATCAACCTCCAACCCCTACATGCACGTGCACACACATGTATACACCACACATACACACACACCATTCTGTTAACTCTCGGGAGACCCACCAAGCACTGTCTGTACTACGCTTTTCATTTTACTTTTGAAAAAGTCAGTTTCTCTGAGTGTCCTCATGACTGCCAGTATAGTAGCTTCCTATCACTTGTGTATACCCAACTGTTCCTCACAAACAGCCTGGGGGCCTCCAGGTGCATTACTGCCTTGGATCCATCCCTGGATTGTCTAGTTATGTGTCTGCACTTGGTCTAGCTTGAGAGGCCAGCAAACATCCAATCTGTGAGGCTGGGTCTCGGTTGGTAGAATGGTCACCTAGCATGCACGAAGCCCAAGGTAGATCCTCAACACTCCATCAACTGTGTTCAGGGGTGCATGCCTATAACCCCAGCACATGGGAGGTGAAGACAGGAGGGTCACACACTCAAGGGAATCCTTGGCTACATAAAGTTTAAGGCTAGCTTGGGCTACGTTAAGATCCTGTCTCAACAAGAAAAATATGTATCCGACCTGTGACCAAGAAGTACTCAACTCCCTGCCTAGCACATTCCTTCCCAGGGCAGGGTGTAAGTTCTCCCATGGCCACCCACACATACCTTGGCCTCACAGCTGAGGACAAGACCAGGTGAGTCCCCTGGCTCTGCCTTGGGTTTTTTGTTGTTTGTTTTTGTTTTTTTCCTGCTTAGTGTTTTGAGCCTCAGCTGGGGATTGCTATTTCCTTCTTCCCCAGTCTTCCATTCCTGACTGGGCTAGCATTGAGGGAACCTAAAGACCCATCCCCATGAGGTATTCTAGCCAAGCAGGAGCTGCCCCTGGGGATGTGCTATTGCCACATCAGTCCAGAGGACCCGCCCATCTGGAGCAGGGAGGCTGAAGGAAGTGTAGGCATTGTCCATTGTCGAGAATCAGGGTCCCCAGCAAAAGGTGCCCTCGTTCGTGCTGGTGGGGTGCTTAGTGCAATCCGGGCAGACCTGCCTGTGGTGTGTGTGCAGATGCCAAAAGTCATGGGCCTGGCTGAAGGGGTGTGTGTGTGTGTGTGTGTGTGTGTGTGTGTGTGTGTGTGTGTGTGTAAGAAAGTGGCAGGGCCTGGCTGCAGGGCCTGGCCTGCCCAGCTCAGCGTGGTACACCCCACACCCGACAATAGCAGACAAAACGGCAGCATCACGAGGCTGGTTTAAACCATCAGGTCATCTTCAGCCAAGTCCAGGGCACGCCAAGGACTGAGCCATGTATGAGTGTGGCTGCCTTGTCCCGCCCTTTCCTTCACAGTGGACGGAGTGCAGCCTGTCCTGGCAAGGCCCAAAGCTCTGGGGCTCTAGCAGGAAGTCTGAGACCCAGACTGTACACACCCGTACGTCAGCACTAACAGTGAGGGTGACCTGTTGCCATGACAACTGTTTTGGCCCTGGGGCCACAGCTCAGCCCCTGCTCACGATTGCCCAGACATGACAACGCCCAGTCACACTATAATGAATTCAGGGTCTAAGGTTGGTCTAGCTTCTGCCTGCTTGAGGGTCTTCTGTTTGGGGTCTCACCCCTCCTCACTCTACTGTCTTGCCCTGCCTTGCTCACCCACTTTCCAGGACCCTGTCGGTCACACAAGTTGAAGCCACCATAGTGCTCCCTTGAATGGGTTAGTTAGTGTGGTGGAAATAGGTGGCCTTAGTCCTGATTCTTTTTTTTTTTTTTTCTTTTTGAGACAGGGTCTCACTATGTAACCAGGCTGGCCTTGAACTCACAGAAATCTGCCTGCCTTTGCCTCCTGAGTGCTGGGGTTAAATATGTGTGCCACCACACCTAGCCTTAGACTTCATTTTTATGTTTGAGATGGTCTCACCATGTATCCCTAGATGGCTTGAAACTCACTGTGTCAACCAGATTGTCCCCAAACTTCCGTCTATTCCTGCAGGTGACTCCTGAGTACAGCAACTGCAGATGTGCACCACCACACTTGGCTAGTCCTCAAGAATTAGTATAAAAAAACCCAAAGCACCAGGCAGAGTGAGGTGGTACCCGCATGTAATCCTGACACCTGGAAGGTGGCACCAGTTCTATCAGGAGTTCAAGGTCATGTGGAATTAGGGTTCAAACACCTGCACAACAGGTACCATACTTCCAGACACTGTCACTGGGCCCTTCACTGGAGAGGGATACACAGTGCAACCAGAAGCGGGAGGCTGAGGCCATGTCTTACGGAAGGCATAGGCCATGCAAGTGTGCCCTGATGAAAGCACCTGATGTCACAGCAGGAAAGCCACAAAAGGCAAAAGGCAGGTGTGGAACTTTGTGGCTCAGCTCCTCCAGGAAAGACTGGTACAGAGCTGGAAGCTCCCCCAAGTCACTATCAGTCCATTTGGGACCAAGATGGCCTTTGATTTGGGCAGTTCCCTTGAATCTTGAGTGGAGATGTGGAGAAAGCCCATGTGCCCACAGGTCCAGCGGATGTCCGCTTCATCTGGGAGAAGAACAGACATGTCCTGGAAACGTGTGTTCCTGTGCAGACCCACATGCTGCCTGACGGCAGGGCCCATGCACTCAGCTGGCTTCGGGACACTGTCCAAGAAACCACCGACTACAGCTGCTCTGTCCTCTCCTCAGCAGGGAACCAGACCTCAAAGGTTCAGATCACTGTGATGAGGCATGGTAAGTTCAGGCCACTCTGGCAGCAACACTTTTGGGGCTGGTTGTCACTATTTAGCCTCTGTAAAGACACTCATGTGAAGCTTCAGTTTGAGGATCAACCTATTCGCCTTCTGCTGGAGAAGATGAAGATTTAGCTTTTCACTGCTTTACGGTGAACTGCTACACACAAGCACTACAAACACACCCGCACATGTGTACATATGCCTGCACACACATGGATACATACCAGACACAGATGCACATGCTACACACATAGTTACACGTGCAGAGCTACTTACATAACACACATACACACCACATATACTAATACTTCCCGTCCCCCACTTCCCCATGAGAGAAGTTGGATTCATGTTACCAGGACAGCAGAGGCTGGAAGATGAGGCTCTTGACAAAGAGCTTTCCCTGCAAACATGAGGACCCAGGTTTGACCCCCAGGACCCAAGTGAAAAACTGAGTGTGGGGTTTGCAAGGCCCAAGGGGTAAAGTGATTCCCTGATGACCTCGTTTGATCCCTGGGGTCCATGTAGTGGAAACAGAAAGCTGACTCCAAGTTGTTCTCTGACTTACACACAGGTGAACATGTGTGTGCACTCTCCCTCCCTCTCTCTCCCTCTCCCTCCCTCCCTCTCTCTCTCTCTCTCTCTCTCTCTCTCTCTCTCTCTCTCTCTCTCTCTCACACACACACACACACACACACACACACACACACACACACACACACACACACACGCCTCTTTCCTGTACCATTCCTCATGAGGCTGATTTCCAGTTGCAGAGTACTTAGCTACCATAAACTCAATACCAGCTGTTAAACAGCCTGGCTTGTTCCTAACCTAGAAATCTTCCATCATCTGCCTCTCAGAAGAGCCAAGGTCTTACTTTGGGATGGCTTTTTGAGACAATCCCTCACTCTGCAGTCCAAACCAGGTTTCCTGTGATCCTCCTGCCTCAGCTGCCCGAGTGCTAGGATTACAGGTTTGCACACCTGGTCTGGGATTTCTCATCACTTTGAAGCCAGAGTTCTGTCTTCACGTTGGATCAAGGGTCTGATTTCTGTGTGTCCTTTTATTGAGCTGCTGGGTTTTTTTTGTTTGTTTGTTTGTTAGTTTGTTTGTTTGAGGCGGTTTCTCTGTATAGTTTTGGAGTCTGTCCTGGATCTCCCTCTGTAGACCAGGCCGGCCTCAGACTCAGAGATCTGCCTGGCTCTGCCTCCAGAGTGCTGGGATTAAAGGCATGCGCCACCACTGCCCAGCTTGAGCTGCTGTTTTTTGTTTGGTTTTTTTTGAGACAGGGTTTCGCTGTGTAGCTTTGTGCCTTTCCTGGAATTCACTCGGTAGCCCAGGCTGGCCTCGAACTCACAGAGATCCGCTTGCCTCTGCCTCCCAAGTGCTGGGATTAAAGACGTGCGCCACCACCGCCCAGCTTGAGCTGCTTTTTTTTTTTTTTAATGGGGTCTTGTGGCATACCTCATAAAACAGATATGCAAGTTATTTTCTCCAGAAGCTTGTTTTCTCAGTGACAATTCAAAATGACTTGGTCTTTTCACTTTCTAGGGCCCATTAAATAGGGAGCACTTGCCCCCCACAGCTGGGGCATGGCTGTGTTCACTATTCCCCCGCTATTGTTCAGGATTTTTTCCACGATGTGAGAGCTGGACTGCTCCCCTAAGGAGCTACCTTATTCTTTCCTGTCATCTCTTAACTTTTCTACTTCCTCATACATTTGCTCAACTTTACCTCCTAAACCTTAATGAGGCATTGGGTCTTTTAGAAATAAAGTTTTTGGTTTTATTGCATTCTGCTGGTTACAGCAGGTGATCTTCTCTCTGCCTTAGACAACAAGGAGAGACCTCATTTGCACCAATTTTCTTCTCTCCAAGTTGCCTTTTTCAAAGTGTGTGATCTGGACCAAGTTGCTGTGGGATGGTCTGTATGTCAGATGTGTTGCTGATTGGTCAATGAATAAATCACTGATTGGTCAGTGGCCAGGCAGGAAGTATAGGCGGGACTAACAGAGAGGAGAATTGAGAGAACAGGAAGCTGGGTGAGAGAGACACTGCCAGCCGCCATGATGAGAAACAGCATGTGAAGATGCCGGTAAGCCACGAGCCATGTGGCAAGGTATAGATTAATAGAAATGGATTAATTTAAGCTGTAAGAACAGTTAGCAAGAAGCCTGCCACGGCCATACAGTTAGTAACCAATATAATATAAATCTCTGTGTTTACTTGGTTGGGTCTGAGTGGCTGTGGGACTGGCAGGTGAGAGAGATTTGTCCTGACTGTGGGCCAGGCAGGAAAACTCAAGCTACACCAAGTAGCATCTGCATGGCTTGGGGCTCACCAGGAAGCCAGTGGTCAGAACTGCAGGTTGAGGAGCTCAGAAGTCCCCTGCAGGTGATGCTGTGCATGGTGCTGAAGGAATAGGCTGGGGCCCAGCTCTTCTCCCATTGAGCATGCTACAATCCCCACCTTCCCCTGCCTCTTACAGAATGCAAGTTCTGTCTCAGCAGAGGTGGGACTCAGCATCAAAACCCAGGAGTTGCCCACACCTAGAACAAATAACAGGGCACAGCAAGGCTTAGCTGGGTTGGAGATCTAGAGATTTAACTGGGGGAAGAGGGCAGGGCTTCCTCCTTCAGTGTTGAATGACCACTGAGTCTGCTTGCTATGGACCCAATCCACAGACCTTTTGTTGTGTGCTAGAGCAGAGGGAGGGTGGTCCTTGGTTGGGCAGTGTTTGAAGACATAGGCACCTTAGCATGCTCGCCCCTCCCATCTTCAGACGAGTCAGCATTGCACTGTAGGCCTTGCTGTGAGGTAGTCCTGGGACATCAGCTGTGTCTGTTTTCCACTTTCCAGGTCCCCTGCAGCTTCCTTTATTACTCTCTTCATGGTTTTACACACATAAAGTAAAAAGTTCCTCGGCTGTCCTTCAGTGGGTTTTTAAAGAAAACTCCAACAGTTCACTGTCCACATCTGAGCATTGGCCTGATGCTTGGCCATCAGGATGAACCAGAATCAGCAGAAGGGACCTGTGATTTTCAGATTCTCATCAGGAGTTAGGGCAGCACTAGCAATCAGCTGCAAGTTACCAGGGAGGTACAAGGCAGTGGGAAGCTAATTCACAAGGATGAAGAAATAACTGATAATAACTGATGCTGAGACAGAAGCCCACAAAGGCCAAGCACTGCCCAAGGTGAGCAGCTAAATACAACCATGCTAGGACAGACAGTTCAGTATTAATCTGTATTAATGAAGTGTTTCCAGGTCCAGCAAAGCTGCAGCAGGGTGAAGTGATGCTGTTAGTTGGAGGGGGTCGCACTGCCACCTGTGCTGTCACGATCAGTCTGCAGGCCCCAAGGATTGCTGGGAAGAACTAGCTCCCTCCCTCCCACTGTGACCAGCAGGTCTGGGTTTCATTAGGGGCTCCCGTGGCATTCTGAATGACCACTGGGGCATTATCAGTTGTTCTGCATGCTGCATGGGTCGTGTTCATGGGACTATCTCTGACATTGGTGGCACAGGCAGCAGTTCAAGGACATGGTGTACTCCACCCTTACATACTGTTGAGTTTGTTTTCAGAATCCAGAAAGCACACCTAGGGGACCATGGGCAGTGAGAGGCGAGGGAAATCTCCCCCAACCCCTGAATCCACAGCCATGCTGGCTTCCCCAGATGCTACCAATTTTGGTGAGAGCTAAGCTGAATTTTGAGCTTCAGCACCTGCTCTTACTGAAGGGGTCTACAGGCTCACCAGCAATGGGGGGGTCTCGGCCACCCAGGAAGTGACAATGGGATGTAGACAGCAGTTGCCAACAGACTTGTGGCTGGGAGAAAGGGGGTGAGTGGAGACAGTGACTGTGAGGTGGCACATACTTGGAATCCCAGAACTAGAAAGGCCAAAGCAGGAGGATTTCAAGTTTAGGTCCAGCCTGGGCTAGAGTGAGTTCAAGGCCAACTAGATCAAAAAAGCAAAACTGTCTCAAAAAAAAAAAAAAAAAAACAAAACAAAACCCCAAAACCAACCAGTAATGAAATGCAAAGTCCACTGGTACCCCAGAGCTCTGCTGTGGTCACTCAGGCCAGCGAGGAGATTCCTCAGTGGGTCAGACCACTAGAGCAGATCAGAACTGGGACCCACCCACCCCTCAGCCTATGGTGTGGTCCTGATGGACAGTGTGCACCTATAGCACTCCAGAGGTCTGCAAAGCTGTGACCTTGACTCTGCTTGTCTTCCAGAGGCATTCCAGCAAGAAAAATGGAGCCAGGAGCTCTCTGCATGGCGTGTTGTGGCTGGTGAGCATGATCGGATGATGCAGAGCTGGAGGAAGGCATGGGTATGTACCGGGCCACCAGGGAGCCTTTGCAGAGAACCCCTATTTTGCCAGTGGGCCCCTGTGGCTTCCTCTCAGCCTTTAGAGAAGTTCTGCTTCTCTAATGCCCTAGGGGAAATCTGGGCTGTCACTGAGGCTAGCAGAATCAAGGTGGTAGAGGAGACCAAAATAGGTTTGTAGGTCAGGCACAGGCCGGCAACTATCTGCTGCCCAGCCCGTGGACAGGTCTCCTGGAACTCAGGGCTTTCAGGAGAGCAGGAGACTAGCTGCTGCTGAGGACCGGGAGAGGGGTGTCCTGGCACAGGCCTGGTAGGGTTGTCACTACCTACAAGCCTGCAGAAGTGAGGGCATCCCGAGGCAGGGTGCCTTCACATAGGCTCAAGTCACGGTGCTGCACCTTGGCCAGGACTTACCTTGAGGTGAGCTCTGTCCTCGGGGAGGCCTAAGCATGTGGGTGAGATGACTGCCAGGCTGTCAACAGGGTTCTGAGTCTTCTTTCATCAGAACCTGTACAGACAGATCTCCCCTTCAAGGTCCTCTGTGACACGAGAGGCTGTCAACTCAGCCATGTGACAGCAGCCCCTATGTGAAGGCAGGATGTTTGGCTCACCTGTCAGGAGCTTGAGCACACAGGCTGCTGCTTTTGCCTCCAAGTCCTTGGGGAAACCACTTGAGTACTCTTACCCTTACACCCTGGGTGGGTGGGTTCTGCCTATTCTATTCTATTAGGCCACAAACTCAACTTTGCTTTTTTTTTTTTTTTTTTTAAGGAGAGCTGCAGCAAGGATAACTTCTAGTCACCTGAGGCAGTTCTTAACAGATCCCAACTGACCTTGTTGACACCAGCCGCAGACATACCTGATAAAGGCACCAGCAGCCGTGGCACCACACGGTTTTGTCTTGGTTGGCTCTACACACAGCCACTGTCCACTGTCTGAGTGACCCCTCCTAGAGGCTGGGAATCTCTAGGCCAGAACCCCAGTGGGCAGGGACAGAGACCAGGACCCTTTTACGTTAGCTGCTTACTTAACTGAAGGGTCAGTTCCCTGGTGGACATAGGTAGCTGAGCTGTTTAGGAGGCTCCACATCCAAGCAGTTGACAGAGCAGTGTGTACAGCTCACCCAATGGCGGCCACCCCTGCATTATCCCCAGGACTTCACTGCTCACTCGTGCCCCTCCCCCAGGGTCAGCACAGCTAGTCTCCGCTCTGGTTTTGTGCATCTAAGTCAAGTCTGCCGATGTGGCCACTTAGTAAACAGGTCATTCATTTTGTTCCAGGGTCCACCCTGGGATAGGAGAGGTGAGATTTCATGTGAGAATATTTTGCCTTAAACCTTGAGTGCAACTGCTCTTCACTAATCTCAGAACACAGGCTGTTTTCCAAAGCACAGTGGTTCCCACCCACGTTTACCCTGTCAGCGCTCCACTTCTGAGGTAGAAACGCCAAGCAGGTCAATTATGCAAACCTTCTGGTGCCGTATTAAACTGTTTTGCCAGTGCTGAGTAAGCGTGTCTTGTAGGTGCTTCCAAGTCTTCATATTACAGTCTTTGAAGCTTGTGGGTGGGTGTGACTTGGAGAGGCGGGGCCCAAGAGATGCTCAGCCTTTAATCTTGGTAGACATGTCTCTTCTTGTCAATCATAAAACCTAAAACTCTGTTCAAAACAAAGCCACGCCCCTCTATGATCCCTGGAGACACTGGCTTGCTCAGCCTGCTGCTCAATGTCCCTTCTTTCTGGAACAAATGATTCAGGTAACCTTCCAGGTGTGAGGGATCTGGTCCCTCCTCAACCCAGTGTGAAAAAGGATCCTGAGGCCAATTCTAGGCAGAGACACACTGGTGGTCATGTGTACTGTCCCCTCCTCGAGACACTGCCTGACACCTACTCACCCATCTGGCCAATGCACACTAACCACACCTGCAGCACCATCATACCTTTGCAAAGGAATTCTTTTATAAAATATTTTCACTGTTATATTTGAGGTGTGGCTTCAGCCACGATAAACTGCCCAGTCCCTTGCCTTGTCGATGCTTCCTGGATCTTCCCTGAAGTCTGGATTTGTCAGGCCCTGTCTGTATCCTAATGCAATCATACACTTGAGGTTGCAGTGGGCGTTATGCCAGGGAGTGTGCTCATTAAGATTCCCTGTTCAGCCAGGTGGCACATGACTCTAATTCCAGCACTCAGGAGGCAGAGGCAGAGGCAGGAGGATTTCTCTTTGAGGCCAGCCTGGTCTACAAAGCAGCCAGGGCTATACAGAGAAACCCTGTCTGGAAAGAAGAAAAAAGAAATCGCTGTTTAGCTGCAACAAGAGTGGGCACTGCACCTGTGTTCAGTGTGGTGTTCATCCCTGCGACCCTGGTGCCATGGGCACCCTTGGCACAGTGGAGGCCGAGAGAGACTAGCTGACTTCATCTAAAGCACTGGCCTCAGTGAGAGTTCTCTACTGCTAACAAAGTGAGGACACAACCATGGTGCCACAGGAGGGGACCTGGTGAGGTCAAATGGGAAGGACTTCTAGAAGCAGAATGAGAAGAGCTTGGGCTCTTGCATGGGCCAGAAGCCTAGATTAGCAAACATATACCACAGATAAGCAACCTCAGGGCAGAAGGCCCTCAGATCAGGAGACATTTCAGATCATTTTTTGTACTATCAAATTTCAGAATTCTACCTGCTGAATGTAGCTGGCAGGGTACTTTAAAAAATCCCCATAAACTAATTTCACAGCTTTTCTCCTCAAATAATCTATTTCCAAACTTCCTACAACCAATTTGCTGCCTACTGACATGGATGGGAAAAGACAAAGTCCTCCCTGTCCTGCTGACCTGGACATCAAATCCATTCCCACACTGAAACGGAGTGTCAGCATAGGGCCTGAACCGACCCGAGCTCCAGATGGCAGTCGGCGCTCACTGCAGCGCGCTCAGGCCACACGGCCAGCGCTGCGTTAGCGCGCCATTTCTGACTCAGTCTCTGCTTCCACGTCTCATCACAGACCACTCACTTCTCGGAGACAACGTCAGTGCACCTGAATTCAGCAACACAATTCCCAAAGCCAGTACGTGTTTCTTGGCAGGCAGATAGTAAAAAAAAAATCTTTCCTGACACGGGGCAGACTTGGCCAAAGAGAC
This sequence comes from Peromyscus californicus insignis, assembly GCF_007827085.1. NCBI lineage: Eukaryota > Metazoa > Chordata > Mammalia > Rodentia > Cricetidae > Peromyscus > Peromyscus californicus. The sequence goes on from NW_026294606.1 coordinate 13,183,786, forward strand.
ACAAGCAAAGGTCTGAGGATTCGGCAGTTCCTGGTTCTGGGGCTGGGGACAGTGACTGTACCTGTCAGACCTTAGTAGGGTCAAAGAGGAACAACTCAGTAAGGAATTCCAGTGGGAATAACCAGCGAGACTGACATCACTGACCTAAGATCACCAGAGTCTGAGATGAAATTAAATAATCACTCTTTATTCAAAATAAATAAGCCCTCTCACTTGCAGAGAAAATAAGCAAGCAAGCTCTGTCCTTTAAGACAGAAACCACATTCATTGTATGTTCATTAAAAAGATTTGTAGATACCAAACTGAAATCTACAAATTTGATATATACTGCTTCTTTGGAAAATAAAAACTAAAAGGATTAATTTATGTCAAAAAGTCATGTTAGAAACTAATTTTCTTCTGAGGCTCATTTTAGCACATCCTTGGCAGCACAAAGTAGCAGGGCCCCAAGCCCTGAGAAAGGGCCATCCACAGTCCTCACAGGGAGCATCATCCCTGTCCTACCTCCTCTCACCGATTCAGTGGCTCTGTAATGGAGTGTTTCCTAGGGAGCCACAGTAGCCAGGATCACGTTCTCCAGCATTTTCCAGGTCCAGTGTGCAGAGAGAAGCAAAGCTGAATCACGGGCTCTTAGGAAAGGCTCTCACCAGTCTATCTGTGTCCACCTGATGGACTCACAGCCTACACCAGCTGCTTCCTTTGCCCTTAGGCCAGTGAGTTTCCAATTCAACAGTCACATAAACTACATCAGGTCAGTAAAGAATTGAGAAGGAAGTCTTTTTCCTGCCTCCCCCATCCTTACCCAATACACAGACACACAGGCAAGAACTCTTCTTATAAATTCAAGTTCATCATCTGAGAAGTTGACGCCTCCAGTGAGTCTTCCAGCTCCAAGGCACGCTGACTGTATGCTTCCAGGTGCTTTCGCCAAATCTCAACTGAAACAGGAAAACAGCCCAAGTGACAGACACTGACAGGTCACAGAACTCCAGTAGAGGCAGCAAGGAGGTGGCACGAGTTACAGATGTTACCAGCTGTTCCCTCTGCTCAGATGTCCCTGGCCACCTCTACTCACTCTTCCCCACTTGCTAGGCTGGCTCTCCCCTTAATGACCAGTATCAATCACAGTCCCCAAAGAGCATACCTCACTGAACAGTGGCACAGAGAATTCACTTGCCCTCCCAAGTTGGTCTTAGGTATAGCTGTCCTTAAACCACCTTTAGCTCAGGTGACATTTAGCTCAAAGTGTAAGACCATCAATGATAACCTTGCAGCTTCTGACATCTGATGATTAATATCTCAGAAGCAATGGGCAAGAGTGATGGATTCAGTCCTGCCTGGACCTACCATGGCCCACCGCAGCTGGTCTGAAGGCATCAGTGCCATGCTGCTCTCCTAACCCCGAGGCTCTGATTAACACGGAACTCAGAGGTCCCTCCCTAGAGCACTCACTATAGTGTGGTTCTTTTCCAGTGGAGGCTAGGGTGCCTTCTTCAGTGGACTGGATGGGGCCCTGTATGAGTGGGCTGGGAGGGGTCTGAGGCCCAGGCTGTCCTGCCAGCTCCTGCTGTCCTGCCAGCTCCTGCTGTCCTGCCAGCTCCTGCCGCACCGTCTCCAACATGGTCTTGTATGCCTGCCGGGCTGCCATGGTCAGCTCAACCATCTTGTGGAACTGGTCCTTGAGCACAAGAGAGCACATTGTAGGACAGTAAGGTGGTAGTAACATGGGTTGTGGGTCTCTGCCTGTGAGTGCTGCCAGGAGATGAAGAGCCTGGACAAATCTTGAGGCATGTGGTGCCTCTTGGTTGGCAAAAAACCTAGAGTCAAATTCAGGACCTTCACTTGGTGCTATTATGGAAACAAAGGCTTCTGCTTTCTGTGAAGCTTCTGCTTTCTGTGAAGGTTCTGCTTGGAGATGAATTCTCCTTAAGGCCAACCTAACAGAGGCTATGGTCTGCCTGTTGGTAGGCTTACATTATAGGCCATGACCCCAATTCCTTCCCATGGACAAGGAGCTAAGAGGCTGGGGCCCAACTCACCTGAGCCCCGTCGTAGCTGAAGATCCCCACGATGCTGACAGGCACTGCTTTGTTCAGACTGCGCCCCAGCGCCTTGCGGTTCAGTGCAAACACGAAGGGGATGTTCTGCTCACAGGCGCAATCGATGATGGTGTGCAGCGTGTCGTCCAGTCCACCTGGTCAGATAAGCACAGGTCCACAGATGTGCGGTTGATGTTAACTCTTTCGACAGCAACCTACCCCATCTAGGGTCATAATAAGGTCAGCTGCTCATACCAAATCCCACCAGGAGAGAGCGTGTCCCAACCACAAGCAAGAATCAAGTCTCTAAGCCAGACACCTCCAAAATGTAAGACTGCACAATTCCCACTGTGCTCAGGGAAAACCACGAGTTAGCTAACCCACTCTGCGACAGGCTGCTGACTGACTGCCTCACACGTATCAGCTCTGTGTCGTCTCCAAAGTCCTTAAAAGACAACTGCTAAGTCCCACTTACAGACTGAAAAGCAGAGGTGCAGAGAGGCTAGGGTGCCTACCACACTGTGCAGGCCCAGATGCCTGGCTTGCATGGGCTCCTGGCTCCTTACTACCTTGGGCCTGCTTCTGATGAGGTACCAACAAGGCCAACACAGGGAGGAGATGAAGAAGCACCTTGCACAGATGACAGACCTGGTCACTGGGAGCCCAACAGAGGGGAGGTCAGTCAGGGTGCCAGTGTCACACACCTTTATGCTCCAATAACAAGAAGGAAATGAAGAAATTACCCATTTACCTCAGAAATAGAAGACCACAGGGGTAAACTCACAAAGCCCATGAACAAATTTCAGAACACTAACATGCTAACAGAGCAGAACACCTTGACCCCTGCTCTTTTACTTGCTTATCTGAAGTGACTAAATGTCAACTCTACATTGACCTTGAACCCGACCCCTGCTCTTGGTACAGCATGATCTAAAGAGATCAAATGTTCACTCCACATTAACCTTGAACTTTAAAATATTACAGCTTCCTACAACTGTGATTTGAGAAATTTTGAAAACAGTGTGGGTATGGGAAGGGGACACAGGAAACATGCTGCGCATCCTGCCCTGTGCAGCTCTTCTTGGATAGCGGGAAGTGTGGTCCTGGGTTCTCAGGCTCCCCACATGCCTACTCTCACACTGCCATTGCCTTAACCTCAGGAGACTACAGAAGCACAGAGACAGCCCTCTGCAAAGGCAGGGCTAGACATGCAGGACCCCAGGCCACACCTCCGATAGCAGCGTGAGAACGGGCTGAGAGAGAGAGAGCTGACAGCCGAGCCTGCCCCGCAAGCAGGAAGCAGAAAGCCTCCTAGGGGCATACGATTAGTCTCTATTGGGAAGTGGAGGTGTTAGGAAGCTAAAAACACACCAGGCAGTGGTACCCAAACCACTTACTTGGAGCTGTGGAAGTAAATACTCCAAGGTCTGCCTATGGGTCAACTGCTGAGGTCGCTAGAGAGCAGGAAGCCCAGCCTCACCTTTCCCATAAGCAGGCTTTGTGTGACTTCACAGTTTAGTCTGTACAGATGTACACTGTAGACAAGAGCCAGAAAACAGTCTTCTCCTCCTCTCCCATGACCTGGAGAGGCCATCTAGCACTACCAAACATACTGCCAGCCTGGCAGGTCACTATAACCCTGCCATGCTTTGGCTGGTGGTAACGGTGGAGCAGCACTGAGCCAGCACAAAGGTGAGCTGCTGGGCTGCACATGAAGAGGTCTAAGATTGTTGCTCCAAGGTCTGGGATGTAAATGGTAACCTGAGATCATGGCTCAGGACTTGACATCAGGATCTGGACCTGGTACCTCAGAGTGTGACTTTGGCTGAGTTGACGGTTACACACAGGAGAAAGGAATGGGACGGGAGACAGCTCATGTGTTCTAAGATATTCCCTTCCCTTCCTGTGTGTCGTGCCAGGCTGAAGAGGGAGTGTGGGAGTGATGACATTCTTTCTCATGACTCCTTCCACCACTGAACCCAGGGCACAACATGAACAGGCAAATGTCCATGATAGGAGGATAGACAAGTTCACTATCACCTCACACACAGCCTTCTTCCAGCCCAGGCCAACTGCTGGACTACTGTGACACCCCCACATTAGCAAGGATGCACAGAGGAGTGAAACACAGAGAGAGTAAATGCAAACAGGATCAAAGCCCCCGCCAGGTCTCCAGCAATCCCACTGAGCTCTAGAGCAGCGGCTTGCATGGCAGAGGCTCGCTCTACCCTGCCGTCGTCAGAGGAAAGCCTGCTAGCTGGCCTCAGAGGCGGTTCCTTGGTCAGAAGGGGGGTTAGAGTCAATATTTGATAGGTGTTCAGTTCACAGGACACTGGGAAATGACTGCTCTGTTAAAGCTGGAAGCAAGCTGCCAACATGCCCACTGACCCTGTGCTGGCTGACCGTGAGGGTGGAATACTCGGTAGTGGCACAGGAGCCTGTGATATGGGGTTCTGTCTGTCACCTTTGGACTGTGTCTTCTCACAGTTGGGAGAGATGATGACGCACTTCAGCTTCTTGAGCTTCAGGTGTTTCAGGACTTCCCGCAGCCCCAGCACAAGCCGGCGTTTGGTCTTGGCCTTGACGGGATCTTTCTGGTACATCCGGTCTTGGAAGCGCACCAGTTCCTTGAGCAGACCCGTGACACAAGCATCTACTTCTTTACTAAGCATCTGGCTGCAGTAGCTGAAAGGAACCCCAGGCACAGGGAATGCAGACAGCATCAGACAGAAGCCATGGAGACGCCAGCTCTCAGCAGGAACATGCAATTCCTGATCTGCTTGCGACACAAAGGGTGGATGCAGCCCTCTCCAAAGGGAATGCCAGGGGAGGCCCAGCCCTGCATGCCTTATGCAGCCCTATCTGGCATCTCCTCTGTGTCACCCTGCTCTGAACACAGGCACCTGGATAAGCTGCCCTGAGGAGCCCTGTGAGCTATGAGCAATGTTGACTGCATCATACCCTGGGAACTCAACTGAAGCCAGGCATGGTAGCTCATACCTGTAACCCCAATATTCAGAGACTGAGGAAATAAGAGAATGAGTTCAAGGCCAAGGCTAGCCTGGGCCACACAGTAAGTCTGTCTCAAAAAAAGGTAAGTAAAACACAAAAAGGAAAAAAGAAAGAAAGACAAGAGAAAAGAATGGAGGGAAAAGAAACTTCTATGAAACTGAAACATGGAAGGACCCAGTTGTTATCACTGCTACTTCACCCCACCCCAACTTCAAAAACAGACTAAGGATACCTCTTCAATCATCACCAGCAAGACAGAACCACAGTACACAGAACCAGCAGATACACACAGGAATAGGATGTCCTCACCCCACCCTACTGCATAACTAACTCCCCAGTTGATTTCAAGCACAGGATTAAAACACACTGTGGCCAGACACTCCAGCCTGTGCCATCATACCTCTGCAGGGGGGAGAAGTCAGAGTCAGCCCCAACCCGAGCCCCAGCAGCCAATGCTCACTCACTCCCGGAACCTGCGGCTGTGGATCTTGGGGAAGGTGGCACTGTCCGGGGTAGGATGGCAGGCCTCTTGGTCCCTCTTGAACTCTGTGCCAGTCGGCTCTTCTGACTCACCCTCAATCACAGGTGTAGAAGACACTGATTCTTCGGTCTTCTCTGGACCTTCAGAGAGGGAAACAGAAAAAACACAATCACTGTGCACCTCTGCAAGGCCTGGCACACACAGAGCAGCCCGCAGAGCAGATGTGCCTTGATGCCAGAGACATACCAGCAATCCACCAACTTGCAGAGCCAGTCAAAAAGAACAAATACAGCCTTAGAGGGAGCAGGAAGACTGGTGTGGACTGTCAGAGCAGCTTTATGGTCTTTCCTATGCCTCCTTCCCCTTCCCAAGTCTGTTCACTCACTCATTTTCATTGTGTTTATTAAAATACAGGAAAGTTACCATTAAGTGTAGAGTTCAGTAGTAAACTCTACCTTTTATGTTTGGAATCTAAAGACTAGCATATTAGGAAATTGTATAAAAAGCAGGGTTAGTTGCCAAGCTAACAAAAGAGCATGCTTTTAATCCTAGCACTCTGGAGGCAGAGGCAGGAGATCTCTGTGTGTTCAGGGCCAAATGGTCTACATACTAAATTCCAGGCTAGCTAGGGCTACATAGTGAGACTATGCTTCAAACAAAAAACCCTAGGGTTAGCAGCATGCACAAGGCTGGGGCAGGAGGACTGCCATGGCCAGGCTCAAGGAAGGCCTAAGGTACAGTCAGCTTAAGGCTAGTGAAAGGCACAAGTATGAGACTCTGTCTCAAAAACCAAACAACGCAGTGTTAGAGTTCTGAGTTTTTATGTTAAATACCTGAGCTATATTCCTTTATCAAATAACCTTCTAAAAACAACTAACTTGCCGGGTGGTGGTGGCACACGCCTTTAATCCCAGCACTTGGGAGGCACAGGCAGGAAATCTCTGTGAGTTCAAGGCCAGCCTGGTTTACAGAGCAAGATCCAGGCTAGGCACCAAAACTACACATAGAAACTCTGTCTCAAAAAAACTAAAGAAAAACAAAACAAACAAAAAAACAAACCCAACTAACTCCTGCATTTAACTATGGGAGCACTGGGCCTGGAGTGCAGTGCTAGTCTGCCGTGGGTTTGATCCCAAAAATACCCAAAACAAAAAAACCAACGCAACACAGAAAACCAAAACCAAAACAACTAACACAAACCACAATAAAACACCTGTGAGTGTTGGACTGGGGCTATGTGTAACATACCAAATGGAGTCAGCAATAACTTGGCATGTCCAATCAGTTACTTCCACAGAGCACCAGAATGAAAGCAAGGTAACATCACTAGGGATGGAATTCAAGACCACACTCTCACAAAAAGACACTGCTCTGGACAAGGCCGGGAGCACCCACAAGGCTTAACCACGCAGGTGCTGACGGCAGAATACCTGGAGATGTGTGGCAGGGGCCCCAGCAGCAAGCCCACTCCAGGAAGTGAGTGCTCACGTCTTCCTAGAGACATCAACAACACTGCCCTGGGCACACTCATTTCTACCAACTACTTTGATGTCCTCCCACACGGGGCACACTTACCCAGGCGAATACTATACAGTACTGAGCAGTGTACTGTTCTACATGCAGAAAAGGAGATGGAGTCAGCATGGCACATACCACAGCTGCACTGTGCTAGGTCATAGCACTGCGGCTGGTACCATGCTGGGGCAGTATTCCTGGGGCAGGCCTCTAACTAGATGACCTGGGGAGGGTCACTGGGTGGTTTTCTCATGCTGTGAAAAGTTCTTTAGCTACACACATTTGCACTATGTACACTCCCTGACGTACAACTCCGTACAAAGTCTCCTGGAAAACCATACACATTAATTTTTTATGACACCACGTTTCACACACTTGGTAAATATAAACAGCCTTGTGGTTAGAGCTCCCAGCATCACACAGGACCAAACCTCGGAAAGGGGCTCCTCTGCCTATAAAACTAGGTTGTGGAAACCACATGCTCCAGGCTCCATGTTAACTTGCATTTTACCACAAGGCCCATGTGGGGCTGGCAGAGTCCCAGTTTCTACCACAGCTCACCAGCTCACGGTAGCTCCCACCTGAAGGATTATTTCAGATGCATGCACACAGAAACTGGTACCTGTGGAGTGGCCCTGCTTGGGGGCCTGGTCACCGCTCTCTACATCCTGTGCATCGTCACTGGCCACAGTCAGACCCACAGCATTTTCTTGGAGTCGCTGCTGCATTCTCTCTTGCCGTTCTTTTAAAATTATCTTAAAATTAAAAACAAGCAAACAACTGATTAAAACACCGAATACTTGTACCTAAAAGATAGCTCTTCTGCCTAAGAAATACCCAAGTTCAGATTGCTGAACATGCCTTTGGAGTGATGACAGCCCCTCCATGCCACATCTCTCTCGAGACACAAGGCTCTGAGGCCAGTTGTGTGGTATAAGGTCATCCACCACAGACTTTTTTTTTCTTTCTGAGACAGGGTTTCTCTGTGTAGCCCTGGCTGTCCTGGAACTCACTCTGTAGACCAGGCTGGCCTTGAACTCACAGAGATCCACCCACCTCTGCTTCCCTAGTGCTGGGATTAAAGGTGTGCACCACCTCCACCCGGCCTACCACGAACATTTAAACAGACAGAGGGCACATAGTACAAGGCCAACTGGTGAACAGAAGGCCTGCAAAGAAGCCTTCATAGTCTGGCCGAGCAACAGGGGAGAAGCAGCATGTGTGAGGAAGGAAACGCATCTCCCCACGTCTGGGTTTCTGTAGCACCCCGAAGGAATAAGAAGAGATTTTTTTTTTTTGTCCACACACTCTGTCTTGTTAAAAGGAGAGGTTGAAGGATCATCTGTCTGAGAAAACTGACACAATTTGGTGCAACATTGGTCTATAATATAAACCTTAAAAGTCAAAGATGTGGGTTTGGGATATGGATCAGTGGTGGAATGCTTGCCTACATAAGCAATGCTCTAGTTTCAGTCCCCAGAACCATGGAAAAGCTAAAGGGCTGAGGGAGGCAAAAGCATAGGGCAGAGTTCATCAGTCTTCCAGGACTTTGCTTCCATGGAAACAGTCCACATACCTTCTTCAGGGAGGTGGGCTTCTTGGCCTTAGGGATCTCCCTCTGCTTTCCCTTCTTCATTAGGGGGGCACTGGAGTCCAAGGGGTTGTGTGGGGTCTTCACCTGACTGGAGCGGCGACCCCTCTCACCCGAGGAGGCATCCTTGGAAAGGACCGGCACTGCTCCAACTACAACACAGTGGGGAAGCCACAAGGGCCCTGCCTGGAGGCCTGGCCAGCTCAGAGCAGGCTGAGGGTCTGGAGGCCTCTCCCATGCACACTCTGATGCACAGCCTTTCTGGCCTTTGTCAAACCCCCTCTGACACCTTCTCCCAGGCATGGATTCCAAACAGTATTTATTCTTTACTTGGGATCACTTTGGGAAGGTCTGTCTAAAACTGCAAGGATCACACTGCTTGATTTGTGCTATTTTTGAGGTGGTTTGTGTTTACTACTGGTGGCTCCTAGGAAGGTGTTGATCACCACACACTCAGCTAGTACTGCCTCCTGTACATGCTGTTTACTGGTTTCTTAGTAACCCCATTTGTCTAGCTATATTACAATGGCTCTTATAAAATTCTAGTCATGCTTCTAGTGGATTCTTGAGTTTTCGGGACATGTTTAGGCTCTGAATCCTACTACAGGCAGTTGATCTCTCCAATCAATAACTTTGATAACTACTCAACACTGGAGTTTACATTCCCACTCTACCCCACTTCCTGCCACAGCACTATTCCAAGGAAACAGTTTTTCTGTACTCTTCTCCCTTCATGTTTTATAGCCTGTTAACATGGCTAATTTCATATGTTGAGCATATTTCTCCTCCACACTCCCTTTTCTTGCCCCTCCCTGCTCCTGTCAGTCCCCTTAACCCCCCTAGATGATTTTACGATTTCTAAAATATCAAAGGAAAAGGAATGGTAACCAATAAACCCCCATGTGCCTACCACCTTGTTCCGAGAAGTCTCAGAATGTGTCCAAGCACGTCTTGGACACTCATTTATGGAGTGTCATCTTAAAGTAACTAGTGTTGATCCATCCAACCTCATTCATACAATACCTGAGTCACCTACACAACCTGTCCAGGTCGGTGACACTATCTTTTCTAGGCGGCTTCTCATTCTACAGCACAGCAGCTTGCATCTACGTTATTCTCACACAGTGTTTGGAACAGGTATGTGGCTAGGCGGCCCCTATCTATCTACACCTGCTTGCTTGCCTGGCACCTAATGGTACCACTGAATCCAGCCCCTCATCTAGACTCCTAAATTGTATAGTTGAAAAAGTTTAACTTCTATAAATTTCTTATCAACAAACCAAAGGGGCTGGAGAGATGGCTCAGCATTTGAATGCTTGCTCTGTAATCATGAGGACTGCAGTTTGGATCCTAGCACCCATGTACCAAGTCAGGCATCCTGTGCACACCTGTAATCCCAGCTCCAAGGGGATCAGAGAGGAAGACAGCTGAGGCTTGATAGTTTCCAGCCTAGCTGAGAAGGAAAGGGCCCCAGGTTCAGGGATAAACCCTGCCTCAAAAGGAATGGACAGAGTAACAGATAATATCCAATATCATCTTCTAGCCTCCATGTATGTGCATATATCTGCACATCCACAGACCTGTCAGAGGAGAGTCCCATTAGTACTGACTGTACCCTGTCCACAGTGGTGCCGGTGGTGGTTTGAATGAGAAGTGCTCCCATAGACTCATATATCTGAATGTTTGGTCCCCAGCTAAATGGAATTGTTTGGGAAGGATTAGGAGGTGTGTGTGGCCTTTCTGGAGGAAGTGTCACTGGAGTGGGCTTTGAGGTCTCAAAAGTCCATGCAGGTCCAGTGTCTCTCTCTGCTTGTTGCCTGAGGATCAGGATGTAAAGCTCTCAGCTACTTCTCCAGCACCATGTCTGCCTGCTTTCCCCATGATTATGAACTAATCCTCTAAAACTCTAAGTAAGGCTCCAATTAAATACTTTTATAAGAGTTCCTTTGGTCAAAGTGTCTCTTTATACCATAGAACAGTAACTTAGACAATATCCCCACCCCACCCCGACACACAAGGGGGATTCACCCATGCATGCAGAATGCAGTAAAGGCCCTAGGACCACAGCACCTCACAAGAGATTTTCTGCCACAGAATCTCATCATAGAAAGGGGAACTGGGCCAGCCAGTATGAGCACTTGCTCTGCAAGCCTGACCCTGGAACCCTCCATCCCTGAAACCCAGGGATTAAGAGGATTAAGAGTAGGATTAAGAGGGATACCGCTTTAACTTTAAACAGACCATATTTAAATGTATTTGGGAGTTTTTGAGACAAGACTCTCACCATGTAGCCCTGGCTAGCCCAGAACTCCCTATGAAGACCACACTAGTCCATTTGAGCTTGTTTCCATCTATGGGGTGAGCAGACTCATTCTTCTGCACCACATTATTCTCTGAAGAGAATGTTCTGTTTTCTAGTGGACTTGGCACAAATGTTCAGGTTCATTTCTGCATTCTCTATTCTCCCTTCACTGTCCATGTCCATGTTTATCTCAGTACCTTTCATGAAGAAGGAAATTGCTGAGGTGCAAAGGTGCCTACCTGAGAACACGACAGGTTTGGAGGACGGCTTGGCATGTGGGGCATGCTGCTGCTTCTCCAGCGCTGCCAGCATGCCCCCCAGGTCCAGCTGCACTGGAATCTGGCTCTTCTTTCCACCAGTTTTAAAATCATTCTACAAAATACAAACTTACAAGTTTACTCCTAATACTGTATTTTACACACCATGATTTACATTTTGCAAAAATAAAAAGATAAAATGAACAGATTAAAAGATTATAAAATCCACATTACCTGCCATTATTACTGTGGTTGGTTATTCCTATTTCTATTCACACCTCCAATGTGGTTTAACAGCATATATGACAGGTAAGAGATCAAAACTTACGTGACATCTTTGGCTACAGGACTCTGTGAAGATGGGAATGGCATATCCCTGTAATCCCAGCCAGCCCTTGAGAGGCTGAGGCAGAAGGACTTTTGCAAGTTCAATGCCAGTCTGAGCTCTAGTGTGAGACCGTGTCTCAAAAACCTCAAACAAAACCCCTAAACTGAAGTGTTTGTGTGAGGTTACCTGGTTGGAACTCTGGCCTGCCTGGCTCCGTACTGCCTGCAAAGGGTACAAGGGGGAATGGCCCCTTGGCTCAGTATTGACGGGGTAGGCAGAAGAGTGCTCCCTCTTTAGTTGCTGGGTGACGGGGTAGGCAGAAGAGTGCTCCCTCTTTAGTTGCTGGGTGACGGGGTAGGCAGAAGAGTGCTCCCTCTTTAGTTTCTGGGTAGTGTGTCCCCCTCCTGACAGCAACTGCAGCTACCAAGTCTTATTACAAAAGGGACGGGCTGCTTCAGCTTCGTAGTGATCCAACTGTTCTCCCCGGGAGAATACGTCAGAAGAAGCCCTCCACGAAGACTTTTGGAGAGCAGACTCTCTCAATAGTTTGGGTAGCAGGACAGTTACACCAAAAGCAACAGTGACTGCAATCTACAACTTACCTGCACCTGCTGTTTACTTTCACGTTTCAGTGATTCTACTCTGTGTCTTCTTTCAGAGGCGACTGACAGGTTGGGGAACTCCTCGGCATCCTGAGGAAAGCACACCGTCAGCTTCCTACATGGGTGATGAGCAGCTGCACACAAGCTCTCCTCGACTCTAAGACCCACCAAAGTTCTCACGGAAGTTCCAACTTGATCTAACTCTTAGAGCATGTTTTCAGACCACAGTTCTAACACTTTTGTACAGATCCAGAGGGACTGCTGCCCAGGACCTAGGTACTGCAGGAGTCCCTGGAACTGACCGTACTTCCTTAACATGAGTCTATCAAAAGACCTGTTCTTTAAAAGCAGAGAAACTCAGAAATCCAAAATCAGCAGATTTAAACATTTGGGGACTTCTGCCAAACAGGGCAATAAACAGACAGAGGCAATAAGCCTGCTAAAACTTTTAAAATCACACCATTTTGTTGGAATTTTGTCACCATTTGGGGTGCCCTGGGATAAAGTCATTTGGGAATTAAAAGGCAGAAGCATGACCAGTTCACTGGCCTAAGTGCAACACTCTGCTCTACACCTAACTGCTATTCTGGAATGTTCCAAGACTTCTGGAAATGACCTTTCCAGTTCTGTGGGAATGTCCTGGGCAGTTAGTCCTGGGAGATCTTGTGCCTACACAAACAGCAAGGCTCCAAGTCTGGTAGGGGAATGTGAATAAAATAAACAGGCCAGTGTGAAATGCAGTCAGAACTCAGGCTGGCTCTTTAGTGTATTCGAACATGAATACAGGGATCGTTGCAGGACAACAACGAAAATTCCTGGAAGTTACTGCATGGGATTCTCTTGGCTAGGGTCTACAAGGAACCTATAGCGCTCTACATTTCCCTTCAGTAGTGAAGCACTTCACAGGATTCATGACAAGAAAAGGAGGCCTATAAAAGCTGGCTCTGCACAGTGAGTAACACAGTGAAGAGAAGAACAGAGGGGAATGTGAAGAGTGTGGAACAGTAGCTATTAAACTCCCAGTCAGCTCTCTCAACCATTGGTCTACTCATGAGCTTACTAAGAGTTTGCAAGGAGACAGTCTGGGAACAGGAGGAAAAGGTGACAGGTAATGTTATTCTTTCTTTTTTGTTGAGAGGTTCTCAAGCGGCCCTGGCTATCCTCTATTCTCGAACTCTCTGTGTAGCTGAGGATGACTTCCAACTCCCAATCCTCCTGCCTCTCTGCCTCCCAGCTGCTGGGAGCAGGGGCATGCACTACCATGCTGGAGGATGTTAAATTCTTTAGAAGCAGGAAAAGGATTACTAAAGGGGGCATCAGAGATCTTCAATTCAGAAGCCAGTGTGAGCCCAATCTAAGAAAACCTCATCTGCACCGTACAAGCTCAGAGTAATACATACTTCAATCCTTGGTGGCTCCTGAACTGTCAGGACTTCACAATTTGATTTAGACTTTTCTTTCTTTTTCTTATTCTTTCTTGAGGTTTCATTGTGTTCAAGTTCACCTCCTTGTGATGCTTTGGCCTAGATAAAAACACAAAGAAAAACCTGTGGGATATTAGGGTATTTAACAGAATCTTCGACCTGTGTCAGAACAAAATGAAAACAAAGCATACCGCTTTTCTGGAGACCTGAGGGCCTGGACATGACTGAGTGCTCACCTTGAGAAGTCAGGCTGTTAGAGAACTGCTTCAGGTGTCCCATTCCTGCCAGCAAGGCTGGTGTCTGTCATCTGCTTGGCATCAGACTCCCAGAAGCCTCTGAACAAACCACAGCCTGGCCCCAATTACACAGGACCCACAACCTGCGGCTCCCGCCTGAGGCTGCTGCGTCCTGGTTTGGGGCTCTTACACTTATTGCCCAGGCTTGGATTGGTCATTCTGTCTGCCCCAGCTCATGTCTAGCTGGCTCCTCCACCTGTCTGGTGACTTGCTGGGTTTTCTCTTGAGAGCACTAACCCCTCTGCTGTATTCTGTACCTGCATACTTTCATCACACTTTCAGCCTTTCCCATTAGGCTGGACTCTCAGCACAGGGATGTTTTCAGAACTACCCTATCCCAAGAGAGTTCAGCCATCAGGAGAAAAGCTCAGCAGCTACAGAAAGAATGAACAATCTTACCAACCCAAAGGGGCCGTCTGTTATGTGTAAGTGAACAAATCCACTTTTAAGGGACTGTATTATATTTTGTTTCCTCACTGTAATGCGGCATGACAACCACTTATCCCTCCTGCCACCATGCCCTTCCCTCCATGATGGACCCTCCAACTCTGAGCCAAAGCAGACCCTCCTTCCTTTAAAAAAAAAAAAAAAATCTCAATAAAACCCTGTTCATCTATAGGGCACAGATCCCTCATTATGTATCAGGAAACTGGCTTAGATAGCAACCTGGAAGCTACAACCAATAACTAGACAGAAGAACGCTGTGCTAACTGTACTAGGTCACTGGAGAAAGTTAAAAAAAAAAAAAAAGGCACAAGGACTCACACTTGCAACTCCAGCTCTTGGAGACTGTTGTGAGTTCCATGCCAGTCTGAGCTACCATGTGTGACCCCACCTCAAAACAAAAGACTCCTTAAAGAACTGCACGAATTTAAGGGGGGGGAAATCTATTCTGAAATCCTGTCTTATAACAGGTAAATTGAATTAGTATTGTGTCAAGTGGTCACAAAATCTGAAATTCAATTATTTTACTACGACTACATGTAATGGTACATGTAACAGTTCTTTAAATGCAACTGAAAAAAGCTAAGGAAAAAGATGCATCAGCTATGTATCAGAGCATAAACTTAGGGCAGCATCTTTTCTTTAAAGAATTCAAGAGCTGTGAGGATGGCTAGGGTAGAGTACTACCATGTACAAGGCTCTCTCTCTCTCTCAACAAATAAAAATATAAACACTCCACATGGTTGCAGTCTTTTAAAACACCTCCTTTAACATAGAAAAGCCCTCTTATTTCCTTACAAACATCTCATTCTCTTGTCAAGGCTCACGTCCACAAAGCTCAGGCTGATTAGTATGGAATAGACTGCAGCACTCTCAGTGAGGAGTTGGGAAAGAAGGGGCCCAGTTGGGGCCACAGCAGATCGTGTACTATATGCAACAGAAACTCTAGCATCCAACCATGCTTAAGTGCACAGCTCAGTGGCACTACGTCCATGCACACATTACTGTAACCAGGCAACTCCAGAGCTTTCTCCAAGTCTGTCACCATTAAGCACTAACTGCCCATTCTTTTCCCAGCCCATGACACTTAACCATCTTTTTTTTTTTTTTTAATTAATTTATTTATTATGTACACAGTGTTCTGTCTGCATGTATCTCTGCAGGCCAGAAGAGGGCACCAGATCTCATTACAGATGGTTGTGAGCCACCATGTGGTTGCAGGGAATTGAACTCAGGACCTTTGGAAGAGCAGCCAGTGCTCTTAACCTCTGAGCCATCTCTCCAGCCCCACTTAACCATCTTAATTGCATTTCAGGAGACAAGGATTCACTCTGTGGCCCAGGCTGCCCCTGAATTTACAATCTCCCACCTCAGCATCCCAAGTGTCACCACCCCCAGTCCCATCCTGTCTCTAGTGATGCATACCTTTGTAGCAGGATGAACACACTTCTCCCTGTTGTAAGAAGGATCTGAAGAAAAAGCCTCAGATGGCACACTAACAGTTTTAGCATTGGTTGATGAAGCAGTCTTCTTTAGATTCATCACAGAAGTGACGTTTTCAGTTGTTGCTGTTGATCCTGAAGACACTGTCTGCCGAACAATATAACCCATTGGTGTCCAAGAGAACTCTGCTGAAAGATAACCGCAATTACTGAACAATCTCAACAGTAAACAGGAATCCCTTGATTATCCAAAAATGCACCTTGTGATAATTAACTTTTCACAACATAACAAAAATGATAGTGTCTAGAACACCACCTTGAGAGACTACAGTATCTACCAATTAGCTGTCCAGAACATCCCCTAGAACTACAGTATCCACCGACTGTCCAGAACACCCCCAGGACTACAGTATTCACCGACTGTCCAGAACACCCCCAGGACTACAGTATTCACCGACTGTCCAGAACACCCCCAGGACTACAGTATCCACCGACTGTCCAGAACATCCCCAGAACTACAGTATTCACCGACTGTCCAGAACACCCCCAGGACTACAGTATTCACCGACTGTCCAGAACACCCCCAGGACTACAGTATTCACCGACTGTCCAGAACACCCCTAGGACTACAGTATTCACTCTACCTGTTTTTCTTCTAGAAGAGTGCATGCGCAGTCTCTTCCCTTTTAACTTATAAGTTAACTATTTACCTGTATTTCTTAATTTGGAGGACACAGACAGGTAGGCAAAAAGGTTTTGGCTAAACAACAACAACCCACAAAATATTCATGTGGCAAACACAGAATTAAAGAGTGAAGACCCACTTTGGGCCTACTAACCTTGCTCTGTACCTTTAACAGCAGAAGTCAAGGATTTGTAGACCAGTGCTGTCACAGTGACTGGCAACTTACTTCACACTACAACACAATGTAAGCACACTAAAGCTACTCCTTAGCTGCCCATTAAGCTCTACATACACATCAAACAAAAGGACATCCATCACCACAGAGATGACAAAAGCCTGTCAGCCACCTGACCCACACTACAGAGCTACTGAGACAGCCTTGGCAGTGAAGAACTGTCCTGGGATGCACCATACTAAACCCAGGAACACAAGAGCCCATGTACCAAGGAATGGTCTGGACTTTTTGCTAGGACAAGCTTCTGTAACCATCTCAGAAGTACGATCCCCTCAACACTCTCTGAATACCTGGCTTCCTGCTCAAGCTGCTGAAAGCCCACCAAGTTACAACCATTTTCCAGGCGGGAGAAATGCCCAGTAGTCTCCCTAATTCTTCACTCTAAGGAGTGGACTTTGTGGTGCTCCGAAGGCTGCACGGCAGTAATGGTGGAAGAGCCAAATGCCAAACCAGACTTACGGAGCTATATACTAAAAAGTACAAAACAAGGCTACTCCAGCTATAGTCTTTTAATTATGGAAAAGGTTATTTTTTTTTTAAAAAAAAAAACAACTGTATTTCAAATGCAATGCATTTATTATTTTACGTGGAGGGCCTGTTGTTTTATGAGACAGAGTCTCATTGGAAGACTAGGTTATCCAGAACTACTGTGACCAGGCTCCCCTTGAACTTGTGGAACCATCTTGCCTCAGTCTGCCAAATGCTGGGGTTACAGGCCTGGCTATAAAGTAGTATTTGTTTTAAAATTTGATCTAATTTTGAATAATGCCAATATTAACAGTTACCACTTAAATATATACATGCTCTAGGACTCTGACATTTTAAAAGCATACTGCATCATACAGTTCTGAAAGAGGTCCTTATTTTGGGATTCATAAAATTCTCATTTACCAAGAATTCTGTTCATTTAGAATATGGCCTCTCATTTTACACCAAGTCATGGATATGGGCTCCTATATTCTAAACTAACACTGATGCTAGTTTTTTTTTTTTGTTTTTATTTATTTATGTTTTGGTTTTTCGAGACAGGGTTTCTCTGTGTAGCTTTGCGCCTTTCCTGGATCTCGCTCTGTAGACCAGGCTGGCCTTGAACTCACAAAGATCCGCCTGCCTCTGCCTCCCGAGTGCTGGGATTAAAGGCGTGTGCCACCACCGCCCGGCTGATGCTAGTTTTTAAAATCTCACTAGCTGTCTTAAAGGCAGCTTCAAAACTAACAACATTTAATGACACTGGTGTGAAACATGCTTAGAAAATAGCATTTTGTGGTCACTCTTACCTCGGGTACATGAAGGGGAACTGGCAGCAGCATTATCAGTCACAGCTCCAGCTGTGCGACTGCTCTTCACCATTTCACCCTAAAAAGAGCCCAGCCAAGATTAGGGAAAAGTCATTTACAACAATACAGAATTGTACACCTTTTAGAATGGCCAAGTTATACAATAGTGACAATCTGAGGTGGGATGCAGAGCAGCAGGACGCTCACTCATTGCTGGGGAGGCTCCATAAGGCCACTGGGGGCAAAAGGTAATGGCCCACAACTGAACTGACAACACAGATCAGTGCATATTATCAAGTGAAAGCAGCTACAGAACATGTGACTCCAAATCTTCCATGTTCCAGAAAAGACATGATCAGGTGCTGGGAAGAGATTAACAGGTGGAACACAGATCTTCAGGGCAGTGAAGTTATTCTTCACAACACAATGATAGACACATGTCAATCTATGTCTGTCTACCTGCAGTGACCCAGATGTTAATTAGGAATGCCAGGGGTAAGAGGTGTGCCCATGAAGTTGCATAACTGTAACACACCACAAAGGCGGGCTGACATGGAAGCTGGGGATGAATGGGGCAAGCAGTATACGACTCTGTCCCTGCCTCTCCATTTTGTGATCCTAAAACTGCTCTAAAACAGTCCAGTTAAAAAAGCACACAAAACCCAGCCTGTTACTTGCTTTCTGTTTCAAACAGAAAGGAATCACTTAATTTTTAAATCCAGCTTTCTCTGAATTCTTAAAATCTATAAAAACATGCTACTTAAAAATTCCAAATATCAGCCAGGCATGGTGGCACATGCCTTTAATCCCAGTGCTCAGAAGGCAGAGGTAGGCAGAAATCTTGAGTTCAAGGTCAGCCTCGTTTACTTCCAGGACAGTCGGGGCTATAAAGAGGTATCCTGTCTTGATTAATAAAGAAACAAAAAATTCCAAATATCTAACTACATTATACTACTTTAAATAACATACAACTTTTATATAACATCAACAGTGAATAAAAATGTTACATGTGGTGGTGTATGCCCACAAATACACTCACAAATAAATGTAAAAAACCAAACAAACAAATTATACACCCACACACCCCATAAACAGCTCTTCAGGACAGTATCCTTACATATCTATAGTTCTTAATACCAATGGTCCAGCTGGGTGTGGTGGCAAAGGGCTTTAATCCTAGCACTTGGGAGGCAGAGACAAGTGGATCTGTGAGTTCAAGGACAGGCAGAGCTACGTAACAAACTTTGTTTCAAAAAACAACAAAAAACCCTCCAAAACTCAATAGTCTTAAAATGAATGTTCATATACCAAAATAAAAAAAAATCCATCAAATCAAAATAAAACATCTGAAAAGTTAAGAAAGTCTGTGCCCTCTCATGAAGCAGGCTGCCTCGTCTACTGACTATGGGTATGAGATGATGGGTGGTGCAGGGTGCAAGGACTTCCAAACACACACCAGAGTGACTAGCAGATGGGATCCGTTGTAAATGTACATGTAAATGAGCTGCCATGTGGTTGCTGGGAATTGAACCCAGGTTCTCTGGAAGAGCAGCCAGTGCTGGTAACTACTGAGCCACTGCTCTAACCCTTAAATTTTAGATGATTTTGGGGGTCATATACTTTACAAATTTATCCATTTGCTGTTTTATTATTTCAGTATGTTCAGTAACCTAAATTATAATTATTAGAACATAGCCTAGGCTAGGGATATAACTGAGCAAGTGAGCATTTGCCTATCACTTATCAGTATCTGCGCTTATCCTCAGCAATACACACACACACACACACACACACACACACACAAACACCCCAAAACAAAATAAAAGACCTGTGCTTTTCCTAAATATAACTGTCAGCTCACAAAGACCAATGAAAACTACAAGCAACTTAACTTATTCAAGATGGTTTAAATGAATTATAGGTAGCAATAGGATAGATCCAAAAGCAATAGTTGTTGTCAAAAAATACTTAATAAAATGTGGGAAAAAAGCTCCCAAATGATTTTATTTATTTATATACATATTTTTTATTTATTTTTGGTTTTTCAAGATAGGGTTTCTCTGTGTAACAGTCCTGGCTGTCCTCGAACTCACAGAGATCTGTCTGCCTCTGCCTTCCAAGTGCTGGAATTAAAGGCGCGAGCCACCACAGCCCAGCTCCCAAAGGATTTTAAATATTAAGAACATATATGCGGGGGCTGGAGAGATGGTTCAGTGGTTAAAAGCATTGGCTGCTCTTCCAGAGGACCCAGATTCAATCTCTGGCACCCACATGGCAGCTCACAACTGCCTGCAACTCCAGTTCTGGGATATCTGGCATTCCCACACAGACATACATGCAGGCAAAACACCAATACACATAAAATTAAGAAAGAACATACATGCATATCCCTAATTGGGACCTCTCCTCTACTTCCACTGTGTATCACCATTGTTATTTTGGAGGACTGTTAAGAACTCTTGTTGGCATGTTGCTGAGGCTATGGCGTGGTGCATGGTGCAGAGGTCAGAGGACAACCTCAGGTTTGGGTTCCTGTCCTGCAATGTTTGAAACAGGGTTTCTTGCTCACCACCGGAAACCTCCTCCAGACTGGTTGGCCAAAGCTTTGGGTGACTCTGTCTCTGCTGCCCATCTCCCCAGGAGATGCCCTGGGATGACAGACATGAGCTGAAGCTGGCTTTTTCGCTGCTTTTGGGGATTCAAGCTAAGGTCTTCACTTGGGCCTGGCAAGCCCTGCACCCACTGAGCTGTTCCACAGCCTCCCACTGTGCACAGTGTTCTTTAAAAACGTTTGAGTGCAGAGTTGCAGAGATGGCTCAGCAGTTAAAAGCATATACAGCAACTGCAGGAAACCTGAGTTTGGTGCCCAGCCCCCATGCAGGCAGCACACAAACATCTCCAGCTCCTGGGGATCTGATGCACCTGCATTCACATGCACAATTCTATGCACACACACAATTAAAAAATTAAAAAAATAAAAATAGATTAAGTGCCAGCATAGTGCTTCATGGTATTTCAAACAATTACTTTTTTTTTTAAAGATTTATTTTATGTATATGGTATTCTATCTGCATGTACACCTGCGTGCCAGAAGAGGGCATCAGAACCCATTATAGATGGCTGTGAGCCACCATGTGGTTGTGGGGAATTGAGCTATCTCTTCAGCTCCCAATTACTTTTTTTTTAAAACCCTTTTCCTGTTATTTACACGTATTAGTGATATAGTGAAAAGGGGGCTTTTAGAAGAATAAAAGGCCCTTACTTGTAACTCAGGATAGTATGGCAGTCAGTGTGTAACATTTCTTCCATTAACAGAAGAACTTCACTTCATTTTCATGCTCAGCTATGAGACACTATGTACAGGTGACCTTGACACAGGTGGTCAGTCTCTCCCTGCTGCTCTATCTGTCCCTGTTACAGTGGCACAGTACCCTATAGTACTCTGAGGTGCTTACAGAAGCACCAAACAATCACTGCTGAATTCAGCAGAGGCCCAGGCGGCAGCCACATATGGCCTAGATAAACTATGACTTGAACTGTGATTTCATACAGCCATTAATCTGCCTTACTGTGCACATTCTTAACAAACCACTGTGTGATAATACAATAAGAGTCCACACCTAGGAAATGCAACAGAATGGCATATTTTCTCATGTATCAGCCACTGCAAAGCCTTTAGCTCTTTGGATAGGTGCCTAAGAGAATGCCAAGGACATGAAGGGATCCCTTCCTGATAAAGAGGGAAATGGGAATATGCGTGGTTTATATTTCCTCTTCCTCTTTGTTTCCATGCTGTCTGGTACCCTTCTCTCTCCCTTGGGTAGGAATTGCCATAAATCACTTGAGGGATTTAACTTCTGGCTGGGATCTGAAATGTCATCCCAGAGGCTCACACGCTGAACACTGTCCTCTGAACTGGTGGCGCTGTTTTAGGAGACTGTGGAACCTTTAGGACATAGAAACTAAATGTTGGAAACAGGGTCACTTTTCTGAAGGTTATAAGCTGCTCTGGTTCAGATGTGCAGTTTCCTGTCCATATAAAGTGAACAGACCACCGCCTTCCATGCCCATCACACCTTCCACTATGGTGCACTGCACCCTCTGAAACCGTGGCCTAACAAATCTTCCCTCACTTCTATGTCGGGTGTCTTGGTCATAGCAAGAAAAAGTAACTAACAAAATAATCTGCCACTTTTTAGTCCCTAGAATTATGAATCAGTCTTTGGAAAACAAAATGCTTTGATTTGGTAGACTAAAACTTTGAGACCATTGTAGTAACCACTCATTACTCATCTACTGTTATTAATGAGATAAGACTGAGATATAGGTAAAAAACCTAGACATTTCAGAAGCTGCATCAAGGTAAGTTTTAAATATCAGTATTTCAGTTTTTACATTCCACATATTTATTTATTTGTGTGGGGGAGGTGGTATGCACAAGCCACCATGTGTGTGTAGAGGTCAGTGGACAACATGCTGAGTCACCTCATCAGGCTGCTTTAAATGGACTATCAGAACCTCCTCCTGAGGTGCTACACCTGGCTTTGTGCTCCCAGGTTTCAAGAAAGCACATCAGATGACTCTTTGGAGACAGCAGCTCCAGATGTGACAATCTTGTTATAATCAGGTTGGCCAAGTGCAAAGCCAAGGCCTCTCCCCAGTACCTTTTCCCTCGCAATGTGATCTTCACAACCCACAGTAGGATTTAACATACCAAGTGTTTCAAGTGACAGAACACCAAGGCAGACATGGGCAGAGGATAGAGAAAACTGAGACAGACAAGCCCTTCTTCCACTCACCTCTGCCATCTCTGCAACTCGCTTGCCCACTTCTCCCGGGAGAGACGTGTTACTGGCAGCAGAGCCAAGAGGCCCCCACCTGGGCTGCTTCTGTGTCTCTGGCATACTATTGTTCTTTGGACTCTGCAGTTCAGGAAAGTCCAACCTGCTAAATTCAAATTCAGGTTTGGAGGTAGATGCATTTTTTGCAAGGATTCTGGACTTCCGGTCTGTTCGTTTGTGATAACCATCTGTAATTACGGAATGAAAAGTTGGGATAGAAGTCAGGATACAGCTTGCACTCATTAGCACTCAAACCTGAACTTTAGAGAAGCAGGTGGATGCAGCAGGCTGCTGTTAACACACTCCAGCTCGCTTCTACTGCTAACCTTCTCTATAGCAGCGCTAGATACAAATGGTAAGTGGCATCATCGGAATGCACATTTCTGGAATAACTCTAAGCTGGTGGAACTGCCAAGCCTGATTGCACAGCTGAGCACCTAATAACTCATGTTTTTGAGTTGGGCAAACTTAAGGGGAGTCTCACAGACTTCCTGTAAGTAATTAACTTCCTCCTTCCCATTTGCTGGAGCAAAGTGGATAGAGACTGCTGTATAAAGCTTTCAGGCTCTTTCCCATACTTCAATGCCATGGATAGTGAGATAGCTGCCATTCCATGAAGCCCCTCATCAAATTATAAGTCCGAAGTAAGTACATTTAACGCTGACATTTCCACACTTTCATGTGCCAGGTAGTTCATGAGCAGAGTAGATGAGAATAGAAAAATTTATTAAACCAAGTGGTAGAATTACACGTTTAAGAGCATAGCCTTGGTTAAGTACACAAAAACAAAAGCTGTAAGTCAGCTGAAGTGGTACACACTTTTAATCCATTTGGGGAGGCAGAGGCAGACAATCAATCTCTGTGAGTTCGAGGCCAGCATGGTCTACATAGTGAATCCCAAGACAACAAGAGTTACACAGTGAGACCCTGTCTCAAGACCAAACCAAACCAAACACCAACCAAAAAACAACAACAACAAAAAAGCAAAAGCTGTAAATAATTATAGAAATAACTGTGAGGGCTGGAGAGATGGCTCAGCAGTTCAGAGCACTGACTGCTCTCCCAGAGGACCTGGGCTCAATTCCCAGCACCCCCATGGCAGCTCACCATTGCCTGTGACTCCAGCTCCAGGAGATCTGACACTTTCACACAGACAAGTATACAGGCAAAACAATAATGCACATCGAATAAAAATAAGTAATTTTTAAAAAGGAAAATGAAAAGGAATAGTTGTGTCTATGGTCAAACGGTACTAGCAGATGATTTACAGGAGGAACAGACGCAGCTGGAGAATAAGAGATCATAGAAAATGCTTTTCCTAAGTACAGTGGTACATGTCAATAACCCCAGCACCTTGGAGGCTGAGCTAGGAGGATCGAGAAAGTTCAAGGCCAGTCTGGTCTATAGAGTAAGGCCTGGTCTGGAAACTAAAAACAACACAGGTACCAGGTAGACTCCCAAGCTTTCAGCCAGGTGGAAACAGCAATTTTCCAGCTGGGGGATGCCCGTGTAATCTCCAGTAACCAGAATGCCCAGGTTTGGTACTCTTTAGAGTCAAATCTTCCCACTACTTAGTGCTCCTTCAGAATGGAGAAGCGAGTTCAGGAGTGAGCATGGACACACACTGTGTAAAGAATACACTAAGGGCATGTTCTGAACCTTGAGGTCATCACCTGCATGCTATTTGGTGGTCCTAATAGGCTATGAAACCTTCTGAGTATACAGCGCAACACATACCACACTGTAACAACTCTTCCCATCCCCCACTATTACCTGAGAGAAATGATGTCTAGAAACCACAATAAGTCTGATGGCCTCAGCTAGGCCAGACTCCAGGGCACATTTCTTGGAGCAGTCATGATGAGCAAGCCCACAGGAATGGTACTGTTTTGGGAAGGTGGGACAGACTGGCATTATACAAGTTTGTTAGCTTTACCTGGTTTCAAACTACTCTCAGCACGAGTGGAGAGGTGACAGGAACCTCTAGCTGGTCTCATCTCAGATGGCACTGCACTGTCAGCCCCTCTGCTGTTGGACTTCTGCCCGTCACATGTTTTTCTCTCATCAGAGGATTTTTTCTGCAGGAGAGATTTAAAAAAAAAAAAGTATGAAATAAGAAAACTACTACCACACTGAGAAAGAAACTTTAATACAGCAAATCAGTAAGTATTTACAAGTCAAGCATTTAAGGAAAGAACAGACCAAACCATTTATAAAAAGGCGATTATCACAGAAAGGTAAGCAATACTTAAATATCATGCCACATACTAACTTCTTACATCTTAATCAAATGATCAATGTCAGGACACCACAAAACCACAGCATTGCCTCACCTTAAATACACCTTTTGCTTCCTGAGGAGGAGGGCACATGTGCTCATTTCGGGGCTTTGCTGTCCGAAAGCCTGGGTGACACTGTGCTTGGCTGTAATCATACTGCAGGGCTGGCCCTGAGCAAACACTCTGTGCAGAGTCAAGGGCATAAGCAGAACAGGCAAATGGATGCAGTGTTATCTCAGAAGATACGTACTGCGCTGGAAATGCAGGGGCTCCAAAGGCCATGTCTTCAGGGTAAACTTTTTGTCTAAAAAGTGTAAATTTCAGTTGTAGATTTCATAACACAAACCAAGGACTTTCATATTTTTGTAAGACAATAATTTAAACTTTCTAATTTTTTTTTAAGGATCATTTACTCTAGCATTGGAAACTCCCCTATCAACAATCAAGTGAGGGCTAGAGAGATGGTCCAGTCAGTAAGGTGCCCGCACACAAGCACAAGGACGTGGGTTTGGTCTCCAGAGCCTGTGAAAAGCAGTGCGTGGCAGTCTGCATCCATGAGTCCAGCCTGGAATGGGCAAGAGCAGATCCTTGAAGCTCACTGGCCAGCCAGTCCAGTTGACAGATGAGCTTCAGGTTTAGTGAGAGTGTCTCAAAGGAAAGAAGAGACCAGGGAAAGACTCTCAACATCAACCTCAGGCTTCTGCATGATTGTGCATGTACCACACATACACAACACACATGTGCATGCACAAACATACATACAGCCAAATAGAACCATTTTCTTCCTGCAAAGGCTGCTGCTGACCTTCGGTTTAAAACTAATGAACTAGGGTTGGGCAGTAGTGCTCAAAGGTAGACAGCATTCATAAAATGTACAAGGCCATGGGTTGAATCCACACCACCACAAAAAGTAATTTGAAGTTGAAAAATGAGTTCACACGCAATGCCAGCACAGTAGGACACGTGCCAGTGGCTCTGCACCCTACTGCTGGTCAAGTACCTGACAACCACTCTGCAGAGTACAAAGTGGATCTGACAGCACGGAGGCCAGGAGTCACACAGATGGGCACCTTAGTAATCACTCAGTAGACTGAGGATTAAACCTGAGGCCTCGTGTACGTCAGTAAGAGCGGACCATGGAGCCTTATAGCTCAAAGCTTATTTTTTACTTTGTTTTGAGAAAGGGTCTTGGTTTTTGTTTTTTTTTTTTTTGGTTTTTCGAGACAGGGTTTCTCTGTGTAGCTTTGCGCCTTTCCTGGAACTCACTTGGTAGCCCAGGCTGGCCTCGAACTCACAGAAATCCGCCTGGCTCTGCCTCCCAAGTGGAGAAAGGGTCTTGGTAAGTTGTCCAGTCTGGCATGTTACCTATTGACCCTTCCTCTGTCCCCTTCCCATTTACCCTTTCTTCTTACTATTTCTTTTTCCAATACAAATGTGAATTTGTTTGGTTCAGTTTTGCTTTGGTGGCTCTTAGGATCAAGCCCAGGGCCTGATGAATGGCAAGCATTTACTGCTGAGGGGCATCCATAGTTTTAATTGTGGACAAATGAACTCTGCGACTGCACTTTCTAAGAAGTACAGTAGCTTCTGTCCTTCTTGATTGAATTTTTATAGCACAGAATAGAGTTAACCTACAGACTCAGATCCTTCTGGTCGAAGAACCTCCTTTCCTAGTCTACAAGATGTTAATATGAGTGTTTCAGAATATGTGGAGGTATGTGACTACCACTGTCTCCAGGAAATAATCCTTTTTCATAAGGCAAGGCATTCAGAAAATACATACTCAGTCACCGGTAATTCCTGCACAAATGGATAGTAAGTGGCTGCACAGCCTGGGAAGACACAGGCTTCGGAGGACTCTGACCACGCCACACTGAGCCCAGCAAACTTAGGAACAAATGGTTTGACATCAGCTGACAACTTGATGCTATCCTGAGGAAGAAAGGGTGGGTTGGGCTATAACACTCTGAGATTCGCTAAACGCAGATAAACAAAAACCAAAAGAAAGGTGCTCTATTCTAATAGGCCCAATGCTGACTAGAAGGTACACAGCAAAGACAAAAATTTCTTTGGCAACAGTATCTCCCTAACGCTTTTTTTTTTAAAATTAGAAAAAGAAGTTTCCTGGACCTTAAAAGTGAAATGCTGACCTTGAATTAAAGTCGAAGCAAATCCGACATTGTTATGTAATAAGAACCACAACTTGGAATGATTCTGGGGATTTAAACTTGGAAACGGTCGTTTTTACCTCTCTCATCTTTATACATGAGATACATAAGAATCCTGGGCCTACTGTAGCCAAATACACCCAAGGAATGCTCAAAACTGTAGTTTAAAACACACTGCTAACATTTATTGACATTTAATTTTTCAACAAAAAGCATCAAATATTTAATTTGTACTTAGTAACCACATATAACCTTTGAAGAAAAAAAAATCATCTCATGCCCGTGAGTCCCTGGAATCCAAATCTGAGCTTTGTGTTGCAACACGGAGTACGGTTATTCTGACTTCATTACCGCGTTTGGCCAATTTAGAGCGGAATTCTGCGGCCGCCGGTGCGCCATCTAGCGGTCACGCAGGGGGCGGCCCCGGGTCTGAGGAGCCGGGGGCGGTAGGTGGCCTCTGTGGCATCACGTCGCTGGCCGAGCCGTGGGAGGGTCGAGCCGCCCCACCCCCGAACCTCAGCCCTGGTGGCCCCGCGCGTGTGCCTAGGCCCGCAGCCCGCCCCTTACCTCGCCTTCGGGCTCCCGCGGCCGCTCCGACGCCATGGCGGCCACGGAAGAGCCCGCGCCGTGAAGCGAGCGGCGGGCCCAACCAACGACTCGACGTTTCCGCCTACTGGGGCGGCAGCGCCGGGATGTACGTCACCGGAAGGCGACGGAAGCCTTTTTATGCCGGAAGTGCTTAGCGTCCCGGGTCAACGGGGCCGCACGTGGGAACAGAGCAGGTGCTTTTGGCAGGCCTAAGGGTGCGGCTGAGCTCTGCTCCCTGCTGAGCTCTGCTCCCTGCTGAGCTCTGCTCCCTGCTGAGCTCTGCTCCCTGCTGAGCTCTGCTCCAGGGGCCGGGCCTCCAGATAGGGCATTAGGAGGGAGGCCCTCACTGAGGTGATGCAGGCTCATGGAGGAAAGCGGAGGCCACTAACGTTTGGCAGTGTGCAATTTCTAGGGCAAGATAGGATGTCAAAGCATGGTGCTAGCAGGCAGATTTAGAAACCCCAACTACACAAGGGCCGAATGTGTTTAGTTGTCTGAGAAACTGGTGCTGCCTCTGGAGAACAGGAGGCTCAGCAAAACGCACCACAAAGAAACTAAGAACACAGAACTGTGAAGAGATCTAAGGACAGAAGAAAGTCGCCTGCTGCAGCTAGAGTTTTCCTGCCTGGCCCACAGTCAGGACAAATCTCTCTCACCTGCCAGTCCCACAGCCACTCAGACCCAACCAAGTAAACACAGAGACTTATATTGGTTACAAACTGTATGGCCGTGGCAGGCTTCTTGCTAACTGTTCTTACAGCTTAAATTAATCCATTTCCATTAATCTGTGCCTTGCCACATGGCTCGTGGCTTACCGGCATCTTCACATGCTGTTTGTCATCCTGGCGGCTGGCAGTGACTCTCTGACTCAACCTTCCACTTCCCAGCTTCATTCTCCTCCTTGTCCCGCCTATACTTCCTGCCTAGCCAGTGACCAATCAGTGTTTTATTTATTGACCAATCAGAGCAACACATTTGCCATACAGACCATCCCACAGCAGCCTGCAGTGTCAGGCGTTTGGCAAACAGACCTGGAGTCAAAGTGCAGGCTTAGCACAGAACACTAGCCCCTTATTTGAAGCAAGATACCCAGACAGCTCCAGTTCTTGTTCAGGTAGGCCCCACAGGGTTACATACCACGAACACCGAAGGCCATGGCTCAGTGAGTGTGAAGTCACCCTTGTTAATCTAATAAGGGTCTTATGTTACTGGCCATTCATTTTTACATTTCTAATGTGTCTGTGCTTAATTTCTTGGCCGACAAAAATGCATACAAATGGTGTTTCAGTGCTTCTTAAAACAGTTCTCCCTGAAACCACTAGTGTTTTGTAGACATTGTGGACACAACCAATGTAGACAGACAGCTATCTTGGAAATAGAATATCAATAAAGCTGAAAACCTACTTTGAGTCTAGATTAAATATCCCCAGTAATCCCATCATTTGGAGCTTGATATTTCTTTTTCAAGTATGTTTATTTCTTCCAGGGGTAAAATTATTCAGACTCAAGTCAAATTAATTTCAACAATAGTGATAAATGCAACATACAAACTTTATTTAACAAAAGTAACAGGTAAAGTAAAACAGGCACTACTTATATTAAGAAAAAAAACTACAAGAAAATTTATCTTTAACAACTTAAAATAACCTACTTGCAGTTGCATTGAACTGAGCTCTGTTGCTGTGAAGAATACAGCTCATGCACAGGTATGATGAAAGATTTGTACATTTTTCAAGTATTCACTGAATACTACCATATATACACATATACATTAAATTTGAAAAAGATTAGGTGATCCCAGCTGTACTTCATTTTTGTTGTTCTTTTGGAAGAGGTCGTCTAAAGAGAAGAATATGCGGTTCTGTGGAAAGGAAATATTTATCATTAAGTTTCATGCCAACACGTCACTATTTGAAGTGATTAAAATTGTCTCAAAATAATAAACACTGAACACAGGCAAACTATGTTACAATAACATTGCTCCACTATTTTTAATCTTTAGCCTACTCTAGAGAAAAGGTTTCTACCTGTAAAAATCTCATTCCAGGGAAAAGAAATGTTATCTCTTTGAGAAAAGGACATCTCATTCAAAGTAGCTACTGGATCTCATGCTAATGCACTTCAGAAAAATCACCAGAAAGTTGGATATATATGTATGCTAGAGTGGTGGTATATAGTATATATGGTGGTGGATGTATTTGCCTAGCAAGTACAAAGGTCCAATCTCAGCACACAAGCCACCAGAAAGCAAGGTGTGGTGGTATACTTGTAATCCCTGCACTTAGCTAAGAAAGGATGTAGACTTTAATCTCAAAAAATAAAGATAATTGAATCAGTAGAGTTCACCCAATACCTCCCAATTCAGTATGAGGAAAGCCAGGAATCTATAGTTAGATAGATACAGATCCATTGCTTCTGTAGTAGGGAGAATCTTTGAACTCTGAAATATATGTGTCATAATCCCTAGAAAGTTTTAACAGACCCAAGAGTTTAACAATACTGTTTTTTTCTTTACAAGTATAAAAAGATAGCTTTAATTTTCTGTTTTTGTAGTATGTCTTCAAATTTTGTTTCCAGCATTAGTTCTTAATTGATAGTTCCAAACTAGAACTTAAGAACACAAAGCTTCAGTCTAGTTTACTACTTAATGTCTAGAAAACTTTTGGTTAATGCCATACTAGAATAAGATACTTTTCTTTTCTTTCTTTCTTTTTTGGTTTTTTTGAGACAGGGTTTCTCTGTGTTAACAGCCCTGGCTGTCCTGGAACTAGATTTGTAACCAGGCTGGCCTTGAATTCAGAGATTCCCCCTGCCTCTGCCTCCCAAGTGCTGGGAATTAAAAGTGTGCACCACCACGCCCAGAGAATAAGATACTTATACAGGAAGAATGTTTATATGCCTATCTCATTTAACCTTAGGGTAAACAATTCCCTAAAAAGGACTAACGAAAGATGTACTCACATCTAATTGCATCAATTTCTATATATGCACAGGATTTAAACACTTGTTTTATGCTGATTAAGTAAGTCATCTTTTTTTTTTTTTTTTTTTTGGTTTTTCGAGACAGGGTTTCTCTGTGTAGCTTTGCGCCTTTTCCTGGAACTCACTTGGTAGCCCAGGCTGGCCTCGAACTCACAGAGATCCGCCTGGCTCTGCTTCCCGAGTGCTGGGATTAAAGGCGTGCGCCACCACCGCCCGGCAAGTAAGTCATCTTTACAAGTAGATAATGTATTACTTTCATTCTTTTGTTTGTTTGTTTTTTTTCGAGACAGGGTTTCTCTGTGTAGTTTTGGTGACTGTCCTGGATCTCGCTCTGTAGACCAGGCTGGCTTCTAACTCACAGAGATCTGCCTGGCTCTGCCTCCCAAGTGCTGGGATTAAAGGTGTGCGCCATTGCCGCCCGGCATTACTTTCATTCTTGTATCATTTTACTATAAAACAGGACATTATCCAGGGAGTAAGGAATAGTTCATTTACAAAAATAGTTGAGCTATTACTTTAAGTTAACACTGAATGTTTGGGTTTTTAAAAAGTTGACCCTCAACAACTATTTTTATTTAGTTAGCACTTTATAGCAAAGCTTACCTGGCTCATGAATCATGTAATGAACCCAACCTAGACTCTGTTGGACACCAAGTCTCCTCCACTCCTCTTCAGACATTAGATGAGTTTTTGGTACTTGTTTGGAGAGTTCTCTGGGTAACATGACATGCCTGTTAAAAAAGATTCAGCCAGATTAGTGCTGTGTCTTTCCTACCATTATCACTTTATACAGGGACCTTTTAAGATACTGAAAATTTGAAGTCATTTCTCTAAAGCAACTCTGGATTACAATACTATTTGTATTAATCTTGGGTATTCCCTATAACCTATACTTTTAGCTTTGAGGGCTTATGTTCAAGTATTAGGCCAATAGTAAGCTGCACAGAAATGAAAAGCATTTTATTCTTTAGGGTTACCTTTCTAACAGAGTATTTATTATTGATGAATCTTCCAGGAATAGAGTCACCCTCTCCTACAACTTTTGGTTATGAAACAACTCTTGATCTACAAAATATAGGCAGAAAATATTCAAGTACTGAAAAGTATACTCAAAGTAAAAAATATACCCACTGTCCCGTTGGACAGACTGATGGTAGCTGGATAGCCAGAGGCAATTATAAAAGTGAGCTGCATAGGAAGGAGGAAGGAAGGAGTCTAGTCTTATGATTAGCTGTCACCGTCACCTCAACCTGGGATTACTAAACTTTTAATAAAGGGCGGGTAAGAATGGACAAACTAAGACAATGTATTTTCTGCTACACAATACTAGATCTGTATTAGATACAAGTTCTTGTATATATTCCATAGTTTGCTTTATGCTTCAGAATTAAGACCCAAAATACTAACTCATGCCCATGAACTTCATACAGATCTTTAGTTTCCCAGTAGTTACTGAAGCAATTCCAGAACTTTAAGGTAGACACCTAAATAAAAATCTTTTTTTTTTTTGGAGCTGAGAACCGAACCCAGATGAACACATAGAATTGTTCCTTTTCCTATGTGGAAAACCCACAATAATCCTTTTTCTTGGTAACAGATTTAACATAATTTAATGAACAATAAGCTAAATCAGTAATGTAGAAGTATTATACTTGGAATACCATTAAGACTTATCAGCCACCACATCTATCACCAGTGACTCAGCTGTTTCATGGGGGTAGGGGTGGGGCGCATTCTACTTTTGGGCAAGTTGGCCTCAAAACTCCCTATCTTTTTGCCTTAGGCTCCCAAGTACAATAATTACAGAACTGTGTACAACATCCAGCCAGTTTGTTTCTTTCTAATGAATTGACCATTAGATTTCCAAATTTCTGAAATGGCCAACAGACCATAGAGAGACATTTCTTTAGGCTCCTGCTTGAAACCAACAGTTCCAGCAAACTGTTGGCCTTGATTCAGGGCCAAAACAAATACATACAATTCTAACAAGTACAAACAAATCTGTACCCTTGCCTGAATAGAGCACTTAATTATCACAAAGAATCTCTTTCTAAAACCCTAATTGTCAGCTTCATTTTACCCTTTCTGGTATTAAGTTTATACAAAATCAGCAATTAGCAATTTTTTTGACCAATATAAGCTGTGAGATGACAGAGTGTGTAAATTTAGTTCTGTATTTTTGGACATGGAACAACTCAATCCATAATCCTTTCTAAGCACCAAATTGTCCACAACATAGATTTTAGGATATGGCTTATTATTTCAATGCAAATAATCCTTAAAACAACTTTACAACATAAGATAAATGACTACAAAATAGTTATGCTTACTAACACAGTACACTCCCCTCAAACATTTCCAGGCAACTATATAAATATTCTTACGAGGGCTGGAGAGATGGCTCAGAGGATAAGAGCACTGACTCTTTCCAGAGGTCCTGAGTTCAATTCCCAGCAACCACATGGTGGCTCACAACCATCTTTAATGAGGTCTGGTGCCCTCTTCTGGCCTGCAGTCATACATGCTGTATACATAATAAATAAATAAATCTTAAAAAAAAATATTCTTGCTCATTCCAGTTACCATTCATTCTTGAAACAGATCATAGTGGAGGCAACAAGGGTTGCCAAATTTCAGTGCACCTTCTACTATTTTTGAGATGGGAATTTTGTGTAACCCTGAGAGACCTTCAAGGCCTCATCCTCAACATCTATTTTTTTTTTTCAGACAGGGTTTCTCTGTGTAGCTTTGCGCCTTTCCTGGAACTCACACTGTAGTCCAGGCTGGCCTTGAACTCAGAGATCCGCCTGGCTTTGCCTCCCGGAGTGCTGGGATTAAAGGCGTGCGCCACCACCGCCAGGCATCAACATCTAATTTTTAAGACTGCACAAAATACCTTGTGATCTTATATTCCTATGGATAGTCTCAAATATTCAGATAGAAGTTGCTTCTACCTAAGTCATGTCAACAGGTTGCACCTCACCAGGGGTCGATTATAATTGTAAATTTTTAAGTAGTGTTAAACTCACATGATGTCTCTACCTGACCACATTAAGGAAAACTATTTCCAAAACCTAGTTTTTGTTGGGAAAAAAAAAAAGTGCCACATATTACCACTTTATAAAAGTACCCAGAGAGAAATCCTCAATTTTCCTTCTGTAAAGACAGACTCTCATGCTGAGCATGGTGGTGTACACCTTTACTCCTAGGACTTGGGCGGCAGATGCAGTCAGATCTGTCTACACATCAGGTTCCAGGACAACTGGAGCTATAGAGACCATCTCAAAAAAAAAAAAAAAAAAGATAGGCTCCCACAACAACCCACTGTTTTTTCATAGTAACCACTCACTGACAAAGACAAAAACACTAAGCTTCTACCCAACACACATACTTCTACTATATCTAAACCATCCTAGATTCACACCTGTGTCATATCACCAGTACATTCTCTTTCAAGAGTACCTCTCTAATTCCTCTCGTTTTGTAAAGGTTAGTGAATGCTCAAGCCATGTGTGGCGACACACCCATAATCTCAGCTACTAGGAAGGCTGAGGGAGAATGGCAAGCTTGAAAAGCCACTTAATGAGGACCTGGTTTCAAAATAAAATCTCTTGGGCTCTCGATTCCATTCCCAATACAGCAGTGGGTAGTAGACCAGCTCCTTACTTACATTCTAACAAATTACTTCAGACAGGCCAGCAGTTGCTTTCAAACACGTACAACTTACAGCCCAAGTTTAAAAACTACCACACTCTGGCAGTATGTCCTAAAGAAATGTATACAAGCCCATAAGCCTTTATGCTAAACACTTAGAATTATTTGCCAAATTTAGAAGGCAGTACAATAACTTTTTGGATATCCCCAAGCTGGGCTCCGGGTTACTATAACCACCGAACATTAATGCCAACTTATCACATGCTTACAATTACTATGTAAACATACTAATTAAATTTTATAGCTAAGAAAAAATCCACGAGATTTCTTAGTTAAAAACATTCAAGTTCAAGCATTACTAAACTGTAAAACAGACCAAAGAAAGTTTTCCGGCTGTGAAGACTTCTGTACTAAGGGCGTGAGAGAACTGGGGGGAGGTTAGGGAATCCACTTTCTAAGTGTCTTTCTTATGCCTCAAACAGCATGCTGGAGACTAACCTTTTTAAAAGGGCAGCAAACAGAAAACACGGTCACTGTTTGGCCACAGGCGGCATAGGTTTTACCCACCTGGGTATTATCCCAGAATGCAACGCTTTAGTCCCAACCCAGTAGGACCCAGCGGCCTAAAGGCCTTTGAAACCACACCCCAGGTCGGCCTGAATACAATACAGCTAACTGTAATCATCCCCGACTTTCCATAATCCATTTGCTTATTACACTAACGTAGGCACTACTTTCTAGAGCATCTCAGGGTTCAAAATCCAAAATCCCTCAAAAGCCCCAAACCAGGCCAAAGCACATTAGCAGTTGAAGGTAATGGCGGGGGTGGGGGGGGGGGCAAAAACCTTCCCAGGGTAACCTCGAGGTTTCAACTTGAAGCTCCTTAATAACGACGCCCCAAGTTACTGCTTCTGCAGAGTTACCCCAACACACACTCGCCAATCCCCGTCGGGTGCACCTCCCGGGACTTCCCCTCAGGGCCAGACCCGGCGAGCGCCGCGTGCGGTCGTGAACTCCCGGATGAGGCGCTGCCGAAAGAACCACCTGACTCCCCAGCTCCTGCGAACCCCGAAGGCGGCGACACAAAGCGCGGCTGTCCGGACGGATGGAGGCCTCTAAGGGACCCCGAGTCCCGACCACCGGGTCTGACCTCCCGGCGCCGCCCTCCTCCGCAGGCGCTGCTCACCGGTACTCGTAGTGCTCGTCGAAGTACTTGTCCGAGTAGTAGATCTGCTTGTGGGCCATCCTGCCGGTGCGCGGAGGAGAAAACAGGAGCAGGAAACGGGGCGCAAGGAGCTCCACGTCCGCCTAGGGCCGGCGCAACGACTCCAATGAGGCCAACGACCGCAGGCCCAACGCTCTGGATTTGAATCCGACAGCCCGCCGCCGATTGGACGGAGTCACTGACCAATCACGCTCCACGCAGGCCGCGAGGACAGGTAACCAATCAGAGACCTGTTGCGGGGCTACGAGGGCGGGAGTAAGGCTGGGACAGCGCTGTGGAGATGAGGGCCCGGCGATCCCTAGAGTTACGAAAGAAGGGCGGAGCCGAGTCGTTATGGACCTCACAGCGCGTGCGCAGTGGCTTAGACCAGGCCGTTGGGAGGGTGGGGCCCGAGGTGAGGTATCGCGGGGTTTGGGGAATAAGGCGGGGCTGGGAGGGAGAACTGCCCGCGCGGTGGGCTGGGCTGCGGGCCTCTGGGGTCATTAGCCGAGGAGGCTGTCTTTGCACACCCTGCCCGGCGTGCGGAAGTGAGCCAGCCGGCTCCCAGCCGCCTCTGCACGGAGACGGTCGCTCACCTAGTGTGCTGCCCCAAGCAGGGAGAGCCCAGGTGTGGAGAGTTCTGGACATAGGGTGCCCTCCGCCACCCCTAGAGCACCGCTAATTACTGGCCGGTGCTATCTAGTCCCAGCTTAAAAAGATGTACTCGTGTAAAAGGAAGTTTCCGGAAGAAAACGTGCTAGGATGTAAGTAGAGACTTGACGAAGCAAGTTACAAATAACCGTTTTCTCCAACGAGCCGGTGTCAGTTTTTCTGTTCAATTCCGTTTCATGCGCATTGTTAGTTGCAGCACGCAGCGGAATAAAAGGAGTCCCCGTGATCTCTCTGAATTACTCGGGTGGGGCTACTGGGGTAACAGTCTTACCCTTGCCTGCTGGGCACGGTGGCCCACGCCTTTAATCCCTGCACTCTAACGGGTTCTAGGGCTACGAAGTGTGACCCTATCTAAAACAATAAAGACAGACGTCAACACGGTAGGTAGCCTCACTACTGCAAATTTATTGTAGTGTTGAAGGGTGATCAGCTGCCTGCGTAGGTAGTCATTCTAACGACAGTTTTCCTTACTTCACTCGGCCCGGTTAAAAAGAGAACACAAGGTCTTCTGACTTCTTACACTACTTAAAAGTTATTGTTGGTACTATAATAATAAATATGCTGGCCGGGCGGTGGTGGCGCACGCCTTTAATCCCAGCACTCGGGAGGCAGAGCCAGGCGGATCTCTGTGAGTTCGAGGCCAGCCTGGGCTACCAAGTGAGTCCCAGGAAAGGCGCAAAGCTACACAGAGAAACCCTGTCTCGGAAAACCAAAAAAAAAAAAAAAAAAAAAAATATGCTAATTGCCTCCCGACCATATCACATGGGATGACAGGTGGGATTAAAACTTCAACATGTGAATATGAGGAAGTAAGCATACACTCTGTAACGCGGATATCCTTGAGATCTGAGAGTCTTGTTCTGAGAGGTCTTAATTACTGTCTGGAAGTAAGTTGCTTTTCCAAGTAGTCTCTATTGATTGAATCCTTTGGGTTTCCTGCCCACCAGTTACTGCACATTTGCCTACTTGTTTGCCTGTCTGCACTATTTACTCTCCATGCAACGAATGTAGATAGCATATTTATTTTATTCATTACCCATGTCTAGAGCATAATAGAGTCCCTGTGCATGGTGAATACTCAATAATGAACTATTTTTTTTTAAACTTTAAATAAACCGTCAGCATAGGAATACATTCCTAAATAGGCATAATAATGTACTGTGATAGTAAAGATGTGAACCGGGCAGTGGTGGCCCATGCCTTTAATCCCAGCACTTGGGAGGCAGAGGCAGGTGGATCTCTGTGAGTTCAAGGCCAGCCTGATCTACAGAGCAAGTTCCAGGACAACCAAAGCCTTTACACAGTGAAACCCTGTCTTGAAAAACAAAAAAGATGTGAACAAATTCAAGGAGATAAAGTTGCTAGCTTACGTAGAATCTGGGAAAGAAAAGCTTTATAAGGGATGTATTTTGAAAGAAAGTAGTCAGGCATTGTGGCTCACCTTGTTATCCCAGAGCTCAGGAGGCTGAGATAAAAGGATTGTTGAGAGTTCAAGGTCTCCCAGGGTTCCATAGTACCAGTCAAACATGATTACATAGTGAGATTGTGTTCTCCAGAAACAAATGAGGTATTTCTCAAATATAGAGTAGTGCGAGCCACTCCTCTGTACCAAAGACTCAGGTTTAGCAATTAATATTTTGCTGATGTTTCGTCCATCTCCTCCCTCCTACTCTCATACCTCCCCCCCCCATTTTGGAACAGAGTCTAACTATGTAGTTCAGGCTGGCCTTGAACTCATGTTCCTCCTGCCCCGTTCTGGGATTATAGGCAAGTACCATTGTGCCCAGCTTTAGGAAACACACACACACACCATTATCCCTGAAGAGATTTGGAATGTTTTGGTATTATATGCTAAAAATCAGGGGCAGCAAATATATTTTTGATAATATCACTGTGTAATTTACCACATCAATACTATAAAGCAAAAAAGAAATACCATTATTATTGTCTTAATAGATGCAGAAAAATAATAAAATTCACATACTTATAATTCAAACTCAATAAATCTGCCAGGCACTGATTAATACTCAGAAATTAGAAGAAGGGGAAAGCTTGTTAACTGGAAGAGTATCCATAAAAATATTAACATAATTCTAGCCGGGCAGTGGTGGCGCACGCACAGAGAAACCCTGTCTCGAAAAACCAAAAAAAAAAAAATAATAATAATTCTTATGGAGAAACATTATAAGTATTCCCTTAATTTTTTTTATTAGCTTTTTTTAGCAGCTGGACATTGTAGGCAGTGTATGCTCAGTTTCCTTTCAGAATAATCACAGGGGCCTCTTCCTGTGTCTCTGTGTCCTTAACATCCACCGTAGTAACGAATTTCAGGATAAGAGCATGCACTTGAAGAGAGTCAAATGTTGGTGTTACCGCCTTTACTCAGTAGAGTAGCCTAAAATAACATTTGCTTTGAGGCTAGTCCTTATGAGGCATACTAGCATCTACCTTCTCCCTCTGGAGGACTTTCCTCAGGAATGCTATCATCAGGAAGACATATAGGGAACTAATTTGACTACCCTTTGATTAGTACCAGCTGCCTTGAACACAGCATATGAAATGAAGCAGTGGTGTGGTGATAGACAGTGTACCCTAATACAATTTGCCTGAGGATCAGAGGACAGAGCCAGCCACTAGATTAGACATAGAGGCCAGGCAGTGGTGGCACACACCTTTAATCCTGTCACTCAGGAGGTAGAGATCCATCTGAATCTATGTGAGTCCAAGGCCACACTGGGCTACATGAGCGAAGCAGAGCCAGGCAGTGGTGGCACATACCGAGATCTTATGTCTTTGCTTGGGAAGCACACACGCCTTTAATCCCAGGAAGTAGTATGGCAGGGCAGAGAATGGTATATAAGGCATGAGAAAACAGGAACTCACTCTCTTTAGGCTGAGGATTTCGTAGAGGTAAGAACTAGTGGCTGGCTGCTCTGCTTCTCTGATCTTTCAGCTTTCACCCTGGTATCTGGCCCTGGGTTTTTTATTAAAAAACCATCTAAGATTTGGCCCAATTCTATGAGGGCCTGAGTTCAAGTCTCCAACACCCATGTAAAAAGCCAGGTGTGGCCATACACAGCTGTAACCCAGCACTGTTCGAGGAAAGGAGGAATGGAGACAGGAGGATTGCTGAGGCTTGCTAGCCTCCAGTCTAGTACCAGGTTCATAGAGAGACTTTGTCTCAAAGGAATAAGGTCAAGAATAATTGAGAAGGACACTCAGTATCCTCCTTTGGCCCCCATATAAACACACACACACACACACACACACACACACACACACACACACACACACACACTTTTAGGCTGGAAAGATGGCTCTGTGGGTTAAGTTGTTTGCTGCTAAGTCTGACTACCTGAGTCCAGACCAAAGAACCCAAATGGTGAAAGGAGATAATCGACTCCATGTAACACAAATTGCTAAATGGTCTTATTAATGAAAAATCCGGAGCCAGATATTGGGGTGAAAGCTGAAAGATCAGAGGGATAGAACAAGCCAGCCACAAGTTCTTACCACTAGGAAATCCTCAGCCCAAGAGAGTTAATTCCTATATACTCATGCCTTATATACCTTTCTGTGCCCTGCCATCTTACTTCCTCTCTCTGCCCAGCTACATCACTTCCTCTTTCTGCCCAGCTCTATCACTTCCTGTCTTTCTATACAAACCTCCAGACCTCTATGGTTAACTAATGCTGGGATTAATGGCATGTGCCACCACGCCTGGCTCTGTTCCCAGTGTGTCCTTGAACTCACAGAGATCCAGATGAATCTCTGCCTCCTGAATGCTAGGATTAAAGGCATGTGCTACGACTGCCTGGCCTCTGTGTTTAATATAGTGGCTGGCTTTGTCCACAGATTCCCAGGCAAGCTTTATTTGTTAGAGTGCAAATCAAATATCACCAGAACTCCACAGAGTTGTTCTCAGACCTTCACTCAGGCCATAGCACATACTCAGCTTTTGCTAGATAAGTGTAAACAAATAAAAATAATTAAAGCTCTTTCTGTGTGCACTGTTACAGAGTTCTTTTACCTTCTCTTCATTAGTGTGTCCGTTAGAATGGCTCATTACCATTAAATTGTTTGCTGTTGTTGGGTGTATGGGTAATTAATTATACAAAGTGATGGGCTTCATCATATTTTCATACCTGTGTATCAGACTTGCTGCTTTGCTCATTCACTTCACCATTACTTTTGCAACGCAGCCTTCTTGACAAGATGCAATTTGAGGATAAATGGTAAGTTTCACTTAGATAAAGTCATACCATTTAACACCAGCCTGACTTACGTTTGCTTTTTTGTACTTTCCCCTTCTCTAAGTCTGGCATAAAGTCTACATTGACCCCATAAAATGAATTTGTTTTGTGCTCTTTTATTTGTGCTCTAACAAATGAAGCTTGCCTGGGAATCTGAGGACAAAGCCAGCCACTATATTAAACATAGAGACCAGGCATTGGTAGCACACGCCTTTAATCCTAGCATTCGGGAGGCAGAGATTCATCTGTTTTTCCTCCTTTTTTAGTATTCAGACCAACTTCCTTAGAATGTGATTTACTTTGGTTTTATGTTAATATATAGCTCATTTTTTTTTCTTTTTTGATTGTGTTGAGACAGGGTCTATCTATGTAGCCTGGCTCTCCTGGAACTCTGGATTGGATCCACTTTTCTCTACCTCCCAAGTTCTGGGAGTAATGGTGTGTGTCATCACTCCTGGCTTAGCTCAGAATTTTATTGCTCTCTTCCAATACCTTTCAAATGCTACAGAGATTGGAAAACTTGGAATGTTCCATGGATCTCATCATACCTGTGAGTCTGTACATGGTTAACTATCCAAAGGCTACTTCTATAACAAATTAAGCATAAAGATGGGGAAGGGAGCTAAAATTGTTTTTCATTGCCACCTAACGAACTACCTCCCAAGAGTAATGACTTTAAACAGACTTTCCCCCTTCACAGTGCTCTTACCTGCTGAGCCATCTCTCCATCCCAAGAAGGAGCTTCTTATAAAATAGAACTCAGGTTTTTAATAAACATTATCAGAGCAGTGGGGAAAAACTTCATAGATGCTCCAAATAATCCATGGCCAGTATATGGAGAGCTATCTATGTGTCCACTTTAAAATTGGAAACAGTGTTAAGGTGCATGTTGTTACCATGTGCAAATATGATCACATCCTGTGTGCTGTGATGTGAAAAAGATTTCAAAACTGCTACTCTTGTACCCAAAGCCCTCCAAAAACCATCAAGAGACCAAATCTGATGCAAAAGCAAAGAGTCTTTTTATTTTATGTTAACTGGAGTCTCTCCATCTGTCTGACGCAGCAGCAGAGCAGGAGAGACCCTGAGTAGCAATGGGGCAGGGTTTTTAAAACAAGGGGGGCTTGGGGTCTACAGACTACATAGGAACAGACTCAGGATTTATGCAAGTGGCAATCATGTTAGTAACTTTTAATTGGCTAGGGTTAGTTGGGGATTACAGTTATCCATTTTGGAGCAGGCCTGGACAGGTCCCAGGCTTTGTCCTTGAGCTGCCCTGGAGGCTGGCTGGCCTAGCACACACTGTGGGGTCTGGCTCAGAGGCCCAGGCTTGGTGTGTCCTATCTTCCTGTCCCTGCTGGCAGGGGCATCAGTGATTAATTGTCTTTTGTTCATGGCCTTCCCAGAAACTGCTTGCTCAAGTCTCAGGAAACTGAACTTGAGGCCTGACCTCTGAGAGAAGATTGAGCAGCCTGTAATGGCGTCTGCTCGGTCCTCTCACTACAAAGTGTGTAACCCAACAGTGAGTGTCCCAGATCTTTTTTTTTTTTTAATATTTTTTTAAAGATTTATTTATTCATTATGTATACAGTATACAGCATATGTGACTGCAGGCCAGAAGAGGGCACCAGATCTCATTACAGATGATTGTGAGCCACCATGTGGTTGCTGGGGATTGAACTCAGGACCTCTGGAAGAGCAGGCAGTGCTCTTAACCACTGAGCCATCTCTCCAGCCCGTGTGTCCCAGATCTTTATGGAGAGAGGCAGTGATGAGTTCCAGCGGTCAGCTTGACTGGATTAAGAAACCATGGGCATCGGTGAGGAAGAACACCAGTATGTCTGTGAGGGTTTTTCCAGAGAGTATTAACTGAGCAAGTCTGCTGTGAATGTGGGCACCACCACCCAGAGGTGGATGAAAAAAGCCAGCTGAGCACAAGTTTCCCTTCTCTCCCGACCCACGCAGAGGTGAACAAGCAGCCCCATGCTTCTGCCACCATGCTCTGCCTACAGTGTGGACTGCCCCCTCACCCCGCCCCTCACCCCACCCCCCTCACCCCAGCAGCCAAAAGGAACCTTCTTCCCTTAAGTTGTTTCTTGCTGGCTGTTTTGTGCCACATGAAGAGTAGTTATAACACAACCAAGGATGGTTAGTTAGGAGTGCCTCTCTAAACCAGTGCACATTTTGGAGAGTTCTTCTGTGTTCATTATCTATTCCTCATGATAAACATCTTTTTGGCCCCATTTCCAGAGTGCTGGGGTGACTAATGCATATTACCACGCCTAGCTTGATAATTTTCTTAAAACATTATTACTAAGTTAGAAAAACAAACAAACAAAAACCCAGAAACCAAAAGAAATTCGTGTGGCCAGAAAGGGGCTGAAGAGATGGCCCAGTGGTTAAGAGCCCTTGCTGCTCTTCCAGAGGTCCTGAGTTAGGTCCATAACAACCTCATCAGGCACCTCACAAGAGCTCTAACTCCAGATCTGAGTCACCCGGCTCCCTTCTCTGGCCTCTGTGGGCACCCATTCACATGTACCATACACGAAATATTTTTTATTGATACGTTTTTGGCTTTTTGAGCCTGAGTTTCTCTGTGTAGCCTTGGCTGTCCTGGAACTTGCTCTGTAGACCAGACTGGCCTCAACTAAAATATCCACCTGCCTCTGCCTCCTGAGTGCTGAGATTAAAGGTATGTGCTACCATGGCCTGGCTCAAAATACTTTTTTAAAAATTAAAAAAGAAGGTCAACAAGTATATGGAAAAAAGTTCATAATTCTTAGGAATTCAAGGCATTGAGAGTCGTATCTCAGCCTTAAGAGAAAATCAAAACTGCATTGAGACATGTTTGTTGTTCTTTTCTTTCCTTTTTTTCCCCCCACGGGGTTTCTCTGTGTAGCCCTGGCTATCTTGGAACTTTCCCTGTAGACCAGGCTAGCCTTGAACTCAGATCTGCCTGCCTCTGCCTCCTAAGTGTTTGAATTAAAGGCGTACACCACCATA
Source organism: Peromyscus californicus insignis (assembly GCF_007827085.1). NCBI lineage: Eukaryota > Metazoa > Chordata > Mammalia > Rodentia > Cricetidae > Peromyscus > Peromyscus californicus. Next base: position 13,227,360 of record NW_026294606.1, read on the forward strand.
CTCAGCTACAATGAGAATCTTATCCCTATGAGAAAAACTCAAAATAACAAATGCTAGCCAAGTGGGGGTGTGGTTTGCCAGGGTATATACACAGATGCTAGTAATATAAATTAGAATAGTGTCTATGGAAATCAGTATGGTAGTTCCTCAAAAAACTAAAACTAGAACTGGTCAATGATCCAGCTGAATCCTGCTGGCTCTGCACCTGAAGGACTAATTTAGTATATGGCAGAAATACCTGCACACTCTTGTGGCACCATTCACAACAGCCAAGATGTAGTATCAGACTAGGGGTGTGTGTGTGTGTGATAAATTTTATTCATTATAAGCAATGAAACTACATCTTTTACCAGGAAATGGATGGAATTATAGACTACATTAATCGAAATGAGGTAAAGTCAGAAAGGCACATGCCCATGTTTTCTCTTAGGTGGAATCTAGATGTCTTTAAAAGGTATGAACACGCACATATATGATATGAAAGTAGAAAAGAAACTACTTGGAAGGAAGAAGAGGAGGACTTAAGGGCACAAGAAAAGTAATGAGGAATTAAAAGGAACAAATTACATGCTACACATTGTGAAGATATCAGAGTGAAACCCATTATTTGTATGCTAAATTAAAAAATAAAAATAATTTCTCAAGATATTTCTCAAAGGGTTATAGAGGTGCATGCCTGTAATTCCAGCACCCTGGAAGCTGAAGAAGGAAGTAGATAGGCATTGAATAGCTAGCTATTAAAGGGACTAAAGATATCCTAGAATAATTTGGCCCTGGATTGGCAACACCACAACCCTATAAAATCACCAAATTCTAATCAGTCAGTTAAGCCCAGTTAGCCTTGTAGAATCTTCAACAGAGGTGTCATTTTTTTCTTTCTTAGAGTTTGAGTGTGTGTGTGTGTGTGTGTGTGTGTGTGTGTGTGTGTGTGTGAGGGAGAATCTGGAACTTGAACCTAGGGCCTGGTACATGCTACCAGGTACAAGCACACTACCACTAAGTTGAGTTCCTAGAGTTCCTAGTCCTGATACTGTTAGGTATTTAGAAGTGGTTTTTGTACACTCACCCCCTCCACTGTCTGTGGTTTCATAGGGATTTTCTGGAGCTCACCTCATTGACATGAACAGGTATATCTGGAAAAGTTTGTCATCATAACTGTCACTTTGTTCTGGGGCTGCTGAAGGAGCCAGAGGCAAATGCCAAAACTAACAAAGCATATCCTCCTCATTCTGGTCAGCTGGGAGATCAGATACCAGGAGCTGTGGGTGCAAAGCAGAAATTAGCCATCAAATTATGACTCTTAGGGACATATGACTCTTAGGGTACTGCATCTTCTGGTGGCAGCGCACGAAAAAGGAAATGGAAATAGGAAACGGCTTGTCTGTCCTCACTCTCATTCCCTGGTTCATCTGGCCTGTTGCCTAGACGTTCCTTCACTGATATTAGAACTTACTTCTTCAGGATTCCAATGTAGGCTCAAGACAGCAAGCTCTTTAGGAATACCTCTACAGCCAGATTAGCACTGTTGAGACATCCAGGCTTGCGGACTGAACAACTACTGGATCCTTGGCCTTTCCATCAGGAGACAGCCATTGTTGGATTACCCAGACCACAGCCTGTTAGCCAGTCTGATAAATCCCATGTACATGAAAATAAATTAAAAATTTGTAAAGTGATTTGGAGAAATGACTTGGTGTTTAAGAGCTCTTGGTAGAGCCTGGTGGGTCTCTGTGAGTTTGAGGCCAGCCTGGTCCACAGAGCAAGATCCAGGGCAGGCACCAAAACTACACAGAGAAACCCTGTCTAGAAAAACCAAAAAAAAAAAAAAAAAAAAAAAAAAAGAGCACTTGGCAGAGGATCTAGTACTCACATGGTAGTTCACAGCCATCCATAGTTCCAGTTTCAGAGAATCTAATGCTCTCTCTGCAGGCAGGCAGCAATGCACACATGCACGCTCGCACGCACGCAAACACACACACACACACACACACACACACACACACACACACACACACTTTCAGGTAAAACACGCATAAAATAAATAAATTGAATACAATTTTAAGTGATATCAACTAAGAATTTAAAAATAAAACATGACTCTTAGCTTCCCTTCCTCCACTCCTTCTCCTCAGCTAGTACTTTGATACTTCCTGGGTCCCAGGCTGGACGCCACACACACATGTAGCCCTTCAGCAAGTTCCTAAGGGAGTTTTGGAGGAACGCTGTGACTCTGACAGAGGCAAGTGGAACCAAGACTGAGTAGGCATGTCAACTGTGCTGAAGACACGTCTGTCAGTGAGTGGACACACACCTGGGGGTGCGTCTTGACACACAACTCCTTCTGAGTGCTGTCTTCAGGGTGCTGCTTGTGGATCAGGCTACTATGTTTTTCCAAATCCTCCCCTCCGCCCTTGTTGGTGCAGTCTTACCAGTTTTAGCTGCCCTGGAACTTGGGATCTTCTTGCCTCAGACTCCCCGGTGCTGGATTATAGGCACACATCACCATAGCCAGCTTATTTTATTATTACTGTATGTGTTTTGTGTTCAGAACTTCCCTTCTATGTGGCAGCTTCTGAGAGTTACTTCTGAGGTTTTTAGTGACAAAGCCCAGACTTTGCCAACCCAAAAAACTGCTTGGCAAACCATCCCAACATGCCAATCATAGAGAAAAGTAATGTTGAAAAGTCAAGAGAAAGACTCTAATGTGTCCTGGGTCCAGGAACAGAGAAGAGGCTTCATATGTTGCAGGTTCACCTTCGGGGTATAAGAACTTTAGGTTTAAATAGAGGAAGCACTGGATCAGCAGCACGAGGCACACACAACTAGGCTGTCCTGGCCAGTGATTACAGATCTTTAGTAAGAATGGAACCAGATGTGATAACAATTGCTAGCCCCAAGATACTCTCATCTTAGTGCTTTAGGCTTGAGGAGGAATGAGGTTAGTGAATGAGTCATTTGTCTCATTACTTTGACAAAGTACCTGGCAGAATTAACTTATGGGAGTAAGGGTGTGTCTGACTCACAGTTCCAGGGTACAGTCCGTCATGGTGGGGAAAGCATGGCAGCAGGAATGGGAGGCGTCTGGTCACACTGCATCCACTGTCAGGAAGCAGAGAGGCATAGATGCTGGTGCTTGGCTGGATCTCATTTTTTATGCACCCCACAGTTAGGATGGGTCTTCCCATCTCACTTAACCTAGATAATTAATCTGGATAATATTTCATGGACATGACCAGAGTTTTGTCTCTATAGTCATTTTAAATCCCATCAAGTTGACAAGGCTAACCATCACAGATATCACTAGTTTCTAGACACTCTGAGTGGTTTACATCCCCGCATGCAGAGGTCAGCAGATGAAGCAAGGCAAAGAAGACAGGTGCAGAATGAAGACAGATGCCAGGCTTCCATCCTGCTTTGGGCTACCTTGTAGTCTCCAAGAAGGGCCCAGTACTTTCCAGCCAAACACCATCTTACATGTTAAGTTACAAGGGGTTTTAAAGGGAGCAGGCAAAAGCACCATTTTGCTGAGTACTGCCATTTTAACTTCAGACTCCATTTTACTTGTAGGGGGAAATAAAGCCCAGGTTCCCAAGCCCCAGGGAAGCTGGGAACTTTCCAATGGCTGACCAACCTCCTCCCTAAACCATAGAAATAGTTGTTATGCATATTTACTTCTCTAGAAAAGTTATGGCTGTTCCTAACAATGGAAAGAACAAATAAATCTGATTGGTTGAACTAAAAGGCTTGTATTGTATGTTGGTTGCACACAAGAGAAGTCCCTAATCTTTGATTTCTGATTGGTGAAAATTCTAACTGTAACTTGGCAACAAATGTTTGTGAATTTTGTGTTTATAAACTCCATTTCTGTCCCTGCTCCGGGCTGTCAGGAGAAACAAGGCTCCTGAGTCCTTGTCCTGCAGCCCTGATCCATCAGTGACCTGCTTATGTGGTGAATTATTAAAATCTTTGGAACCCATAGATGTTATCTCTCTCCTTCCTTGTGGTGCATAACAGGCTAGGTGTAACAGTGTTTCTGTTATCTGATGTCTTTTCGGAGTTTCATTAAGGCTCACTGTCTTAGTTAGGGTTTCTATTGCTGTGATGAAACACCATGACCAAAAAGCAAGTTGGGGAGCAAAGAGTTTATTTGGCTTACACTTCCACATCACTGTTTATCACTGAAGGAAGTCAGGACAAGAACTCAGGCAAGACAGGAACCTGGTAGCAGCAGCCAATGCAGAGGCCATGGAGGGGCGCTGCTTACGCTTGATCTCCATGACCTGCTTAGCCTGATTTCTTGTAGAACCCAGGACCACCAGCCCAGGGATGACACCACCCACCATGGACTGGGCCCTCCCACATCTATCACTAATTAAGAAAATGCCTTACAGCCAGATCTTATGGAAGAGTTTTCTCAATTGAGGTTCCCTCATTTCAGAGAACTCCAGCTTGTGTTCTCTGATAAAAAACTAGCCAATCTGCTGTCGGGATAGAAAATAAATGAAAAAAAATTAATAATAAGAAACCTAGCCAACATTCTCAGCGCCTCCCTTCCAGATGACATTTGCGTATTCTCTCTTTTGTTTCCAGTTGCCTTTCCTGCCCACCCAGTGAAAGTTCTGTCTTGCCGCCGCCTTTGATGCTGCACTTAGCCAGCATCCTTTCTTGGGTAGCTGACACTGGATTCACACTGCCTCTGAGCCCCAGAACCTGACCTTGAGCATGCTGCACAAGTTCAACATGCTGGTGACATGAGGACTGAAGGAAAGAAGTGAAGCTATCCAAAACATAATCCAAAGGAGTAGGCCCCAAGGTTTCCCTCCATGACATCCTTGTGCTGCTTCCTCTCTGTTCTTGAATTCTAGCCCCTTCCCCCTTTTAAAAACAGGGTGTCACTATGTAGTTTTGACTAGCCTAGAACTCACTATGTAGAACAGCCTGGCCTTGAACTTACAGAGATCTGCCTGCTTCTGCCCACTGAGTGCTGAGATTAAAGGTGTGCACCATCACATCGAGCTCTAGATTTCTCTTTTGATACCATGAACAACCCAATGCCCGTTTCATTTTAGCTTTGGACTTAAAGGGATTGTAATGGTTTTTGAATACTACCTGTGCAGATTAAAGTGTTAGAAACAATAATCTCCATGGGCAAAGGAACACACAAACAAAGCAAAAGTAACTTGGCAAGTGAAGCGTTTATCTAATTATTCTTTATCAATAAAAAGTCTGGAGTCAAATATGGGGGGTAAGAACTGTGGGAGGCCAGCTGGGAGACTGGCTCCCACATTTTACCCTAGAGTACTCTTAAGGAGGGAGGGATAAGAGATTTAGATAGAAGGATAGAGGGGAGAGAAACAGATAGAAACACAGGATAGCCTTGGGAGCGACTGGATCCTTATTCACCGGCCCCTCCTGGCTCTTCTAAAGTGCTATTTATAGGAATGCCAAGGGGTGGAGCAAAAGACCTCCCCCAGCACAGCCAAGTGCAGACCCTTCCAATCACGTAGAAACCATGCACATGGTCAATCAATCCTCTAATGCAGCTCTGCTGGGTAAAGCAAGCTCAGATCTCACTAAGAAACCTTTGTGGGCCTCCACAAAGAACCTGAATGATCAGAGAATTGGCAGAGAAGCGACCAGTGACCACCTCTCTCTCTCTCTCTCTCTCATTCCTCAATCCTGGAGGGCCCAGAATCTTTCTAAGCCCTACCCTACTACTTCCTGTGTCTCTCTATATGTCCTTGGTCCTCCAGAACCTCTATGGTTAATTTTGTTCAGCTAGTAGCTAGCTCCACCCTATGATTCAAAGCAAACTTTATTGGCAGTCTCGGTAGTGTCAGAGTACAATCAAAATATCCTACAACAGCAAGGCAAATCTTTTTTTGTAAAAAGAGTATGCTAGAACCCAAACAAGGGTAGCAAGCACACTAGGGCCAACATGGCTCCTGTCTTTTATCACTGATGTAAGTGATGACGAGACTTATCTTATTGGTGGGAGCTTGATACACAGCCTGATACCTCCTATAACCTAACTAACTTCCACTAAGCCTTCCAAAGCTTTCAACACTGTCCCTTTCACTGGGAGTGTCTGGGCTCCTGTTGCCCTTCATGTAGCTTTAATTAGATCTGTCTTCTGTCAGTATTTAAATAGGACTGTTGATCTGATGGTTTCCTCCCTAAAAATATACAATCCTTCCTCTAAATAAAACATGACTCTTAAAAACAAAGTAGCAACCTTAGATGTCTAAGCCTTCTAAAACACACCCTAACCTGATGGTTGATGAGGCTCCAAGCAGGCTGAGCAGGAAACAACTTGGTTCTAAAGTGATCATTTTTTCCCCATTAATTTTAAATAGAACGAGATAAGAACCTTGAAAACTGGGGCTTTTTTGTTTTTTGAGACAAGGTTTCTCTTTGTAGCCCTGGCTGTCCTGGAACTCGCTCTGTAGACCAGGCTGGCCTTGAACCTGCCCATAGAGATCCATCTGCCTCTGCCTCTTGAGTGCTGGTATCAAAGGCAAGCAGCAGCACCACCACCATAGCACCAGCACCACCACCAGGAATTTTTTGTTTTGGTTTGGTTTGGTTTTTGGTTTTTCGAGACATGGTTTCTCTGTGTAGTTTTGGTGCCTGTCCTGGAACTCACTCTGTAGATCAGGCTGGCCTTGAACTCACAGAGATCTGCCTGGTTCTGCCTCCCGAGTGCTGGGATCAAAGGCGTGCACCACCATTGCACAGCTATAGTTCAGGGTTTTGTTTGTTTGTTTGTTTTTGTTTTTGTTTTTGTTTTTGGAGCTGAGGACCTAACTCAGGGCCTTGTGCTTGCTAGGCAAGCGCTCTACCACTGAGCTAAATCCCCAACCCATATAGTTCAGTTTTTAACCTTTATCCTAGTGGCTAGGTTTTCATTCATTCATTCATTTTTTAAAATTATAAAACAATAAAAAAATCTTAAAACAGCCTTTATGCATATGATAGAGGTCCTTAAAGAGAAAAGTGAATAAATCCCTTATAGAAATCTATGAAAACACAAAGAGTGGAAGGAAATTAAGAAAGGCATTCAAGACCTGAAAGTGGAAATTAATCAATAAAGAAAATTCAAACTGAGGGAAATCTGGAAAGAAAAATATAGGAACTTGAACAGGAACCACAGAGGCAAGCTTCACTGCTGTATAGCAAATGTGTTGCTGATTGGTCAATAAATAAAACACTGATTAGCCATTGGCTAGGCCGGAAGTATAGGCGGGACAAGGAGGAGAATAAAGCTGGGAAGTGGAAGGCTGAGTCAGAGAGACACTGCCAGCCGCCACGATGACAAACAGCACGTGAAGATGCCGGTAAGCCACGAGCCATGTGGCAAGGTATAGATTTATAGAAATGGATTAATTTAAGCTGTAAGAACAGTTAGCAAGAAGCCTGCCACGGCCATACAGTTTGTAACCAATATAAGTCTCTGTGTTTACTTGGTCGGGTCTGAGTGGCTGTGAGACTGGCAGGTGAGAGAGATTTGACCTGACTGTGGGCCAGGCAGGAAAACTCTAGCTAAACTTCACCAACAGAATACAAGAGATGGGGGGCTGGAGAGATGGCTCAGTGATTAAGAGCACTGACTGTTCTTCCAGAGGTCCTGAGTTCAACTCCCAGCAACCACATGGTGGCTCTCAACCATCTGTAATGAGATCTGGCGCTTATAATAAATAGCTAAATAAAAAAAAATTACAAGAGATGGAAGAGATAATTTTAGGCATCGAAGACATGATAAAAGAAATAGAAAGTACCTTAGCCAAAAAAAAATAAAGTTAAATCTAACAAACTCTTGGTGGAACCTGGCGGTGGTGGCGCATGCCTTTAATCCCAGCACTCGGGAGGCAGAACCAGGCAGATCTCTGTGAGTTCAAGGCCAGCCTGATCTACAGAGTGAGTTCCAGGACAGGCACCAAAACTACACAGAGAAACCATGTCTCGAAAAACCAAAAACCAAACCAAACCAAAACAAAAAATTCCTGGTGGTGGTGCTGGTGCTATGGTGGTGGTGCTGCTGCTTGCCTTTGATACCAGCACTCAAGAGGCAGAGGCAGATGGATCTCTATGGGCAGGTTCAAGGCCAGCCTGGTCTACAGAGCGAGTTCCAGGACAGCCAGGGCTACAAAGAGAAACCTTGTCTCAAAAAACAAAACAAACAAACAAACAAATCACAGAAGAAACTTTCCCTAATCTAAAGAAGGAGATGCCTATCAAAGTATAAGAAGCATACACCAAAATAGATTGGACCACAAAAGGAAGTCCCTTTGGCACATAGTAATCGAAATACTAAACATATAGAACAAAGAAAGAATAGTAAAAGCTGCAAGTGAAAAAGAACAAGTATATAAAAGCATACCTATTAGAATTATACCTGATTTCTCAATGGAGACTCTAAAAGTCAGAAGTACCTGGACAGACGTCCTGAAGACTCTGAAACCACAAATTCAAGCCCAGGCTACCTACTATACCCAGTAAAACTTTCAGTCACCATAGATGGAGTAAATAAGACATTCTATAAATAAACCAAATTTAAGCAATATCTATCTACAAATCCCACGGAAGGTGCTAGGAGGTAAATGCCAACCTAGAAAGGTCAACTACATCTAAGAAAACACAGGGAATAAATAATTCCACACCAGCAAAGTAAAAATGACGGGGGGAAGCATACCCATCTACCCACCATCACCACCACAACCACCACCATCACTAACAACAACAACAACAAAATAACAAGAATAAATCATCATTGGTCATTGGTATTGCTCAACATCAACAGTCTTAATTCCCAAATAAAATGATACAGACTAACAGAATGAATGTGAAAACAGGATCCATCCTTCTGTTGCATCCATTAAACACACCTTAACATCAAGGATAGACATCACCTCAGGTTAAAGTGTTGGAAAAAGATATTCTAAGCAAATGGACCTAAGAAGCTAGTGTAGCCATTTTAATATCTGACAAAATAGACTTCAAACCAAACAAATAAGAAGAGATAGCAAAGGAAAGGAAAATCCACCAAGAGGACATTGCAATTACTAACATCTACAACCCAAACACAAGGGCACCCATATTTGTAAAATAAACACTCTACAGCTTAAATCACATACTGACCCTCACACAGTGATTGTGGGAAATGTCAATACCCCACTCTCACCAAGAGACAGGTCATCCAGACAAAAACTAAGCAGAGAAATGCTGGATAACTGGCATTATAAACCAAATGGACCCAACAGATATTTATAGAGCTGACTTCCCAGTGAGCTTAGACAACACAAGACAAACCAGCATCATGTACATATCAGTTATCAATATGCTTAGCCAATGTTACTGCAGTGGCTTGCAAATGGTTTCTGTTAGTTATTAGGTGGTGCTGTTTACCATTCGAGAAAAGTCACGAGGCACAACAAAACCCACTCTAAGAGTTTATTAAGGGAAGGGAACAGAAGGGGGTGCTTAGGCCTATTATTGAAAGATTATGCTGGAAGAGAGGGGAGGGGTATGTGGGGACTCGCTTTTAAGGAATTCCCCCACACATGCAAATATGGGCTTAGCTAACTACGCCATGCACGCGCATAGATTACATGATCATGCTGCACGCAAATTGCAAATTCCATAGGATATAAGGCCCTGAGATGACTAACTGTTTTGCCAGCACTTGCGTGGTCATAGAGGAGTGGCTAGGAATTCTATCAGTTTCTGTCCTTCAAGGAGAAATAGAAATGCTAAAAAAAATTTTTCTTTTGAAAACAGAATTTTTTTTTTAATTAGGAAGATGTAAAAAAAAAAACCACTTATTTTTAGGAGTTCAAGTGACTTCACGTAGGAAGTTTCTAACTACCATCAATGAATCATGAGTGTGGTATTTGTAACACTTTATTTCTGTAATGACATTTAGAATTGAAACATTACCTGTGGAGCAATACAATCTTTCTTTCTTAAAAAAAAAAAAAGTGTTTAAATAATGAAGGGCACCTCCACACAGCGGGGGGCTCCCTCCTGAACCCGGGGTTAGGCACAAACCACACCCAAACACTTGTTTTCACAGACAGATCCTTTAGTAAGCAGGGAAGAAATGTTAAAGTGGCTGCTTTCTGACTCAGGCAGAAAACAGCAGCGAATGACCTTGTGGGTGTCGTTTTTAAGGGGAGAGAGGGGAGGTCTGTGTTAGAATGGGCTAGGATGTCGTGGTAGAGGAGATGGGGATGAGGGAGAAGGGGAAGGGGACAAAGGAAAGTGGGCAGGGGGATTTGTCTCAGAGGGACAAAGGACTGTTCTGGATAGAGGGGAGACAGCCGTGGCACATGGGCAAATGGCAGTTTATAAAGATAAAATGGGATGAGGTGTTTAATTTTTGTTTGTTTGTTTGTTTGTTTTTCGAGATAGGGTTTCTCTGTGTATCCCTGGCTGTCCTGGCACTAGCTCTGTAGACCAGGCTGGCCTCAAACTCACAGACATCCGACTGCCTCTGCCTTCCGAGTGCTGGGATCAAAGGTGTGAGCCACTACCGCCCGGCAAGGTGTTTAATTTTAATTGGGCATATTGATTAGTGAGCCAAAAGGGGGTTCTGATTGCTGGACTGTCATAGCTGGACCTTGGTAATCAACCTCAGGAGGAAGAAGTGGCCAAATAAGGGAAGAGACCTTAGTGGCTAGCTTTAGGAATGTAATCTAATCAGTTTTTTTTTTTTTGTTTTTTTTTTTAGCAAGGCAAAAGGAGTCGGGGAGAAGGGCAGGGCCTGCCACAGCCAAGCTCGCCACATTCAAGCAGGCCAGAGTCCCTTCAGATAAGTTCTCCTGTGTAGCTCCGGCCAGCCTTTAACTCACAGACATTCATCTGCCTCTCTTGAGTGCTGGGATTAAAGGCATAATCCTTTCTTTTAAACAATGTGTTGCAAATATAAATGTGCATGCTAAGATAGGTCTATTCTGTGAGTTCTGGTTTTTTTTTTCCCCCCTCAGAGGGACAAAGGATGATTTGCAAGTTTTAATTCTCTGCTTCAAAATCATTCCAGAAGGTAATTCTAGAAAATATATACAAGTTAATGGTAATTTGACCAACTGCCTTGATTTAAATCCTGTTGAGGGTGAGGCCTAGTAGGAGTGGGGGGTTGAATTAGTTACTTTTGGTTGTTTTTTTCGAGACAGGGTTTCTCTGCTTAACAGCCCTGGCTGTCCTGGAACTCAATTTGTAGACCAGGCTGACCTTGAACTCACAGGGATCCACCTGCCTCTGCCTCCTGGATGCTGGGATTAAAGGTGTGTGTGTGACCACACCCAATTAGTTTTCTTTTTTTTAAAATTTATTTATTTTTATGTGCATTGATGTTTTGCCTGCATGTGTGTCCATATGAGGATGCCAGGTCACCTGGAACTGGAGCTACATAGACTTGTGAGCTGCCATATGGGTGCTGGGAATTGAACCTGAGTCCTTTGGAAGAACAGTCAAGCTCTTAACCACTGAGCCATCTCTCCAGCACCTCCCCTCTCCCGCCGCAATTAGTTACTTTTCTTAAGGCTGTGACCAAATCCTGGTAAGAAGCAACTTAAGGGAGAAAGGAAAGGTTCTTGGGAGGGGCAGGGAGATTCATGGTACTCAGTTCACTTTCTTCTTTTTTCTTTTGTTCCATCCAAGGCCCCAGCCTTTGGGTTGGTCCCACACAGGGTAGTGTGGGCCTTTCCTCATAGTTAGTCCTCTCTGAAACACCCTCACCGGCCGATCCAGAGGTGTGCATCAGTCTCCTAGGTGATTCTAAACCCAGTCACATTGACAATGAGGATCACCCCTTCCATCACAGGATGAACAGATTAATGGACTTCTTTTTTTCTTCTTCTTTCTCTTCCTCCTCATTCTTAAAAAAAACAAAACAAAAAAACCTTCTATTTATTTTTAATTAGATGTATGTGTGTGTTTGGAGTGGTATGTATGTACTAGCATGGGTCCCAGTAGAGGCCAAAAAAAAAAAAAAAAAAAAAGGATGTCAGAGTCCCTGGAGAAGAAGTTGTCAGCCACTTGATGTGGGGAATTGAACCCAGGTCCTCTGCCAGAGCAGTCTGTGCTCTTAACTGCTGAGCCATCTCTGCAGCCCAGTAGATGCCTTTTTGTGTGAGTTCTTCTCTGATAGGACTGGATAGCCTTCCTGCAGGATGTGTTGTTATAAAGTGAGTCTGGCTTCCCTTAGCTCTTTCTGTGTTCCTCTCTGCACATGACCAATGCGAGAGTGTGTGGGTGAGCACGCACGGTTCAGAGCAGCTGCCCAGTGTTAGTTTCTTCCTTCCCTTGCTGCTGAGACAGAATGCCCAACACAAGCGCTTGAAGGAAGGAAGGGTTGAACTGGTTCACAAGAGAACACTGGGAAGTCGCCATGGTAGGGGCTTGAAGTGACTGGTCACATTGTATCCACAGTCAGGAAGCAGAGAGAAAAAGAAAAACTTGTGCTCCACTCTGTCTCCTTTTCATTAGTCCAAGACCTCAGCCTATGGCAGGGCACTGCCTGTGTTTGTATTGGGTTTTCCCACCTCCGTGCACCTAGTCTAGAAACTCGTCTCCAGAAGTGCCAGGGGTGTGTTTCCTTAGTGAGTCTAGAGCCTGTCAACTTGACAAGATGAACCTACCCTCAAAGCAGAGGCTCTCCTGCAGTGTGGCCTTTGAACCCATGTACCAGCAAGGAGCATCCAGGAAGGAAGAATGGGAGCTAGGTTACCAGGACCAGAGTGCTTGGTGAAGGGTTTGAGTTCTGAAATAGTAAGAAGCTGTCGTGGGTATGAAACAGACTGGTAGCCTGATGTGATTGACCTTTAATATGCAGAGCTGAGTGGCTTTTGTTCCTTTGTGGCACCACTGTACACATGAGGGACACAGATGACTTCGGGTCATACTGTTTTTTTTGACATGGCCATAGCAAACCATAGCAAATCCATAGCTGTTACAGAAATGATAGGATAACAAGGTAGATTTGAATCTACTTTTAAACCAACAAAGCAATTGCTAGTTTTAAATATTTTACATTGATATGGATTTTTGTATATTGGTACAAATTTAAGGCTATTTTGGTTAGAACATACTGTACATATACATGTACTCTTGTTCAAGATATTGTACCTATACACCTCATCTAACAATGTAATATAAATTTCTAGTCCTTGAAAGTTATTATCACAAACTATTTAGGATAATAAATGCAGGTTAGTAGTTGGTCACTTTTATAATCAAACTTGTAGTTATGTTAGGTGTGTTTTCAAAGTCAAACAGATATATTTTAGATAGACAAGTAGCCTTCAAATACTCCAGAGATCTACAGAATGTGGCATTTAAATGTTTTAATAACAAAAGCTTTTCTTTTCTTTTCTGTTCTTTTCTTTCTTTCTTTCTTTTTTTTTATGAGAATGAGACGTGTCTGCTCCTGGCAGTACCAATCTACTTCAGAGAAGATGCTGGGCATTGAAGAAACTCTATATGGAGCTTACTTTCTTTGTGGCAAAAGTTAGCCATTGGGCAAGAAACTGCGCTTGCTTTGACTGCTGACAGTATGTGTCCAAGTTGGACAAGCAGGACAGAAAAGAAAGTGCTGCAGAACTTTGCCAAGACAAGGTGGGACAGTCCTTCAAAAATCCTGCTTCACAGATAAGTCTGTCAGATATGCTAGGCCTGTAGGCCAAAGATGGATGCCCCAACATTGCAGAGGAACCTTGGGTGACTGTCCAGGCAGCCAGCTGTTTCTGTCATTTCTTATTTTTGGAAGTCATTTGTTCTACAGTTCTTGTTTACTCAGGTAATATTATATAAACTTCTCAAGTCTCTGATGGAGCTGAAGACTTTATAGTTTTAGTTTTCCTTTTTAGCAAATTCAGAAAAGACACTCACAAAAGAGGTGTAAAGTGTATAAGGTTGAGAGAAGTCAAAAGATAGTTTTGGGTTGGTAATGCAAGTTAGGCTAGAAAGTGAATTAGGTACAACACTTTGGACTCACCAAAGGATAGATAGGATAGATAATGGAGTATTTTCTCTGGATCTGTCAAATGCTAATGGACTAGACATTGTTAATGTAATTATTGCCTGTATATTCATATATAGTTATTGTACTTATTGTATATAGTTTTTCTATGTTAGTTAAAACCTTCACTTTTTAGACAAAAGGGGGGAAATGTATGATATTTTGCTGGTGTTCTGACAAATAAAGCTTGCCTGGAGATCAGAGGGCAGAGCTAGCCACTAGTTAACCATATAGCCAGGCAATGGTGGTACACACCTTTAATCCCAGCACTTGGGAGGAGGAAGCAGGAAGATCAGGAGTTCAAGGCCATCCTGGGCTACATGAGATTGAACCAGTCTAAAAGAGAAACAGAGTCCGGTGGTGGTACATACCTTTAATCCCAGCATTAGGGAGGTGGAGACAGGAATATAAGGTAGGTGGAGACAGGATCTTGGTGCCCATTCAGACTGAGGATTTGTAGAGAAAGCATTTTGCCCAGGTCTGAGGATTTATAAAGGTAAGACGTTTCTAGTGGCTGCTGCTCTGCTTCTCTGATCTTTCAGCTTTCACCCTTGATATCTGACTCTGGGTTTTTATTGTTAAGACTCATTAGGATCAGGCTTTACACAGTCTTAAAAATAAATAACAATCTTTGTAAGAAAAACAAAAATTGGGTGGGGGTATGGAGGTATAGGATCATGAAGAATAGGGTTGGGCAGGTTGGGGACAGGACAGACAAGGGAGAATAATGAAAGAGATATCTTGTTGGGAGGACATTTTGGGGTTAAGGAGAAACCTGGTGCAAAGGAAACTCCCCAGAATCCACAAGGATGACCCCAGCTAAGACTCATAGCTGTAGTGGAGAGGGTGCCCAAACTGGCCATCTATTGTAATCAGATTGGTGACTATCCTAATTGTCATCAGAGAGCATTCATCCAATAACTGATGGAAGCAGATGCAGAGATCCGCAGTCAAGCACTGGACCAAACTCTGGGAGTCCTGTTGAAGAGAGAGAGGAAGGATTGTACAAGCCAAGGGGGTCAAGGTCATGACAGGGGAACTCACAGAGACAACTGACCTGAGCTCCTTGGAGCTCACGGACCTTGGACCAACAGTTAGGGAGCCGCATGGAACCAACCTAGGCCCTCTGCATGTGTGTGACAGTTGTGTAGCTTGGTCTATTTGTGGGGCTCCTAGCAATGCGATCAGGATCTGTCCTTGGCACTTAAGCTGGCTTTTGGGAACCCAATCCCCAAGCTGGGTTGCTTTGCCCAACCTTGGTGCAGGGGGAGGAGCTTGGTCCTGACTCAACTTGATGTGCTGTGCTTTGTTTACTCCTATGGGAGGCCTGTTCCTTTCTGAATGGAGATGGAGGAGCAGATTGGGGGTGTAGAAAGGAGGTGGGGGGAGGGAATGAGAGGAGAGGAGGGAGGGGAAATGATGGTTAGTATGTAAAATAAATGAAAAAAATTTAATAAAAAAAAAAAGAAAACCAACATTTACTAGTGGATGTTTACAATTATTGGTAATACAGTTTAAATCATGTTCCTTCGATCCTTTGAGTAAAACCTAGTCAGAGTCAGGTGACATTTAAGGACAAAGACAGCAACACTATCCTAAAGCCTTATATAAAATGTGTTTGGGATAAAATATTGATCTTTAGCCACCAATCTTCTGCAAGCCTGAAAACAGCCACCAGAGGGTGGAGTGCTCCTGATGTTTATCAACAGCCAGTTTTAGAAATAGGACAGCCCACCCTTCCCCCCTCCTCCTCCCTCTCCCCCTTCTCTCTTTCCCTTCCCTCCCTCCTTCCTCTGAAGTGTGGACTAATCCCTAGTAGCATTCCCTCTCTGCATCAGTTTCCAACTCATCAAATGTGTGGCTCCCAAGATTCCTAATGGCTTAGCCACGAGGAGAGCCTGCTGGCCTGAGCCAGCGCTGGCATCACTGGCTAAGGATGCTGGGTGACAGAAGATAACCAGATTCTGCCAGACAGGGAGCAGAGGATCATAATGAGTTAGCCTGTGCGTTGGCTTGTCTCACTAATAGCTTTTAAAGTAGCAAATAAAGTACTGCAAACATAGCCAACAGGCTGAAAAATAGAAAAATAAGAAGGTATGTTTTTTCACATAGCATCAAAGATACTAGGAAATTGTGTATTCTTCCTCAGAATAAGTGCTATTAAAATATTGAATTATGCGCATTTAATATCAATATCCAACAAAGGATAACATAGTTTTGACTTGTTAATACATCATAATTAGGTGTATTCCAGAATTTTAGTGGCTCAGTAAGCAACTAATCCACAGGACTTAAGCTAACAGAATGTCTGTTCACTTTGGTGCGTGTGTGTGTGTGCGCGAGTGCATACAGGTTCATGCTTGTTATTTCAGGATAAGTATAAAGTCTTTAGTTTCCTGGGCAAAAAGAAGGAATCGTGTTTTGTTTCATTTTGTTTGAGGTTCAGGCTCATGCTAACCCAAACTAGCCTGGAACTGTCTGTGTGGTCCAGATTGGTCTTGAACTCATGATCCTCCTGCCTTAGCTGCCCAATTGCTGGGCTTGTAGGCATGTACCTCCACTCCCCACTAAGAAAAATCTCCCTGTTTGATTTTTTTTCTAACAATTAGATCCTATAAATTATGTGTGTGTGAAATTTAAAACAAAAACAGTGAGAACTGAGGAAGAATATCGAGGCAAAAGCAAAAAGTAGTCATTCATTTCGTGACTCACAAACCAGCACATGGATAAGTACTGCCAACGTGGGCAGAGCAGGCACTGGAGCCCTTAGCATCCCACGGACACACTGATTTTGGCAACCACCCGTGGAAATGGATGCCTTTGTGGGAGGCTGGGAGTTCAGCAGAGAGGCTCCAACTCCTCATCAGAGTAAGGAAAAAAAAAAAAAAGGAGCAAACATATCAGAGGGGGTAGAACAAGCAGGTTCACTGTCTCACAGACCTGCCCCCAACTGCACAACTCAGTGACAAGAGCCTCCTCCAGTCATGACTTCTCCTACAAGGGAAAACAAGACCATAATAAGTGCCTGATTCCCAACCATGTGGGAGTCCAAGAGACCCGGTTCTTTTTGCCTATTCAAACACCGATGGCTTGTCATGAATAAATAGTCTGGGCTTAGCTAGGAACAGGGGAAAGAGGTGGGGTTCATAGCAACTGGGTCATGGAACTCAAGAAAGGATGATGGGTCTTACAACTACCTTGGAAGCTCTGTCAAGAGGCCCAGGCATATACCTCGTAGAATGCATCACCTGCAGATGCTCCTGCTCAAAGCCTCTGTGGGCCCTGGCAACACTACATGGACCCCAATAGCTACTGTTCTAGATGTACTCTTGTAAACTAATACTGATCGTCAACTTGGCAAGACCTAGCGTCACCTAGAAGGTGAGCTCCTGGTACTATGAGGTACTATGTACATTAGGTTATCCTCTGGGTGTATCTTTGAGGGATTGCCTAGATTAGGTTAACTCAGGTAAGAAGACTCACCCTGAATGTGTGTGACATCTTCTCACGGGCTAGTATTCTAGGCTTAAAAAAGAGAAAGTGAGGAGAGAAACGCACCATCGTTCATCTCTCTCTGCTTCCGGACTGTCACTGCTATGTGACCAGCTGCCTGACACTCCTGTCTCTATGCTTTCCACACTATGATGAACCAAACTGTGAGCAAGAATAAACCTTCCTTGATGTTTTTCTGTCAGCTTAGCAGCTGCACACTGATCTACTGATATTTTAATTATTGTCTGAGGCCTCAAGGCCTCACAGTCAGCACCCCACTCAGGCTGCAGCCCATCGGGGCTTCTGGTCCCAAGGCCCTGGCTCTACCACGGCCATGATATGTAGGTTTAAATGAAATCTCTATCATTCTATTTATCAATAAGACCCAGGAGTCAAAGGCTGGGGTGAAAAACCTGCTATCTCAGAGAGGTTGAGTAGCAACTAGCTGACCTTGGTTTTTGGCCAGAAACTGCAAGAGATGAGTTTCTTCCCTTATTCCAGAACCACCCCCCCTCAAAAAAGTGCCAAACTCAAGTCTCTGTCCTTTCTTTTCTGTGCATCATCTCTATCCAAACTGCTGGCTTTTCTGCTGCAAGCTGCAATAATATGAAGTAGGATTTCAGCTGATTATGACAAGCTAATACCTGGAAGAAGCCAAGGGCCTTCCAGAGGCCAAGCCAAGGCTCAAGGAGTCTTGGTGATATTGGCTTTTGATTATTAGCCATTTTCCTGCAATGAAATCTCTTGCTTGCTATTGTAGCTTTTTCATTCAATTCCTTCTCTAAGAACAGTGTGTTGATCATTATTGGGCACCATTTCCCCTCTACTAAAGGAATATTTAGATAACTTTCTGTGCTAATAGCCAGAACCCTAGTTTCAAGCCTCCCTGTAATTATTGTCATTAGCAGCATCTGGCCAGGACCATCCCTGGACGGATAAAAGTATCTTATCAAAGATACCTCTGTACTCTAAGAACAGACCTAAGCATCCAGACTGTCTGTTTGGGAAGGCCTGGCGGATGTGCTAATTAAGCTTGACTTTCTCTCTTTCCAAAGTCTTATCTCTAGTTTTAGATCTACCTTTAAGTATTAACTCAGAACTAAAGGATTTCTATATACAGGTACATCAAGCTGACTCAGGCTGCCCAGCCACCAAGTGCATTCCCCTGCCCTGCCAGAAAACCGCAGTAGCCAAGACAGCTGGGACAGATAAGGGGCCAAAGGAAAATAAGGCAGTTTGATTGTCACTCGTCACTTGCCGTAGCCAGAGCATTGCTACTGCATGGGTATATAGCTGTAAACCTCAGAGACTTGAGGAGAACATTACTGAGGAACTGGAAGAATGAGATGGAAGATGAGGAAGAGCCTGATGGGGAAGAACTAGGTGGGTAAGAACGAGATGAGAAAGACCAAGATGGGGCAGAACTAAGATGACGGAATTAAGATACCTTTTAGAGGGAACGGCAGAAAGATGCAGGGAGAAGCAGGCCAGAAAGGAGCTAAATAAGAGCAGAATAGAAGCTGTGTAGAGGGAGAACGGACACAAATGAATAAAGGGAGTGGATTAAAGAGTTTCGTGCACATAGATTTATTAGAGTATCCCTCAGATTAATCCACCCCCGGTAGTGTCTCTTCTGGGACTCTGAGAGAAGGCTGTCGAGGGGCTGGACCCCAATAGCCTTCGATGCTTTTCTGTAGCTAATTCTAGTCAGTCAGTCACTGGCTCCACCCCCTGATTCAAGGTTTAGCTTTAGTGGCAAGTCTCGGGAGTGTGAGAATGTGATTAAAATACCCCACAACAGTTCTTTCCATTGCTTTGGCCAGGTATTATATCACCGCAATGAACTAAGTATCCAACGCAGTGTGCATAAGCTTCTGTGTATTGTCTGCAAGCACATGCAGGCAACCACTCAACTCTGTAGAACTGGGAGCAGGCAGTTAACCTTGAACCCTCAGGGCACTGCTGTAGGGAAAAGAAACAGCTCGTAACTTGGCTTAGCTTTGTGAGACTCGGAGGAGGCATATATTCCCAAGACATTTCCCAGCTGTGAATCTAAGGGGTAGACTGGATAAATCCATAGAAAATACCAGAGGAAGTCCCAGAATCCCTAGCTCAGGTAAGTCAGTCTCTTCCAAGGCCAATCAGTAATGACCAGAGATGTCAGCTTTTCCAGATGTGAAGGTAGCAACACAAGACTTTAAGAACACAGAAAATCAGAAATACCAGTGAGCTGTAAGGGAACTGTGGTGGTTTGAATAAAAATGGCTCCCATAGGCCCAAAGGGAGTGGCACAATTAAGAGGCATGGCCTTGTTGGAGTAGGTGTGACTTTGTTGGAGGAAGTGTGTCACTAAGGGTTGGGCTTTGAGGTCTCAGAAGCTCAAGCCTGGCCGGTGTGTCACTGTCACTTCCTGCTGCCTGTGGATCCAGATGTAGAACTCTCAGCTACCTCTCCAGCACCATGTCTGCCTGCATGCCACCATGCTTCCTGCCATGATGATAATAGAGTAAACTTCTGAATTTAAAGTCAACCCCAATTAAATATTTTTATTTATTAGCGTTGCCATGGTCGTGGTGTCTCTTCACAGCAATAAAACCCTAACTAAGACAGGAATGCACAGAAAACATGATGAAATCAGTCCATGGGCAAAATGAGAAGTTCAGCAAAGAGACAGAATTCTTTCAAAAAGAATTAGCTAGACCTCTTGGAGCTGGAGAATACAGGGAGTAAAGTTTAGAAATGTGGTGGAGAGTTCCAACAGCAGGCTTTAGTAAATAGGAAAGTGACTCTGCAATCTCGAAAAAGGCCACTTGAGGTCATCTCATCCGTCAGGGGGGAAAAAAGCAGAATCCAGAAGAGTGAAGAGAGTTTATAGGATTTCTGAGATCTCACAGTGTGAGCCAGTATGTGCATTTTGAGAGTTCCACAAGGAAAAGAGAAGTCAGAAGAAAGCTTGTTTGAAGAAATAATAGCTCCAAACTGATAAACCTTCAAATCTTGAGAAAGACTTGGGCATCCAGGATCATGAATTCAAAGCTCTTAAAATAAGATTACATTAATATATATGCATATGTATATATACATTCATATAGATATAATTATCAAATTATTAAAAGTCAGAGGCAGAATTTAGAAATTGCCAAGAGAAAAGAGTCCTGCCCCATACAACAGAACATTCATAAGGCTATCAGCAGATTTTTGAGCAGAAATCTTATAAGGGAAAAGAAATAATATAATCAAAGTGAGGAAAAAACAAAGAGGAGGCAGGGGAGGTGACTGGGTCATGAAAAGCACATGCTGCTCTTGCTCAGGACCTGAGTTAGGTTCCCAGCAACCATGCTGGGCAGCTCCCAATAGTCTGTAACACCCTCCAGAGGAACCTGTCACCCTCTTGTAGCCTCTTTGAGCACTTACACTCACATGTACCTACCTATACACAGACAGACACATATACACATAATTAATAAGGGAAATTTAAAAACACACATGCAAACAAATGCCCAAACTTTAAATAAAACCAACAACACCCCTTGCTCCCTGACAAACATATATACTATACGTGAAGTGAAGAAGAGATAGACTTTCCTAAGTAGATGATGGAATTCATCATCACTAATGCAGTCAGTCATACCAGCAGTGCTAGAGAGTTCTTCAAGTTGCAATGAAAGGATGCTAGTTTGTAACATGAAATATTAAAATATAAAAAAATATATGGAAGTATAAAGCTCACCAGTAAAGGTAACCACATAGTCAAATTCTGAATATTCTAGCACTATGAAGACAGCACGTGGCTACCTTTCACTTTAGCATATAAGTTAAAAGACTAAAGTGTTAAAAACAGCTACAGCTAGGTGAACACAATGGTCACCCAACCCCAGTATCTGGTAACTGAGATAAGAGTTCTTGAGTTTGAGACCAATGTGGACTGTGTATCATAATCTTGTCTCAACAAATAAATCAGGATAAAGCAAAAACCTAGACACATTATGTGAAAAGCTTAAAATTGTGACATCAATAAATGGTAGCAGGAGAAGTAAAATGTAGAATTTTTTATGTAATTGAAATTAAGTTATCAGCTTAAACAACATTGTTGTTAACTGTGAGATGTTGTGTTTATGCTTCATGGCAAACATGAGAAAACCCTCCAATGGGTACACAAAAGATAAAGAGAAAGGAATCAAATCATACCATCACACATAGAAGAAAGAGAAGGAAAAATTTATCACACATGGAGATACAGAGACACACACACACACACACGTGCTCGTGTGTATCACATGTGTAGGGATGCCTGTGGAGGCTGGAAGAGGGTGTCAGATCCCCCGGAAATGGAGTTCAGATGGGAGTGAATTGCCTGGTCCAGATACTAGGACCCTAGGAACCAAATTCCAGATCTCTCCTCTATAGGAGTAGCAATATTCTTAATAGCTAAGCTGCTTCTCCATCCCCAAGTTCATTTTTTAAATAAATAAAATTGAAAAATATTTAAAAAGAGGTTGAGATTGAAGGCAGGGGAGTGGGAGAACTCACATAAAAAATTATAAACAACCAATATAACAGAAATGCCACCAATACAACACTACGACAGTCACGAACCAACAAATTAGATAATATAAACAAAGTAGATAAATTCCTAGATATGTAAACTATCAAACTGAATTATAAAGAAATGAAAAAATATTAACAGACCAAAATTGAGTAAAGAGATTGAGTGACTAATTAAAAAGTCCTTGACAAAGAGTGACCCAGGACAAGAGATTTCACTAGTCAACCAGTGAATGTTTAAAGAGATCATTTCAGTTCTTCCCAGACTCTTCAAAAACTTGAAGGACAGAAGCATTTCACACTGTATAAGGCCAGAATTATCCTGATACTAAAGTAGACAAAGACATTACAAGAAAAGAAAGCTAAAGGTCTATATCTTTGATGAACATGGATGCAAAAATCTACAACAAAATACCAGCAAACAGAATTCAATGGTACATTAAAAGGATCATTGTCATAACTGAGTGGAGCATGTCTCTGGAATTCAAAGATGGCTCAATATACACCAATCAGGAAACACAATGCACCACGTAGACAGAATAAATAACACTGGTCATCCAAATACACGTAGAAAATGTGTTTAGTGAGATTTTTTTCTTCTTTTTTTGAGGCAAGTTCCCTCTTTGTAGCCCAGATTAGCCTCAAACTCACTATACTGCTACCCAGCCTTCTATGTACTGGAGTTACAGGCACATGCCAACTAAAATTCAACATTTTTTAAAAAATATAAAACAATAAAATAAAATAAAAAAATAAAAATTCAACAAATTAGTAATGGAAGGAATGTACCCCAGCCAATTATGGTACATCATGCCTGGGGTCCCACCTCCTGGGGAAGGAGAAATAGGAGAATTTCTTGAGCCCATAAATCCAAGGCTAGGATGTGGCAGGAATCTTAGAAGGCCTTATTAATAAAATCAAACCCGGAGCCAAGTATTGGGGTGAACACTGGAAGATCAGAGAGACGGAACAAACCACAGCTACCTCACCTGGCCAACTTCTCAGCTGGTCTTGTTTCCTCAGACTGGAAGCTTCTGTGTCCTCATCCCAATGGCTCTCAGCTGAACTGCTGCTGGAAAGCCTGAAGCTTAACCAGCTAAAAGCTTCTAGTTTCTGGTCCTCACGCTTTATATACCTTTCTGCTTTCTACCACCACTCCCTGGGATTAAAGGCTCGCTTTCTGGGATTAAAGGCGTGAGTCACCATGCTTGGCTGTATCCTTGAACACATGGATTTCTGCCTTTGGAATGCTAGGATTAAAGGCGTGTGCTACCACTGCCTATCCTAAGTATCTAGTGGCTTTTCTGTTCTCTGACCCCAGATAAGTTTATTAGGGTGCACAATATTTTGGGGAACACAATACCACCACACTAGCCTATACAATGTAGGAACTAACTACAAAGATGAACAAATGGAACAGAAAGAGAGAGAAAGAGGGAGAGACAGAGAGGTGGGAAGGGGATCCAATGAGAGAGAAATGTATTTTAGTATGAATCTTGAATTACAACCCATAGCTAACACTGCTCAATGACAAAGAGCTGAAAGCCTTTCCTCTGTGATCAGACATAAGATATGAGCTTCTCCTTAGCTTTGTATTCACCACGGCACAAGAAGTCCTAGCTAGAGCTATTATGTAATGAAATAAAAGCCATCCCAATTAGAAAGAAGTAGAATTCTTTTTCAGAAGACATGAACTGTAACACTAAAGACATCACCGAAAAACACATAGAACCAATAAATGATTTAGAAGCTTATATTAATTATAATTGTTTGGCTATTAGCTCATGCTTATTACTGACTAGCTCTTACAATTAAATTAACCCATAATTCTTATTTATGTTTAGCCACGTGGCTTGGTACCTTTTCTCAGTTTTGTCTTGACATCTTGCTTCCTCTGTGTCTGGCTGGTGACTCCTGACTCAGCCTTCCTCTTCCCAGAATTTTACTCATCTGCTTGCCCTGCCTATACTTCCTGCATAGTACTGGCCAATCAGTGCTTTATTAAACCAGTATACAAAAGCATTATCCCACAGCACAGTAACAATGAACTATTCAGAAAAGAAAATTTGAGAAATTCCATTTACAATAACATCAAAAACAAAACAAAACAAAACAAAAACAAAAACACCTAAGGATGAACTTACCTGGGAAGGTGAGATGTCTGTACTCTGGAAACTATAAGACACTTCAGTGAGAGTCACTGAAGATTCACATAATGGAAAGATAGCCTACGCTTACAGATTGGAGGAATTAATATCATTAGAGTGTCAATATTGTCCAAAGGGGCTAACCTCTGTGCTAACCTGTGCTAGCATTGACTCTGGCCAATGTAACATGCCAACATTCCAATGGCATTTCCCACAGAAATAAAAACAAATAATCAACCTAAAATTGCCATAAAACCATAAAATACTCTGTGTGGTCATAGAAATCTCAAGTAAGAATAGAATATTTCTGTTTAGAAATAAGTCACAGTAATACAAACAGTTATCTAGTGCAATGGGAAGGAAGGGAGAGCCCAGATGGAAATGCTCACACTTATATCCAAGGGATTCTCAACAGCAATGGCAGGACCATGCACAGAAAAGGCAGAGTCTCTCCAGTGAATGGTGTGGGCAACAAGGAGAACCACAAGTCCTGGGTGAAACTGACCTCCTCACATCAAGACAAAAAATAACCAGATGTGGATTAATAAGCACAAGGCTTGGCACTGTAAAACTAGTCAAAGAAAACAGAGAAAATGTTTTATGCCATTGGCCTGGGCAATATTTTAAAAATATAATCCCCAAAGTGTAGGCAATAAAAACAAAAATGACAAATGGGATTGCATTAAACTAAAAATTCACTGTGTGGCAAAGGAAAAATTAAACAGAAGACAACCCACAGAAAGAGACAAACACAAGCTAGACACCCAAACAGTGGGTAATGTCTAAATACAGCAAGAACTCAACTTGATAGCAAAACCCACACAAACTAATTAAAAGGGGACACAATTTGACAATACATTTCCCCAAAGACATGCATATGAAAAGGCGATAAATATTACTAACCAGAGAATGCATACCAACAAATACTACACATAGTAGACTAACTTTGACCAGTAAGATGAAGGATAATAGTTATCATGTAAATACAATGAAAGATGTATTAGCTCACAGCTCTGGGGGGGTCAAGAACATGGTGCTGGCATCTGTTCCACCTGAAGTGTCCTTCTGGCAAACAGCCCTTAATGGCGAACATGTATATGACAAGACAGGAAGCAATAGACTAGGGAGAGGCCAGGCTTTCTCTTTTAAGGACCCATAGCCTTGGGGACTAATCTCCTTCTGGGAGACTCAGCCAACTCTGTGAGGTCCAGATCCATCATTACAAGGGTAGAATCCCAGTGATCTATTCACGTCCCACTCACCCACCACTTTCTTAGAGTTTCTGCCCCCTCATAGCCACGGAGGGACTAAGCCTAATGGGAACAAACCACAGCAGATGCCAACTGTTGGTGAGGGAACCAACTTTTGTGCACTGTCGGTGGGAAGGTGGATGCCATTATAGAAAACAGTATGAAGAGTCCTTAAAAAGTTAAAAAAAAACAAACAAACCTGAAATTGCTATGTGACCCAGAAAGCTCCAAGAAAATGGATTTGGGGATTGGATCCCTGCAACCTGTGTTCAGTGCAGTGTTATTCACAGTAGCTGTGGTATGGACTTGTGTGCCAATGCATAAATAGACGACTGCATGAGAAAATATTCTGTGGAATGTTATCCAGCCTTGAAAATGGTGGAACTATTCCATGTGCGAAGACATGGCCGAGTGTGGGGGGCACTGTACTAAGTTAAAGAAGGCAAACACAGAAAAGACACATGAGTTTGGTTATATATGGAATTAAAATATATTGGGCTCAAGAAAGTGGACAGTAGAATGGTAGCTGCCGGGGACTGGAGGAGGAGGAGGGATAAGGTTGGGACTGAAGGCAATCCAGTTTCAGCTGTGCAAGATGAATGCATTCTCGATACCGAATGTCTAGATGGCCATCTGTAGCTGGTGTTGCTGGACTGTGCATTTGAACTTGACTGAGGAAGGATCTCTTAGGCATTCTTTACCACATACAAAGAAACAGCAACCATGTGAAGCAATGGATGTGTTAATGGTTTCATTGTGGCAATTATTTCAAAAATGTACATATACACCCATCAAAATATGGCATCATACAGCTTAAATATGTATTTTTTTTGTCTATTACATTTACGCAAATCTCAAAAACACACTGTCTTAGAAAATAGAAGCTAGGTGAGTGTGGTATCTAATTAATGTGACCCAACAATGGGAGAGTAGAGCAAAAGAAAATGGCAGGGAAGATGCCCATCACAGTGAAGGGCTCAGAGCAAGATGCCCATCACAGTGAAGGGCTCAGAGCACAGGCTCCCGAGGTGTGCTCCCACAGCAGTAGCAGCATCGCTGAAGTCACGAGGTTCTCAGGATGCCAGATCTCCGGAGCAGGAACTCCATGGCAACACCCTGCAAGCCTCCACGGGAGCAGGAATGGTCTGAGAATCATCACTAAGAACACGACAGACAGAATGCCTCTCCTGTTCTATCGCCCTAAGCTCAATCCTTGTGTTTGGAATAGGAAAATACTCGTTCTTTTTAAATAAAATTTCATCTGGAATAAATCTCAGCTATGAAAGGGATTTAATGTAGATACACAATTAAAGGGGGAAGAGCGTTGACACATGCTCCCTGCACCCAGTTTAGGAATTTGGATGCTCCTGGGTGTCAGAGCTGTCTATTACATCTCAAAGCAACTGCTTTTAGGGATAGAGGCCATTGGGCAGTGAGATATTTTTACAAAATCTCTGTTCTGGGTGAGAGGGCTCAGCAGGTAGGAGCATTGCCTGCTCTTGCAGAGGATCTGGCACACACGTGGTGGCCCACAACCACCTGCAACTCCAGCCCCAGGGGCATCTGACGTCCTCTCTGGCCTCCTCAGGCACCGCATGCCTGTGGTGCACAGATAGACAGACTTTCAGACAAAACACATAAAAGGCTCTCTTCTCTCTCTCTCTCTCTCTCTCTCTCTCTCTCTCTCTCTCTCTCTCTCTCTCTCTCTCTCTCTCTCTCAAATAAGAGCACACAGTATCGGTTAGATTTAAACCATTGCCAGGTTGAAGCATAGCATTGATCTGTCCCACGTGTTCTTGTTTACAGCATCCTCATCTTCATGTATGTTCTACATGAATCAAATTTCCCTAAAAACTTCAGATGTCATACTGCTGGTGGTTTTAAGATCGAAGCGGATTAGTTCCAGTTATCCAGAGCTTCCGTGTTCTTCTTTTCTTTCTTTCTTTTAATTCATAGGGTCCTCATTTAAATTCTCTGATTCACGTCTTCCTTTAATTTTTTTTCTTTTTGCAGAAATGTCTGGGGCTCAGGCAAAGACTGATTAAACTAGCTATACAAGCATTAAAAGTTAATGCCTTTGTTTCATTTTTACCCACATACCAGTGGTTACCATGGTTACCAAGAAGGGTTCAGGTGGTGCCAACTTGCAGATGTGCTAAAATGTTTTCCTGGCTCCGTCTCTTAGTTACTACAACATTAGAGTCTATAGTTTTCAGGGAAAACATTTTTTTTTTTAAATATCCCAGACTAATTTGGGGGAGCTAGTCTCCAGTTTTATACCCTTAATCCAACCAACTCACTGGAGGAACAGAATAGACGCCCAACACCGGGGAGAATTCAGGAGCGGGAGCCCTTCTTCCTCTCCGTGCACGAATTAGTTTCTCATCAGGAATCACTTCATTTCGAAGGTGCGACGGCATCCCGTTGTCCAAAGTCTGGGATCTCTGTAGGAGTCTCCGAGTTCCTTCAGCTGAAAGCCCCAGGCGCCAACTAGAGAAATGACTATTTCATGGACCGGGGACCCAGAGCAGGCACGTAACTGGAACCACAGGAAAGCTCCCAAATGTTACCTTCTCTTGGTGGTTCCCTGTGATTTCTTTAAATTTAATGTGTAGGATATACACAGCTGACAACTGACCTTTAACACACAGCACTAAGTACACGTGTGTCTTCCACAGTTTCCATCACCTTCTGTCTACCTCCAGAATACGGTCTTCTTCCACTGACCTAGTCCCTCTCCTGTTTCCGGCAGCCATTTTGTATTTTTATTTTTTATATTTATATTTTTATTTATTTATTTATTTATTTATTTATTTATTTATTTATTTATTTATTTATTTATTTATTTTTTCGAGACAGGGTTTCTCTGTGTAGCTTTGCACCTTTCCTGGAACTCACTCTGTAGCCCAGGCTGGCCTTGAACTCACGGAGATCCGCCTGGCTCTGCCTCCCGAGTGCTGGGATTAAAGTTGAGACAGAGTCTTATGTATGCCAAGCTAGCCTCAAATTCACAATGTAGCTGGAGATGAGCTTGAACTTCTGATCTCCCTGCCTCCACCTCCCACGTGCTGTGATAACAGGAGTACGCCACCACACCCAGTTTTATGTGGTTCTGGGGACTGAACCCAGGCCTGGTGCATGCTAGGCAAGCACTCTAACCAACTCAGTTAGGTGAAGTGCGATCCTAATTAGTCTTATCAATAAAAACCAGGAGTCAGACATCAGGGTAAAAGCTGAAAGATCAGAGAAGCAGAGCAGCAGCCACCAGAGAGTTCTGGCCTCCCTCAATCCTTGGACCAAAACGGGGGGCCAGATCCTGTCTCCATCCACTTTTTATTCTTGTCTCCACCTCCCTAATGCTGGGATTAAAGGCATGCGCCACGACTGCCCGGGTTCAATCTTGTGTAGCCCAGGGTGGCCTTGAACTCCTGATCTTCCTGCTTCCTCCTCCCAAGGGCTGGGATTAAAGGTGTGAGCCACCACTGCCTGGCCTCTATGGTTAACTAGTGGCTAGCTCTGCCCTCTGATCTCCAGGCCGGCTTTATTTGTCAGAACACAAACAAATATCACATAACAGTCAGGCTCTCCGGTGTTTTTTTTTTTTTTTTTCTTTCCTTTTGAAAAAAAGGTTTCTCTGTGTATTCCTGGCTGTCCTGGAACTCCCTTTGTAGACCAGGCTGGCCTTGAACTCAAAGATCTGCCTTCCTTTGCCTCCGTAGTGCTGGGACTAAAGGTGTGTGCCACCACTGCTGAACTACCCAGCCTAGTTTTTAAGGCTAATTAACATTGCACTTTGTGGAGGTGCCTCGTTTTGTTGGTTCATTCTTCTATCAGTGAACACTGGGGTACTTCCACTCCTGGGCAGTTGCAAACAATGTGGCTGGACATACGGATGTGAGAATCTTTTTGAATCTCTGCTTTCAGTAGTTCTGGGTATATACCCAGAGGTGGAATTAAATTAATTGCAATAAGTAATTTCATTATATATGTGTGTGTGTGTTGCTGTTGTTTTTCAAGACAGGGTTTCTCAGTATATTCCTGACTGTCCTGGAATTCGCTCTGTAGATCAGGCTAACCTCAAACTCAGAGACCTGCCTGCCTCTGCCTTCTGAGTGCTGAGATGAAAGACATGTGCTACCGTGCCCAGCTCCATGTTTGATACATTTTGAGGAGCTGCCATGCCATTTTATGGTGGCTCATGTTTCTCTGCATCCTTACCAACCCTTAGCATTTTGCTTTTTGCTGTTACACTGGCTTGACCGTTCTTGTGGGTATGAAGAACTACCTTAGTGGTTTTGATGGACCTCCTCCTAGTTGTTAGTGATGCTGAATTTATTTCCAGGAGAGAATTGCTTTTGCAGAGATGTCTGACAAGAACTTTCCAGTTTTCATTGTGTTGTTGAGTTGTGGGAGTGCTTGGTAGAGTTTTTATGTGTCTCCTTTATCAGCGACACAAGTGGCCAATGCTTTTTCACTTCTTGAGATGTGTTTTCACCTTGTTCAGAGTGTCATTTACTAAGTATCAGAGTTTAGTGTTGATGAAATTCAATTTACCTGTTTTCTTTTGCATGTTGCATTTTTCTTTCATAGTTAGGAAATCATTGGCATGTAATGTGTATGAATGTTTTGCCTTCATTTATGTCTGTGCATTATGTATGTGCATTACCCAAGCAAGCCAGAAGAGGGCATCAAACTCTCTGGAACTGGAGTTATAGATGGTTGTAAGCTACAGTGTGGGTGCTGGGAACCTAACTCCTGTTCTCTTCAAGAACAACAAGTGCTCTTAACCACTGAGTCGTTTTCCAGTTATTATTATTATTATTATTATTACTACTATTATTGTGTATGTGTAGGTCATGTGTGTTGAGGGTGCTCAGAAGTCCAGAAGAGGGGATCAGATCTCTTGGAGATGGACTTATGGAGATGTGGGTATTGGTAACTAATTTTTAGTTTGGCTTTAAAAATTTTTTATTAGGGGTGTGTGTGTATGTGTTTGTGTGTGAAACACAAAGTTTCTCATCGAACCTAGAGCTCACCAATTCAGCTAGCCTATCTAGCCAGCTTGCCCAGGGGATCCCTTGTCTCTGCCTCCCAAATGCTGGGATAACAGGCAGACTGTCACACACTCTTGGCTTTTATGAGGGTTTTGGGGATCTGAACTCTGGTCCTTATGTTTGCTATCTGAACTATCTACTTAGAAAAATATTTTTTTTCACAGTCCTGGTGTTTGGGCCTGATGTGTGCTAGGTGAATGCACCTCAGTCTGAACACTGCTGTCTTAATGGACTGCTTAAAGACTCAGTGGCCAAGGGTTGAGGCCACTGGACAATTAGGATTCCTTACTAAAAATCATTATTACAACAATAACAATTCTGTTATTATAATTAGTTACTGTTGTTTTGAGACAGTCTTGCTATGTACTTCAGCTTGCCTCAAACTAGTAATCCTCCTGCTTCAGCTTCTTGAGTGCTGGAATTATAGGCATGTTAACACCACCTGTTTTTTCCTTTATGGGCTTTTGAGACAGGGTCTTGCTCTACATCCCTACTGGCCTGGAGCTTGCCACGTAGACCAGTCCTAAACTTGCAGGAGGCATTTCTCTTTTTGCTTCAAAAATGGTAACCATATTATGCTCCCAAGTATGGCATTGGGCAGAGCTCAGCCATCTCTGTTTCCTGTCTCCTATGATGCTGACTGGAGAAGGATCCAGCATGTGTTCACCTGGCTGGCTGTGCCGCTGGCCATGCTGTTGGCCTTCCTGGAGCTGGTATGGGGTCTCCATGGCACCGCTTGGACTTTCCTATATCACAGGCTCCAAGAGCATGGTCTCAAGCAAGGGAAAGTTTGTCTGTGATTCCTCTCATTTCAAGCCACCCTTCCCCCTGTCTACTCTTCCAGGCCTGAGCATAATACCTACCCTGTCAGAGCTTGCACTAATTTGGATTTTCTGGACACAGTCCTCGGCCTTCTGCTCTGACTGACATCTTTTTTGACTCCTGCAGCACAGCTTCCTGGTGTTCGACTCTGGCTCATCCCCATTGTTAGCTTCCACGTGTCAGGCAATAGTTTGAGTCCCATTTCCCCTGTGATTCCTTTACTCTCGTGGTTCAATGTTCCCTTCCTCCGAGCTGATGCTGTTTCTGAAGGATCTTGCTTCAACTTTGCATCCCTCACATGGTGCAGGAATTTGTAAATAGTGATGAAGCAGTAGGGCCATTGTATATAACCAATAGAAAAAGTGTGGGTTTGGAACCTTAGTTCTAGGGTTCACTTGACCACATGTCAAGCAAGAAATTCACCAGCTCCTCTCTTGGATTTTTGACAAAAGTCACTAGACTGGAGGACTTAAAACTCCCCATGATCTATGAACCCCCACAGTCTGCACAAACAAATGTGATATTCATAGCATGTTCCTCCCAAACAAACTCTACATATTATCCACTCTACACATTCATACTCCACATCCCATAATCATATACCCCATACTCACCCCATTTACACCTTTATACTCATACACCCCATACTCACCCCACTCACACTTTTATACTCATACACACCACACTCACCCCACTCACACCTTTATACTCATACACACGACACACACTCATCTCTCATACTCATAAATCACTCATATTCATACATACCTCCCACTCATGTATATCAATACTCACACATTCCACATGCTCATACACACTTATGTATTTATACAACCTACACACTCATGCACACCCACACACTCACAGCGTGACCCATACACTACTCAACACTAACACACTAATACACACCCTCACACTCACACATCCATAAACTCATGCACGAGCACTAGAACATACAGACGTTTTACACAGGTGACATTGTGTCAGGATGACTCATTCACAGACCATGCTTTCACTTGGCAATGTCTTAGGATGTTAAATCTCATTCTGCAGCACCTTTTAAAATGGCTGTCTGGAACTTCAGAACACTGATACAGTATAATTTATTTAACCAACTCTGCTTTGGACATGTTTCTGGGTTTTTATTATTTTAAAACACTCCCTCTGGATATACTTGTATCTAAATATTTAAGTACATGCCAAATATATTCATAGAATAAGCTTACAGAATTAGAGTACCAAGGACAGCTATCGAGTGAGCGGCAGCCGTTGATGTGATTGGGCTGTCTTATATTTCCTTCAGCAGAGTGCACTCCATCAGTTTCTAGACACTCTTACACGATTAGTTACTCAGGTTTTTTGTTGTTGTTGTTGTTTTTTAAGACAAAAAAGTGGACTGGCATTATGGGACAAAGTGTGCTTACAAAATGTAAGACTTTTACATTCTCTGTATATGTAGATGGTGTGGAAGGGTTGGTGGGGCCATGAGAACAGAACCCTAATCTGATGGGGTTCATAAGAAGAGGAAGACCCCAGAGTGCTTCTCTGTCTCTTTCTCTCTCTGTCTCCACATGCAAGGAAAGGACACACGAGGACAGAGCCAGAACATGGGAATCCAGGGCTCGTTAATTCCGGTCGGCTGGCTGGCCAATGAACTCCAGGTATCAGTCTGTCTCCAGACTGAGCCAGAGCTGGGGTTACAGAGGTCTTAGCCACCTGCGCCTCAGAGAATTTAATAAATAGAGCTATTGGGGCCTTGTACATAGATAACAGTAGACACTCTATAAAATGCAGTGTAACATGAATTGGGGCCAGATGTAACACAAATTGCTAAATGGTCTTATTAATAAAAAAAAAAAAAACAGAGCCAGATATTGGGATGAAAGCTGAAAGATCAGAGAGACAGAACAACCCACCACCAACTTAGCTCGCCAACTCTTTAGCTGATCCTGTTTCCACAAATCCTCGGATTGAAAGCCTCTGAGTCCTCACCCCTGAGGGTCTTCAGTTGAACTGCTGCTTAGTTCCTGTCTCCTCACACCTTATATACCATTCTCCATCCAGCCATGTCACTTCCTGGGATTAAAGGTGTGTGTGCTTTCCAAGCAAAGGCATCAGATCTCAAGCGCTGCGTGCCACCACTGCCTGGCTCTGTTTCCAGTGTGGCCTTGAACTCACAGAGATCCAGACAGATCTCTGCCTCCCAAGTGATAGGATTAAGGGTGTGTACCACCACTGTCTGGCCTCTATGTCTAATCTAGTGGCTGGCTCTGTCTTCTGATCCCCAGATAAGTTTATGAAGGTACACAATATATTGGGGTACGCAATATATTACCACAATGCAGAATGATGGTGAACATTTCATCACGACTGTGATGTTTTTCAGAACTGATTGAGGGAAAAATTCTGGTCGAGGAACTCTTCAAATTGTAAAGGCTGTTTATGATGGCCACAACTACCCAGAAGCCTTTTGACTGTGTATGTGTTGAGATCTGGGGGGAGCTGCATTAGTACCGTGAAAATACACAACCTGGCTGCACCCATACCTTTCTGAGGTCCTCACCTCCTCACTCCATCCCTGTGGTCTCCTTCCTTTGGATTCTTTCTACGGGAATAGGAGACAGAGGAGGGGATCTGGCTGCTGCAGAGTGATCCTTTCTAAGACTCTTCCCCTTGAATGAGGGTTCAGGGCTGTCACAGCTGCCCTGCCACCAGCCCCAGGGCACTGTGTCAGCCTCAGGTTACCAGGCCATCTTGTGCAGAATCTCTGTATTACATCTTTCTATTTACTTCAGTGGAAGATCTCATCCTCTTTCTTCCAGGGCTCTGACCAACATGGCTGACTGAAGAGAAGGCTGGTGGTGACTTTTTTCTCTGAGACCCACTCAGACTGAGGAACAGACATGCACAATTTTGTTATGGTGCTGCGGTGAGATGGCCTGTGTACTGATGTTGGTGACGACGGGTAATTAGAATGGGATGGTGCAGGGCTTGGGGACATGGTTCAGTGGGTAAATCACTTGCTATATAAGCATGATGACTGGAGATTGGATGCTAGTCCACGTCAACATCATAGTGGTTGGTCCATTTGTAATCCTAGCACTTATAGGGCAGAAACAGGGCATCCCTGGAGCAAGCTGGAAAGCTAAATTAGCCAAATTGGTGATTTGGGGGTTAAGTGGGAGACCATGCCTCAATATATAAAGTGAAGAGTGATTGAGGAAGATATTAGATGTCAATCTCTGGCTTCCACACACAGGCACTAATGTGCATCCACACTCACAAACACGTATGCCCCATACGTGTGGGCACACCATATGCATCACTTGCACACACAAAAGGAGAGCACTTTGGCATCAACCTCTGACCTTCACACACACTTGCATGGATGAGCACACCTGTATACATATGTGCACACGTGCATACACCACATGTGCGCGCGCGTATACACACATACACACACACACACACACACACACACACACACACACACACACACACACAGAGAGAGAGAGAGAGAGAGAGAGAGAGAGAGAGAGAGAGAGAGAGAGAGAGAGAATGAGATGATGATGCTCTGAAATACATGGGCAGTACCAAAAACGCGCACTCAAAGAAGAAACAAGAGAACTGTTTATGTCAATCAATATGGCCACACACATGGATTTCTACACACAAACACACACATGACAGCACTTCAATAGAGCACGTATTCCTAAGTCTGTCACACCCTTGTGGAGGGCCCTGAGGTAGATAAGGGAGGAGAGGATAGAGAGGCAGGTGGCTCTGTAGGGTATAGCAACATAAGTAAGACAGGAGCTGCTTCCTCACAGACGGACTCTAATTATACCCCGACACCGGAGAGTGTAGAGAACTGAACTCGCTTCACTGGAAGCTCAAAAACCACACTCTATAAAGACCTGCCAGGTGCTGTTTTAAGTAGCCCATCAATCACAAATTGTCTGTGATTTTCTTGCAATATACTTCTTCCAGTATTTTTATTGCTTTTGTGTTTTTGCAGAAGCTTCATGCTGCCCAGAGAAACTGGAATGGATTCTTTCACTCCGTGTTATGGCAAAACACGTGTTACCATGGTTTCTGAAAACAAAATTCCAATGAGCAGATGGAGTGGCTGAGGGGAGCGCGTCTCATTGGTGTAGAAAAAGGGAGCAGAACTCAAGCTAAAATAGATGCATTTCAAGAAGTCCTGCCATGTAGAATTACACTGAATCAGTGCCAACAGTATGGCGGTGCGCTAATTATTGTGTCAAACATTCTTAATTGATATATATCTCATAAAAATTAGCAAATTCAGTACCAACGTTTAGTGTACAATATGCTTTATTTTAGTCAGTAATATTTTTAAACTTAGTGAATGTTGGATAGGCATAGATGGAGCGAAGGGATCAATTTAGAATTCACTGTGAATGCTGATGAACTATGGAACGTTCTGAAATGTTGAAATGAATCGATGGAGACTGTCTCAGTCACCAGTAGGATCTGAATTGTTACTTAGGTAGAGAACTTGGAATATTCAGGAGTCACAAAGTGAGAAAGAAAGTCGGTAGCCCATTATCACCCACACTGTTTTCCTCAGTGCCATTTACTTTTAATGACCACGCAGAGGGAGGGTTGTATTTCCTTGCCTCCTTTGCCGCTGTGGGTGGTCATGTGGCTAAAGTCACAATGCAGGTCAGGACATTGTACTTTGGTATGTTTTACACTGTGTGTGTGTGTGTGTGTGTGTGTGTGTGTGTGTGTGTGTGTGTGTGTGTGTTGTGTATTTGTGTATGTACTTCTGTTTGTGTACATGTGTGGAGGCCAAGAGTCAACATCTGGTGTCTCTTATCCCTCTCCACCTTAATTAATTAACTAATTTATTTATTTATTGCTTTTTCTATGATGGAGTCCTGGCTGTCCTGGAACTCTCTTTGGAGACCAGGCTGGCTTCAGACTCACAGAGACCCACCTGCCTCTGCCTCCCAAGCACTGGGATTAAAGGAGTGTGCCACCATGCCCGGCCTTCCACCTTGATAGAATCTCTCACTGAACCTGGAGCTTACAGATTGGGCTAGACTGGCTGAGAGTCAA
This sequence comes from Peromyscus californicus insignis, assembly GCF_007827085.1. Classification (NCBI taxonomy): domain Eukaryota; kingdom Metazoa; phylum Chordata; class Mammalia; order Rodentia; family Cricetidae; genus Peromyscus; species Peromyscus californicus. The sequence continues at coordinate 13,263,775 of NW_026294606.1, forward strand.
GTCTGTGGGATTCTCCAATCTCAGCCTCCCTGTATGTCACCACACCACCCAGCAGTTTTTATTCTTGATATGACTTCTGGAACTCAAACTCAGGACCTCATGCTTAGGCAACAAGCATGTTCTGTTGAGCCACCTCCCCAACCCCTGTCTTGTTTGAGACAGATTTCACTCTACGGCCCAGACTGGCCTTGAGTTTGTGATCTTCCTGTCTCAGCCTCCAGAGTGCTGGAGTTAGAGGCATGTATCGTCCTTCTTACCTTTTTCCTTCCTGAAGCTTTCCTTAGGCTCCAGCAGCTTGCACTCCTGGCTGTCTTCTTTGTCTATGTCTCCTGTTTGGTTTCTGGTAAATGGGTGCTGCTCAAGCTTCTGGGTTTGGTTTTGGTGTGAGAAAACCACTTCCATCTAGAGTGAGTGAAAACTGTTTGGAGTTTGCTTGCCATTTGCAGAGAATCCTAACTCTGATGTGTTTGTTACAAGTTCTCAGGGCTGGGGAAACGGTTGGGGGTGGTGACTCTGTTGGTAAAGTGCTTGCCTTACAAGCATGAGGACCAGGCTTTGATCCCCAGAACCTATGTTAAAAAACCAGATGTAGTGGTACAGACTTGTAGGCCCAGCAAGTGGTGGGAACAGGTGGATCCCTGGGGCTCGCTGGCTAGCTACCCTTGCCTAATCACCAAGTCCAGGACAGAGAGAGACACCCACACGTGAGGTTGACCTTTGGCAACACACACACACACACACACACACACACACACACACACACACACACACACACACAGAGAGAGAGAGAGAGAGAGAGAGAGAGAGAGAGAGAGAGAGAGAGAGAGAGACAGACAGACAGACAGACAGACAGAGATAAAAAGTGACAGAGAGATATATAGAGAGAGATTGGGGGGAGCTGTTATAGAAAAACACAGTTACTATCACAGTTACAAGTGTCAGTAGTGAAACTCACAGTTCACATTCCTAGTTCCCAGTGTTCTGGAGAAATCCAGTCCCAAAAGCACTTTGAAACTCACAGGAGGCAGCCAGATCCAGACGTTTAGGACTGTGAAATGCAACTTACTGGGGTCTTACTGCCAGAGCGTGTCTTGGGCAGTAGCAAGACAGGTGGATTGCTGTGATCTGGGTCATGGGGAAGGAAATTCAAAGGTGATATAATCCAAGCTGAAACTATGGTATGGCTAGCTTATTTCAAGTTAACATTCAGAGTACCAGGCAGGGTCCAGCATGCAGCTGAAAGTCCTGTTTACCATTCTAATTGTTTTGTTTATTGATTGGGCACTGGAAGATGGGATGGTGGGGTGGAAAGACAGACCAGGGTTACCTTCTGGCAGTCATGGTTGTTACAATTCAAGATGGCTTGGTCAAGCTGGATCTTTGCAGTTTATTAACATGCATGCTGTTCTCTGGCCATTTCAGACATGCCCTATGGTGGGAAGGAGTGTCACTGTGGTCAGAGTTGTATAAGGAGCAATTAGCTTCTCCCTTGGGTAGGAATCTCTCACAGTGATGGAGTCCTTTGACATCCATCTCCTGTTACTTAGCAGAGTCTTCACTCTGCTGCAGTGCCACAATTGGGGCTTCCAACATCCTGAATCCAAAGCATCCCTCTTCTCTGAGGATCCTCACCAGTGTCCCCCAGCTAGCACAGGGCATATCAACTTGCTCAAGACAAACCAGATACCCAGGTGTCACCCTTGACCTGCCTCAGCCACAAGCTCTCCTTCTTACACCATGGCTCCCCAGAGCCCACACTAATCTGCCTTCTGACGGGCTCCTTGTACCCGCTCTCGTCCACCTCTGGCCTGTCACGAGGCACAGTGACCATGCTGTTTTCTGCTTGGAAGGTTTCCACTTGCCATCAAGTCCTACACTTTTCAGTGTCCAAGAGTTCTTGCACGGCTTGTTCTTCTGACCTTGCTGGAGCTCCTCAGCTCTTCTCTCTGTGGCCTGCTCTGCAGCCACACTGGCCTTTTTGGTTCTTTCTATATGCCAGGGCCTTTGTACATTTTGCTCTATTATCCAGAAACATTGACTTTCTCCTTCTGCATCTTCAAAACTTACAGGATTCAGTTCCCACATCTCAGGAAGCCTGCCCAGTCCCTTCTAATGGGGTATGGTTCCAGGGTTAATCTTTCAGAGAGGGGTAGATGGTGATTAATTTTGATGCCAGCCTGCCTTCCCTCTGCCTCCCTCTGCCCCTTGGCATGGTGCATTTTTTTTTGCTGATGTCCTTGGACACCAGCTTCCAGGTTCTGCTGCCTTTGGACCCTAAGACTCTCAGAGGTACCAAGCACCAGTCTCTTTTTGGAGCTGTGACTGACGCTGCCAGCTTCTTGGGCTGAGCTGCTATTGGCCTCTCTGGCTCTCCAGCCTGCAGATGTCCAGTGTGGAACCGCAGCCTCTGAGATTGTGCAGACTGTTCTAATAAACCCCTTCCTGTTTATTATTATTAGGAGTTAGTAACTCCTCCTCCAGGGTGCTTTGGTTATTGTCCTTCTGGCAAGCTTTGACTATCACAGGCTGGGGCCATTTTTGCTCTTCGTCTTCTTGGAACCCAGTCAGAGCCAGGTTCTTAACTCATGCTGAAGGATACATTTGGCAACTCTAGGATAATACCAACATTAGAACCCAATTGCCTTCATCATGTATGATTCTGAGGAGTTACATAGGGGTGATGTGCTCAACTATCATGCTAGGCTTTACTTCCAGCTGCACTTTGTGGAAATATAGTTTGGCACACATAACACATCATTCTTCACCTCAGCATTTTGGTACACACAGATGCCACGAGGAGTCTTTGGAGATGTGGATCACCATTGAATGAATCTTCAAACTATCACCCAGCCCCCATTTTGGTGGAACAGCTGTCCCTATAATTACTAAGCCTGGTGGTATCATTGAACACAAGGCACACACTGATCTGATAAAGGATAGCTCCCAAACCAAGTGCCTCTGATAATCAGACTCTGCTTCATGTCCCCTTTGATTTCCAGTCAGCATGGTGCTGGCCCCACATTAGACATCAGCAGATATGTCTGAATCAATTTAATGATTGAAAGAACCAGACTACAAAATATTCTGTCTAATCTATCATCTATTACTGACTTACATTAGTCATCTACAATCTACCTATTATCTACTTGTCTCTCATCTACCTACAAATTACCTAGACTATATTTGATCATCTATTCATTATCCTCCATATCATTTATCAATCCACCTGCCATCCACCTATCCATCTATTATTGGTGTTTGTATTCTATCATCTATCTATCTATCTATCTATCTATCTATCTATCTATCTATCCATCCATCATCTATGTCTCACCTGTCATCCTTCAATCATCTATCATTTTTCTGTCATCTATCATAGCCATCTGTCCTAGTGTGCTTTCTACGGCTGTGGCTTAAGTCATTGGCTTTAAGCAAATACCCACTGGACTTAAGCTGGAAGCAGCTGTTTCTGTTTGCATGGACTGAGGGCTGCCTGGCACCTTGGGTGATCTTGGCAAATGACACGAGTCAGTCACCTTAGGCTCCACATATTTAATATGCATGGTGGCTTAAATGCAGGTTGGCCCCCATAGACTCCTGTATTTGAGCCCTTGGTCTCTGGTTGACGGTGTTATTTGGGGAAGTTATGGAAACTCTAGGTGATGGAGCCTTGCTGGAGGAGGCACCACACTGGAGACAGGCTTTAAGGGTTTATGGCTTCACTTCACTTCCAGTTCACTCTTTCTCTTCTTCCTGTGTGTGGAAAGACACGTGATCAGCCAGATTCTAACTCCTGCCGCCTGCTGCCAGGCCTCCCCTGCCACTGTAGACTCTCCCTCTGGAACTCTAAGCCAGAATGAACTTTCTTCTCGACGTCTCTTTGATCATGGTGTTTTATCAAAGCAATAGAAAAGTAATAGAGCCATGTTTTCCAACATGAGAGAAGAAAGGCTGTTCAGAGCTGTAGGTGAGCTGGTAGGAACATTCCACCACCAGTCACAGGTGAGCTGGTAAGAACACCTCACCATCAGAGTCACAGGTGAGATGGTAGGAACACCCCGCCATCAGTCACAGGTGAGCTGGTAGAAACGCCCTGCCATCAGTCACAGGTGAGCTGGTAGGAACACCCCGCCATCAGTCACAGGTGAGCTGGTAGGAACATCTGGCCATCAGTCACAGGTGAGCTGGTAGGAACACCCTGCCATCATCAGTCACAGGAGAGCTGGTAGGAACACCCCGCCATCAGAATCACAGGTGAGCTGGTAGGAACATCTGGCCATGAGCTGGTAGGAACACCCCGCCATCAGAGTCACAGGTTGAGCTGGTAGGAATGCCCCAGAAGCAAGGCTGTCTACACTTGTTCTATCAGATGCTCAGCTGTCTGGGTGTCTCCTCAGAACTCAGGGCCTATAGGAAAGAAATTTGAACTTGGCCTATGCAGTGGAGATTATCTGCTTCCAAGTTCAGAGAGCCAGGGAGTCCCAGCTGCCCTCCTCCTGCATGTTTTCTTGCCAGGGTATGTCAGGGAGGGACTCAGTTCAGAGCATGTCCCCTTCTTTGCCAGCCATGTTGCCTGTGTATGCAAGCGTGTGCACTCAGAGGCTAGAGCTCAGTCTGGAGTGTCACTCCTCAGGAGTCACCCACATTGTTTTTTTAAGACAGGATCTCTCACTTTGACCTGGGACTCACCTAATGGCTAGGCTGACTGGCCAGTGACCCCTAGGTGTCCTAGGACTGCCTGCGCTGCTGGGGTCACAAGCACATGCTATGACACCTGCTTTCTTCAGTGCGGGCTCCAGGGCTTGAACTCAGATCGTCATGCTTACATCTCCCCAGCCCTGCCTGCAGTGTTTCTCCGAAGACGTCTGCGGGATTGAGGCTCCTGATCGGAAGCTTCTTTGTTTCACAGACACCTTTTCCCTCCTCCTTTATTCTGCAAACAGGAAGTAAATTTAGGAGAGGTCTAATCTGGGAGAACAAGGAACAGAATTCAGTGGCATGAATGGTGTGAAGTAGCTTCCAAATGAGGAACGCTTAAAGCGGTGTTTAAAATAGAGGTAACTGGTCACACAGAGTGAGGACTAAAGAGGGATCGCTTTTTTTCCCTGATGGAATCTGTCAAAACCAACTTGTTTCCAAGCTTTTCTTTGCTGCGTCACAGGGGAATGATTCCGTCTATTTTGAGCTGTATTTTGAGACAAGGTTGGGGTGTGTTAGAATGCCAATGCTTTGGTGTGTGTGCACATTCTGGGGTTCAGATCTCTGGAAAGAAACTAACTAGTCCTCTGTCAAAAACCTTGGGCATTTGATCAAAGGAGCCCTGGATTGGGAGAGTTAAGACCTGTGGACACGAGGTAGAGCAGCTTTGAGGAGGAGACAACACTCCTTCAGGGTAAGGACTGGGGCTGTGTCCAGGGGCACAGATTTGTGGTTGAGTTACTCTCGCATGGTCTGGCTAACCACCAGAGAGACTTTGATAATGCCTCCCGATGTCTCCAAGCAGGGAGACCAGCCAGTCCTGGGGGAAAGAGGCCAATGAGGTGACCTATTTATGCAGCACCTGGAAAATCAGGAAATTGAAAAGAAAATGTCCTTTCCCAAGACATCCTGTGTCAGAGTCCTTCACTGGCCACACTAGCCAGGTTCTTGGGAGGCCTCTTTCCAGCAAGGCTTTGATTTCTTGGTTTCTTTGGAACACACTTGCAGCTTCAGCATTTGAGAGATGGCTTTACCCTCCATGCCCTACCTCTAGGTAAGGCCCAGTCACCCTGGCCTGCCTTCAGTAAGAATTCCGTTAGTGGGTTCAGCCAGAACCCAGTTCTCCTGGTGTTTCCTCTTATAAACTTTATATTCACTGACAAATCCCCATCCCGCCTCCCCCCTAGCCCCGCCCCCCGCCCCTCCCCCCCCCACCTGCTCTGTGCAACAAATTCTCACTTTCACTATCAGTGACAATTTCTTCCCTCTGTACTCCTTTGAAGTGGTTCCTTCATCTTGCCCCACTGCCTCCCCCAACAGTCACGTGACAAATGGCAGCACACATGTGCTGTTTTGGTTCCTCCACAGGTTCCTTTGCTAGAAGCATGATCCTTAGTGTGCTGTTGCTAGAGTTTTCCTGCCTGGCCCACAGTCAGGGCAAATCTCTCTCACCCGCCAGTCCCAAGCCGCTCAAACCCGATCAAGTAAACACAGAGACTTATATTGGTTACAAACTGTATGGCCGTGGCAGGCTTCTTGTTAACTGTTCTTACAGCTTAAATTAATCCATTTCTATTAATCTATACCTTGCCACGTGGCTTGTGGCTTACCGGTACTTTACATCTTCCTTGTCCTGATGGCGGCTGGCAGCGTCTCTCTCACCCAGCTTCTTGTCCTCTCTCTTCTCCTCTCTTAGTCCCGCCTATACTTCCTGCCTAGCCACTGCCAATCAGTGATTTATTCATTGACCAATCAGCAACACATTTGACATATAGACCATCCCACATCACTTCCCCTTTTCTTTTCTTAAAAAGGAAGGTTTTAACCTTTACACATCTCCAAAGTCAGCTTGGTATATTTGGGAATTTGGGCGTAGCTTCTCTTACTACTTCCTGCTGGAGGGGGGCGCTGTATCTTCTGGGGAAACAAAGAAAATTTTAGGATCATGGAGTAGTCCGTGAGGCTGTATCATCTGAGCCAGTTGCCTTGAAACGGTTCTGGATGTTGGATCATCTGGGCCATGGTGTCATCGGAGACCTTTCAGGTGGTCTTGGCTGGTCAAACCTGATGTGTCTTAATCTGGAACAAATCCATAGCCTCTTGCTTTCTGTGGAAACAAAAGAGACTCTTTTCCAAAGCAACATATCCTTACATCCAAATTTTGAAGTCAAAGTATCTTTAAAATATACATACTGGTTTAACTCAGCTTCCTTTACAATCAAATATCTCTCTGTAGTTAAGAATCCCAAAGACAACACAATCCAGACTCTCTGTGTAATAGTCATCTCTACGTGGCTTATTTTTTATATTACTTTTACTGTCTCTTTAAAGACTTTATTTTTTAAAACCATGTATTTGTTTCTATACTGTATATATCACCTTTTTTTTTTCTTTCAAGCCTACGTATATTTTACACACATTTTAAACTATTACATCTGAATCTGTCTTATTGTGAATCTATTGCTTTAAGCTGCAGCAACTGTGGCTGCTGGCTCCGCCCACCTCAGCTTCCCAACTTGGCGTGGTACTTTACCACCAGCTCTGGGAGCTATCGTGGGTCTATGCTTTTATCCAAGCAGCGTGTAGCCCAGAAACCTCTTTTTTTGTTTTGTACTAGCAAAGGCTAAATCCACAATGTAGCTTAATGTGCCACTTGCAGAGGCCTCATTCCCGCCATACTGCAGGTTGAGCGCGCACGCCAGCAACCCGCCAGTAGCTCAAACCGGCAGCTGCCGCTCATTTGAGAGAGACAATTAGGAAGCTGTTTTTAGCTCCGTTTTAGAATCTTTTTTCAGGTTTTAGGTGGAAACTCTTGCCACCACGTTGGACGCCATTTGTTGCTAGAGTTTTCCTGCCTGGCCCACAGTCAGGGCAAATCTCTCTCACCCGCCAGTCCCAAGCCGCTCAAACCCGATCAAGTAAACACAGAGACTTGTATTGGTTACAAACTGTATGGCCGTGGCAGGCTTCTTGTTAACTGTTCTTACAGCTTAAATTAATCCATTTCTATTAATCTATACCTTGCCACGTGGCTTGTGGCTTACCGGTACTTTACATCTTCCTTGTCCTGATGGCGGCTGGCAGCGTCTCTCTCACCCAGCTTCTTGTCCTCTCTCTTCTCCTCTCTTAGTCCCGCCTATACTTCCTGCCTAGCCACTGCCAATCAGTGATTTATTCATTGACCAATCAGCAACACATTTGACATATAGACCATCCCACATCAGTGTGCAGAAGCATGATCCTTAGTGTACAGAAGCATGATCCTTAGTGTGCAGAAACATGATCCTTAGTGTGCAGAAGCATGATCCTTAGTGTGCAGAAGCATGATCCTTAGTGTGCAGAGGCATGATCCTTAGTGTGCTGGCTGGAGGCGCTGGAACTTGGAAGAGGTGGGACCTAGTAGCGATGAAGCTGCTCTCTGAAAGAATTAGTACGATTTTTGTGGGACCTTGGTTAGTTCTCTGGAGAAAGCTATACAAAAGCAAGACTGGCCCTTCCTTGGTCACATGGGCACCACATCTAATCATGTGATCTCACTGTCTTGTGAGCACTCCTGCCATGATGTGTGACCTGAGAGTTGTAAGCTGAAAGAAGCTCTCCTCCCCAAGTTGCTTTGGATTACGGTGTTTTATCACGGCGATAGAAACCCTAACTGAGACAGCTTTCCACCATGCTGGTCCCTATGCCATGAGACTGTGAGCCAAAGCTCTTCCTCCCTTCAGTTGCTTTGTCTGGTACCTGGCCACAGGGAGAAGAGAAGTAACTAACACTTGGAGGCTGTGTGCGGGATTCCTCTCCTGACCTGGTACCCTCCCTCATCTTCTTTTTAATGTCCTATTCAATACTTACACTTGGCAACAGCCTCCTGGTTGCTGAGAGAAGGAGGAGGATGTCTTTGAAACCATGGGTGTTTAGGGGCTGGAGCAAATATTGCTCCTATAGACCTGGATTCAATTCCCAGCACCCACAGTGGGCAGCTTTCACAGCTACCTGTAACTCCAGCTCTAGAGCATCTGACACCTTTGGCCTCTGAGGGCACCTGCATTCATGTACACACACATGTGTTCATGAACACGCACACACACACACACACACACACACACACACACACACACACACACACTCTAAATAAATAAATCTAAAACCAAGAAGTCCTTAAGTTTCCCTGGGTGCTCCACACACCTAGCATCCTCAAGCCAGTTGGCCCCTGCAGACTGCTTCCAGGAGGCTTTCCTAAACAGCATCAGGAAACTCTTAGAGATGAGACTCCATGCCACATGCAATGGGGCACTGTCGGCACAGAATGCCTGGGCTCTTCCTTTTTACCCTTTCACCCTCACGGAGTGTAAGTTTTCACTACTTCATGATACAAAATGTGAATACCACCTAACTCTAGTGACCCAGTTATAACCACAACAAGTGTGTTCAGATTTCCTTGTTTGACTGTCTACAGGCTCCAGGGTTTGTTTCTGAAGGAGACCTGAATGACCCTGTGGCCATTTCTCATGGGGAGGGCATGTATGGAGCGTGGGGCATGTGGATGGGTCACTAGAGGGATCCTGGAGAGCATGTCTTCAGGAAGCGGAAGTCAGGGGGAGCCAGCCATGTGGCAGGTCTCCAGGTGTCTTCCTTGGGGTCTGGAGCCTGAACACAGGTTCTGGGAGAGTGTCTGTTCTAAGTGACAGAGTTCAAGAGTCAGGGAGGAGAGTATTATCCTGGTGTAGCTAAGGCTGACTCAGGAGTTCAGAGCAAGAAGTGGAGTTAGGGCTGGTGAGCCAGTCTCCTGCAAGCTGAATTTTCTCAGGGGTAGTCTACATTCTCTGTCGTATACTGCTTGTTTCTTTTCTGTTTTGTTTTGTTTTTGAGACAGTGTTTCTCTGTGTAGCCCTGGCTGTCCTAGAACTCACTCTGTAGATCAGGCTGGCCTCGAATTTAGAGAGATCCACCTGCCTCTGCCTCCCCAGTGCTGGGATTAAAGGTGCATGCCACCACCACCAGCATACTACTTGTTTCTTAAAGCTACTTGAATGAGTCCATTTTCTGTGGCTTTAGTAACCCATGGCTGGGTACCTTATAAAGAAGTTTGTTTAACTCCCAGTGTCCTCATGAGGATCTCTTGCTGTGGGATGTTCTGTATGGCAAATGTGTTGCTAATTAGTCAATAAATAAAACACTGATTGGCCATTGGCTAGGCAGGAAGTGTAGGCGGGACAAGGAGGAGAATAAAGCTGGGAAGTGGAAGGCTGAGTCAGAGAGACACTGCCAGCCGCCATGATGAGAAACAGTTTGTGAAGATGCCGGTAAGCCACGAGCCATGTGGCAAGGTATAGATTAATGGAAATGGATTAATTTAAGCTGTAAGAACAGTTAGCAAGAAGCCTGCCACGGCCATACAGTTTGTAACCAATATAAGTCTCTGTGTTTACTTGGTCGGGTCTGAGTGGCTGTGGGACTAGCAGGTGAGAGAGATTTGCCCTGACTGTGGGCCAGGCAGGAAAACTCGAGCTACAATCTCTGGCTGCTTTGTATCTGTGGAGAAGGTGAGAGGACACAGACAGGGGTATGTGTACCAGCAAGGAAGCCAGAGACTATGGAGGAGCCCGTCCAGTCAACCCATCTCTACCACATATAATCCACCGCTGAGAGACAGCATTCTTCATTCCAAGGTGGGAATGTCCCTCAGCTGATTATTTCCTCCCAGGCTCTACCTCTCAAAGGTCACCAGCTGTCAACATCCCCTCACTGAGGGCCAGGTTCCTAATGGGGACACAGAAGGACAACGCCATTCAAGCCTGAGCACATCCTGGTGAGAAAGCAGCTCTCTCTTGAGAATTAAGGTGAAAAGCCTGAGACAGGTGATCGTATGGACAGGGAAACTGAGCCAGGGATGACTTTAGTAGAGCTGTCCATTCACACTCCTGGCATGTCTCTATCCCTCTAGGATCTAATTTTTAACTTCTGGATTTTCAAAAATCTCAAAAAAAAAAAAAAAAAAACAAAAACAAAAACAAAAAAAAACCTCTTTCTCAGTCTCCAGGCACAATACTGCTCGAAAGGCGGCGCTCTTATCTGTTTGGGCATTTGTCTATCAGGCACCTAAGGTGGCTAAGATGAACAGGTGTTATGGATCCACTGTCCGTGATCCCTGGTAGAGGCTGGAAGAGCAGGAGTTGAAGGCCAGCTTTGGTTACATAGTAAGTTCGAGGCTAACCTGGGTTGAGACCCTGCCTCACCACCATGACCCCATCATCTTAAAAAATAAAAATAAAAATAAAAAAAGAATAGCCAACCAAAACGACAAAAGCAGCAAAAGAAATTCACGGATGCAGAGATTCCTGGGACAATGTGGAATGTTTCAGCATCCCTGTCCCAGGGGCTCATGAAACTGGTACTTCTGTGGAAATGATTTTGAAGGGACTGGGGATTTGATGTAGTGTTGATAGAGTTTTCCTGCCTGGCCCACAGTCCGGACAAATCTCTCACCCGCCAGTCCCAAGCCGCTCAAACCCGATCAAGTAAACATAGAGACTTATATTGGTTACAAACTGTATGGCCGTGGCAGGCTTCTTGCTAACTGTTCTTACAGCTTAAATTAATCCATTTCTATTAATCTATACCTTGCCACGTGGCTTGTGGCTTACCGGTACTTTACATCTTCCTTGTCCTGATGGCGGCTCGCAGTGTCTCCCCCTCAGCTTTCCACTTCCCAGCTCTATTCTCCTCCTTGTCCCGCCTATACTTCCTGCCTGGCCACGGGCCAATCAGTGATTTATTTATTGACCAATCAGCAACACATTTGACATAAAGACCATCCCACAGCAATGTAGTGCCTGGACTTGTGTGGATTCCAGAGAAGGACATTAGCTGCTGGAGACAGGGGAGGTTCCTGAAGCTCATCATGATGGCCTCCCTCTTCCCTCTGGGACTAGGTGTACCTCTAGGGAGTGAGCTGCTGTGTTAGGGAAGTTTTACTCTGGTAATTGCGGTTCACTTAGTGCACATTAATAATCAGGGCTGTTGAAAGGGACATGACTGGGTCCTACCTCAGTGGAGGATGCATGGTTTATCCTCACCTTTCACTTCGAAGAAAAAGTCCAATTGTCTTCTTCCTTGGGTGAGGATGATGGGGACTGGGGACAGGGACTACTGAGTGCTTCGATGGCTGGGTAGGGGACTCGCTGGGCTGGCCCAGGGTGCCTCGGTGGAGAGGCGCTGGGCGATTTCCTATGCTACAAGTTCTTGCTCTGGAGCTTCAGTAGCGATTCTTTTCCTGTTCCGGATCCATGAACCTCACAGGCAGTAATTGAAATGTTTCTGGGTCTCCAGGGGTTTCTATGCGTTGGGGACAGGAAGCACACTGCCTCCTTCTCTTGGATTGAGACTCCTGATCTGCCAGTGTCTGCTCGCAACACCCACGCCCCTACAGCAGTCACTCGCCAGCAGCAGCCACATGAGCCTGTGGCACCCACGCCCCTATAACACCCACGCCCCTACGAGCAGCCACACACCAGCAGTCCCCATGCCTCAGACACTACACCAGCCACGCACCAGGAACACCCACGTGCACCTGCAGCACCCACGCACCGGCAGCGCCCACGTGCGCCTGCAGCAGCCACCTACATAAGCTCAGCTTCGCCACTGCCGCGCCACCTCAAAGTGCGCTGGAGAGGATGCCTTAGTCCGCAATAGTCACGATGCGGAGGGTTGACTCCACGTACTGAACCACCGGGCTGCAGAGGGAGGGTCTCAGGACACCGAGCCAGAGGGAGCCTGGTCAGAGAGCCCAGGCGCTTATCCCACTGAATTACAAAAGAATTTTAGGCTCCTGCTGATGAGGAATTGGAGGGTGGGGCTGGAGCAACCCAGAATTGGCCCCTGTGGTGACTGGCGCCTCACACTGCTAGAATTTAAGGCAGGCAAGAAGAGGAAGAAGTCAGACCTGCGTAGAGATGAAAACAATCGCGCCTTTCTTAAACTGAAGCCACAGCACTGTTATTAGCAGGAGAGAAAAGTCCAAATGACTTGCGACAATTTAAACTGTTTTGCATTCTCAAGTTTATTATTTCTTCTTTCTTTTAATGAGGTGGCTGGTGAAATCCCTTTCAACGATTTAAAAATAGACTAGCTTTCAAAATGTATTTTAAAATGTCTGCCTAATGTAAACAGTGTTAGAATTTAGTACTATAAATAGCTTTTTGAATTATTTATACTTTCAAATTTTTTTCATTGTAATCTTGAGGTTAGTCTGTTGGTTTGGGTAAGAAGAAAATAAGTAAAACACAAGTATTTCTCCTTAAAATTGAATATGCAGTATTAAAACCCAAACAATATATTAAGCGGTAAAATTTATGTGCATGTTACAATATCAACCTGCCTGGTAAGATGTGCCCACCTGGAAAATACTGGCACTAAGGTTATGGAGCTAACCAACTACTTTCTGACTGGATTTGAGGCCTGTGCCACAGAAGGGAATTCAGGCCTGCTCCTGATTAAAAGCCCATGGCTCAAGAGGTCACAGGTTCTAGGGAGGAACCTTCTACTGCTGTTTTGCTAAACAACATGTTGTCAAACTATTCCTACACTAGTACAGCCCTCAACCTTGGCCAAAGACGCTTCTCTCTGCAGTGTGCAGTACTTAATGCGGAGGTAAGACTCACAAACGGTCAGAGTGCTGAGAATAAGTGACTGCTGAGTGCCCAGCCTAGTGGGACATCTGTACCACCCTCCAGGCCAAGTTCTGGGAAACTCTGGGAAGAGGGATTGGGAAAAATATAAGAGCTAAAGGATAAAGATGAAAGCTGTACAATTCTGTATTCAGGGTGTGACTCGGCCATTGTACTCAAGAGCTTACTGCAGCTGTGGTTATCTGCACATGTTTAGTCAACATCACAGCAGGCAGCACTAACTGAACTCAGTAGGACGGACGGACACACACACACACACACACACACACACACACACATACACACACACACACACACACACACACACACACACACACACACACACACTATGTAGTTTTTGGGTGCCTGGGGGATTAGGAGGACAGAGTTGTAGGTAGATGAGATCAAGACATATTGTTTACATGTATAAACTTGTCAAAGAACAAATAAAAGATACTAATAACAAATGTGAGGTTTAATCCATGTGCTTTCTTCTTTAGCCTGTTGATATGAGGGGTTAAACTGATTTTCAGATACTGACTCAGTCTTACAGCCCTGTAATAAATTCCACTTGGTAGTAGTCTACAGTTCTTTGCATACATTGCTGGATCCAGTGGAATATTTTATTAAAGGGCTGTGCTCATGAGGTATTCATAAGATGAGAGAAGTTGGGTGTAGCTTTTCTCTACTGCTTTTTGTCCAGTTCTGGTCTCAAGATGGTAGAATTAGAAACCATTTCACTCCAGTTTTCTGGAAGAATCCACAAAGCATGAATCTTAATTTAATGATTGCACGAGTGAAAATATCTGCTTTGGCGAATCCTTTTCTGCAAGCTTCTTAACTACCAATTCAAAATCTCTTTCTTCCCCGTTTTTTTTTTTTTTTTTTTTTTGAGACAGGGTTTCTCTGTAGCCCTGGCTATCCTGGAACTCACTCTGTAGACCTGGCTGGCCTTGACCTCAGAGATCTACCTGCCCCTGCCTTCCAAGTGCTGGGATTAAAGGCACTGCTTGGCTCCAATTCAATTCTAATGGCGGCAGATTCATCCAATGCTTGTCATCTTACTTATGCTCACGTTGCTTGTGGGTTTGAGGAATTGGTATATTTTATCTAAATCATTTAATATTTGAATTTAAAGTTGTTCATAACACATTTGCCTCTTAATGACTGGGGTATCTGTGGAGTGAGCCCCTGCCTCACGCCATGTGTTGAAAATTTGTGTCTTCTGCTTTGACTAGAGGTATACCAACCTGAGTGGTTTTTTTTTTTTTTTTTTTTTTTTTTCCTCAAAGATCTAGCTATTGGCTTCGTTCATTTTCTCGGCCGTGATCAAGTTCATTGGCTTTGTGTTGTCTCTTGATCACACCTTTTGTCCTACCACCATCACATTTATTTTGACCACCATTTACCAATAGCTTCTTGAGAGAGACACCAAGATACATGAGACCTTATTTCCTAATGTAATCATTTAGTGCTATGAATTTAACTTGGCATTGTTAGTCATGTCTCATCAGTTTTGCAGACTTTGTTGCTAGCTCAGTACGTAGCCTGGTTCCATTGTACCACAGGTGCAACAACTTCTGCATGCCTTGCAAGCCGAACCTGGGAAAATACCTGCCTCGATGTCTCTGTTTGAGCAGGGTATCTTTACAGTTCTCTTAGTCCGGTCATTCTCTTCTAAAGACCTCAGAGCACTCAGTGGATGGGTTCTTAGCATGAAGGACCTTTCCTGTTAGCTTGGGGCAAGGCAAGTGGCTTGGCATTAATGGTGCTAATCTCTTGAATAATTGCAGGTGCTTTGTCCTCAGCAGTTTTGTCTGTGACTGGATTCAAGCTCATTTCCTTGTCAAGCTGAACATTCCCACATCTTTCTGCTCTCCACATGTTCTGCTTTTAGTTACTATAAATCTGACTAAGAACAGTGAGTAGTAACTTTGTGACAGTTTGGCTGTTAGGCTGTCTTAAAAATTCTTCTGCAAAAAAAAAAAAAATTAGTCTATTTCTTTGGATTCAACCTTGTTCAAAAAATTAAAATAACTTGCTCATCTACTTATGTATATTGTGTGTGTGCATGTGTGGTAGTCAGAGGTTGTGGAGACAAGGAGAGGGCTTTGGAACCCCTGGAGTCAAAGTTATTGGCAGCTGAAGCTGCCTGATGTAGGTACTGGGATCCACACTCTTAACCACTAAAGCCCAGTTCCTGATGGGGTCCTAGTTCCTTTCTAAAACCTCCATAGACTGAATTCCTGTTGGGATCTGTGATGGCTATTCTTTTTTTTTTTTTTTTTTTTTTTGTTTTGTTTTTTCGAGACAGGGTTTCTCTGTGTAGCTTTGCGCCTTTCCTGGAACTCACTTGGTAGCCCAGGCTGGCCTCGAACTCACAGAGATCCGCCTGGCTCTGCCTCCCGAGTGCTGGGATTAAAGGCGTGCGCCACCACCGCCCGGCGGGAAGTCCACTTCTAATCCGGACCTTTGAGGTGAGAAGATCCACCTTTAATCTGGACCACACCTTCTCCTGGCAGCCTGTATAAAGGACACGGAAGAAGGAAGCTTGCTCTCTCTTTGCCTGCTTGCTCTTGCATTATTCTTGCTAGCAAGTCCACACCTACATTGGCATCAGAACCTACTTCTTTGGGATTCTGAAGTACACTGTAGACCAGCTGAGACATCCAGCCTCTTGCACTGAACTATTGGATTCTTGGACCTTCCATTGGTAGACAGCCATTGTTGGACTAGCAGGACCATAGCTTGTGTGTGGATATGTGCACGTGTGTGCAGATGCCTGGAGGCCAGAAAAGGATACCAGATTCTCTGGAGCTGGAGTTATAGGTGTTGTCAAATGTGGGTCCTGGGACCTGAACTCCAGTCCTCGGTAACATCAACAAATGCTCTTAAACCATTGAGCCATATTTCCAGCCCCTATTTTTAAAAAATACCTAGAATTTTAAAAAATAATTTATCAAATTTAGATTTTAGCTTCTTAGGCTGAGCTCAGGAACCTTGGCATTAGTTCTTTGAATATCTTTTCAACACTTCTCTCATGTGACCCCAGTAATGTTAATGCTAGGCTTTTTGTTGCTACCTCACAGATGCCTGAAGCTCTGTCCATTTCTCAGTTTGTTTTAGCTCTGCCCTTCAGGCTGACCACATTTTGTTAATCTGTCTTCATGTCTATTGATTTTTATCTCGTTATCACTGTTCTACTTATTACCGAGTCCTCCTGGCTAGTTAGCATTGTTTCAATGAGTCCTATTTTTTTCTTGAGTTGTTTTTCATATAAGCACCTTTGCCTCTTTGTATAACTTATATTTCTTGGTTGAGATTTTCTATTGTGAAATTTGGTTTTAGGATAATTTGCAGCGGTTGACATTGGCTCTTGGTTTGTCTGACAATTTTCTTTTCTGTACTGTGTGGAGACATGTTCGGTCTTGCCTTGCTCCTGACCCTTGTCAAGCCTTCCTTTTCACTGGACGGCCATCTTGTTCAGGTCTGATCAGCTTTGGTGGGCTACAGTTCCTAGGGCAGTTTTCGGAAGCTTGAAGTGATACTCTGGTTTGCCTTGTGCCACTGGGCTTCGCAGTGGCCTCCACTCCTGTCATCTGTAGGAGAAGCCTCCTCTGCAGCAGTCTGGGGGTTCTGGGGTCAGAGGGGATGTCCCTGTGTCCATGTCAGTGATAACTTCGGCTGGAAAGTGAGGAGATGCTGGCTTCACCATTTCTGGCCCTGTGGGTGTATTGTCCCAATTACTTGTGCCTGGCTGTGGAACTGGTCACTGAGACTCTGAAGCTGCCAGAGTGAACAGAATCAGCCACTTAGTGCTACAGGAGCCCCCCCACCATGGGTCCATACTAGGTTATTGGGCATCTCTTTTCCTGATTCTTTTGGATGGAGAGAGTAGGAATATTATGTTTAGTCCACTTTATTGTTGTCTTATTTTTGGTCTCTTCCCTCCCTCCCTCCCTCCCTCCCTCCCTCCCTCCCTCCCTCCCTCCCTTCTGATATCAGCTATCAGGTGAGTTCTTTTTCCTCTCATCAGTTAAAGAATTAAAAGACAGGAAAATGGCTTAATGCAATGTGGAAATAAGGTTTATTGACAAGCATTATGGATTTCTTGAGTACAGAAGGGGCCCCAGAGCTGGGGAAAACACCAACCCTAAGGAGTTGGATTTTTATTTGGGTTTAGGGTGTCCTACTGGTGATTCCCTCCTCTCTCTTTTTTCTATTGGTCTAAAGCTGTCTATGGGGCCCCTTTTATAGCAGGGATTGGATCTGTCTCTGCAATTGATGATTGGCTGGGCTGAGAGTGGGCACCTCAGCCTTCTCTGTTCTTTGTGGTATAACAAGTACAGAGAGACTCACTGTGTATGAGACATGGGCTACATTTCAGAGAAATAGAAACTTATTGCTGGGGACGAAAAACCCACAAAGACATGAAGGCTTACTGCCTATTGCTGGGGGCAGAAAGGCATAACAAAATCTCAAACTGGGATGTGTATGTTCCTACTTCTTCCATCCTAGATCCGACAGCATCCCCCCCTCCCTCCCTTCTTTCTTTCTGTCTGTTGGTTCTTGGCTTCAGGCCTCTTCAGCATCCAGCTGACCCATGTGAGGGCTAAAAATAAAACACAGAGGCCTCACCACTGTTATCCCTTAGCCTCTGAAGTCTACAGCCATTTTTGAAAACATTTTTTAATGGACTGTAAATCAGCTATGATCTCTTTTCCTCGTTTTTTCCTCTCCCACTTTTAGCATCTTTTCTGGCTACTTATAAACTTATTTCTAGGGTCTGAGCTATGTTTAGGGTGGAGTTGTGAGGGAACATGTCTACAATATTATCTTCTGAAAGTGGAAGCTGCACTTGACGTTTTAAAACATGGGTTATTATCTAGTAATGTGTGGCCCTTGTGCTGGGTTTTTCTCCAGGCAAAAGAGCCTTAAGAAACAGCAGGCTTCCCTGAATGGCTTTCAGAGTTAATCCTAGGCTCTCAGGGCTGGGCACCCCGGGAGGCTTCAGTACATGATCAATTTTCTTCATTGATTTGAGCCTGTGGTAAGGCAGCCTATTATGGTGGTGACAGATCCAGGTAGACTCAGAAAACCCAAATTGGCTTGACCATGCAGCCAAATCTGGGGTTTCTTGAATTCTCTACTGATTTCTTTCCTAGAGTCTGGCCCACCCGAGACAGGTGTACTCCAACTGTACACACTGAAGATTTGTTTGGGGTAGAGACTTCCTCCACAGTCCTGTTGCTCCCTCTACTCTGTGCATCTGTTCACAGATAAGGGCCCCAGAAATGACTTAGCAGTGTGTATGTGTGGTGTATATGTGGTATGTGTGTGGTGCATGATGTGTTTGTAGTGTGTGTGCTATGTATATAGAGTATATGTAATATGTGTGTGTTGTGTGTATGTATGTGTGGGGTGTGTATGGGCATATGTGGTATGTGGCTATGTATCTGCGTATATATACACATGGGATGTATGCATGTGTGTATTGTACGTATAGTACATAGTGTATATGTAATAAACAAAGGTGTATATGTGTGCAATGTATATGGTTATATGTGGTGTGTGTGCTATGTGTGTGATGTGTTTGGTACATGCTCTGTATGTAGTATAGGTAGGTGTGTGTGGTGTGTGTATGCATATGTGAAGTGTATATGTGATATGTATGTGGTTTGTGTAAGTATGTAGGTATATGGGTGTGATACAGGCTTTGTGTATAGTATCTATGCTTGTGTTGTTTGTGTGTAGGGGTGTATATGAGTTGTGTGTGTGTTGTGTGTATGTGTATGTGGGGAGTGTGGTAGTATGTGGTGTGTGTGCACTGTGTATGTATGTAGAAGGTGTGTGTGATACATGGTGTTTGTGTGTGCTGTGTATGTATATGCATGTGGAGTATATAGGAGTGTAGGTGGGTGCATGCTGTATGAATGTGAGAATGTGATGGCCACCACACACTCTCTGCACACAGGAGGTGGCTGTGGCTCTGGACTGTTTCTTATTAGTATTTGAACTTGGAACAGCTGTGTGAGATTTTATATCATTTACATGTCTCCTGCATGGGCCAGGTGCCCTGGTTTCCTCAGCACTGTACTTCTGTAGTGTGGGCCGTTGACTAGGAGCTAATCTTATTCTGAGGTAGAGCTAAAACAAAGGTAGGTACTGGGCATGGTGGCATATGCTTGTAATTCCAGTACTGAGGAGGCTTAGGCAGGAGATCCTGAGTTCAAGACCAGTCTGGGATACATAGGGAGAACATGGTAAGACATTATCTTTAAAAGGAGTCTAGCCGGGCAGCGGTGGTGCACTCCTTTAATCCCAGCACTCAGGAGGCAGAGCCAGATGGGCGCTCTCAGCTCTGCGGCTTATGGGAACCCTGTGGGGTAAACATGGGAGGGCTCCACAGATGACCTGCTGTACAGTCAGCTCTTGGCAAGGGGTCGCTGCTCTTAGTTTTATTTAGGGTTGGTGACAAGTTCATGAAAAAATGGGGTTCCTAAATCCATGCAGGTGAGATACAAAGCCCACCATGTTCCCTCTCTACTCACCCAGTGTTTATAGTCTGTTAGGATGTGGCCAGTTGCAGCCCTGTCCTGAGGAAGCATCACCCCTCTGGTCTTTCACTGGGAAGGTATCCTTGTCCTTCCTCAAGGTCAGCAGCATTGTGCCGAGCTCAAGGGCTGGCATCCAGTGCTGAGCACTGAAGTGACCGGGCATGGTACATGGTGCAGGGGCTGTTCCACAGGACAGGCCTTGCTACAGTGGCACACCGAATACTTTCCTCTGGGTGCTGGGGAGAGCAAGGTGATTAAAAGAGAGCTTCTGTGCAGACCCTTCACCCTATTCTCCTGCACTTTGCAGCTGTGTGATCTGAGTGAAACTGAGGAAGGACAGCACAGGAATAACCAAGACTTTAGCCGAAAAGACAGGCCAGGCCCATGAAATCCTATCAAGTACGGATTCATTTTCCAGTGGGAAACTCAGAGACGCTTTCTCAATCCTGGGAGTCTCTGGAGTGAAGTTTGACCCTTACTGGGATGGTTGATGTCCGCAAGAACAAAGATCCTGCCATGTTAGCTCTCTGCTCTATGTTACACTTTCCAGAGTCCTGGTAGGTAGGGGGTGAAGAAACAGTTCCCCCGAAGCAACGGAGAAGGAAGTGGGAGGAGCAAGTCCCCAGGAGCCAGTGTTCTTTCTGGGCCAAATGAGGGCTAATCTTGGCACCTACCTTGACATCCCCTGGGGTGCTTGGGCTTTCCTCAGAGGCTTTACCCCTTCTGGTCATATACACCCTGCCTTCTCAAGTTGCACCATGGGACACAAAGCAGGCTCTGTAGGGGAGAGGTACTCTGGTGCTGGATACTGTAGTCGCCTTCTGCGACTGAGAGTGGCCGGAAATTTGAGGGTAGGGCCAGCATGATGTTCCAAGACAGACAGCCCCCTCCCCGATTTGGGCAGCGATGAGCCTCTGTAGGAGGATTTTTAGGGGTCTGTCTGTCTCCATCTTCCCCATGCTGAGGCTATGGTCACCTGTACTGCCACACTTGGTTTTCACATGCATGCTGGGGATCCAAGCTCAGGGACTCATGCTGTGCGGCAAGTACTTTGCCCCCTGAGCGCTCTCCGCTCTCTCCTCTGTTCTCCCTCTTTCCGCCTCCCTCCAACAGCAGCCTTGCCCAACCCTGGCCAGGGACAACTGCCTTGGTACTGTCAGCATGGTCCTTTTTCTTTATGTGGCACCAGGAATTGAAGAAACAGGAATCTGGACACAGGCCACTTAAAGAAATTACTGACAATGAATAAAACAGTTAGTGAAAGTTGGCTTGGTGGAAGGTTCTGGACTGCAATCAGGATTTCTGATGGAATGTTACAATCTGCCTGCCAGGATATGATTTCTGAGACATTGAAAGGGAGACTTCAAAAATATTTTGATTTGCTTCATTTGGGGCTTTCTAAACATTTACTATTTAAAAATCTTTCAGATTAATGATTCAAAATGCCGCTTGTTGCAACGACTTATGTTTGGTGTCTACTTGCCATTTATAAATGTTCAACAAAGCAGTCTCGTGTGGCATTTTGGTGAGGTTTATAATTGCAGTTGTTGGTTTGTCTCGGGATTCTAGTGTCAAAGACATAAGAGGATGATGAAGGCCCTTGAAAGGAAAGTTAATGCTGTTTCAAGGGGACAAAACACAGTGGATAATGGTGGACAGTCCTTCTCTCTCTGGTCCACAGAGAGACCTCTCTAGTGAATGCATTATGAGATGGAGGTAAGGGGCCTAAATGAAATGTAAATATGCCTGCCAATACAGCCTCTCAGGCTAACACCCTCTCCAGGCTGCAGACACCACACTGATGTACTTATGGGGTCCCCCCTTAGCAACAGAGTTTCCATGGAAACACATTGTGACTTGCTGAGAGGAAGCGAGCAGGAGGAGTCTGCAGGAATTTCTCATTGAAATAATTACAGTCGCACTCCGTGTGCTGGGGAGATGAATGCACCATGACTTGTTTTCCAAATTCCTTTTCAATGCATGTTTGTGACAGCCTGCACCTGAAGGCTTGCCACAAATGCTTGCTATTTTAAACCTAGATTATATTGTATTTTTTGAAAAAAAGCACATCACAAGCACTTGGTGGCCAATTAGCATTTTTTCTTAGTATGGAGGGAGTCATATGAATTTAAACATTTGTCCAGTTAAGAAAATCCTGCAGTGTTTTTCATGCGTGAGAGAGAGAGAGAGAGAGAGAGAGAGAGAGAGAGAGAGAGAGAGAGAGAGAGAGAGAACACTGTATGTGTATGCAACCCTAAAGAATTTGATAGAGTTTTGTGCTTTGGTTCAAATTCCATGTATAATGATAATTAAAAAAAACCTTCATATATCACAGCAAAGTAGATCCTATTTGTACTGTAACTTTTGATTCTTTAGTAATTTAGGAAATTTGGGGCTGTTGCAAGAGGTTTTGTTTGTATGCTTAGACAATATCTGAAAAGGGATTGAAAAGAGAAAATGGCATTTAGTGAATTACCCCCAAGTCTTTGCAGTGAGAACTAGATTGTTATTTATGCATTTATTTTCTCTCTCTCTCTCTCTCTCTCTCTCTCTCTCTCTCTCTCTCTCTCTCTGTCTCTCTCTCTGTCTGTCTGTCTGTCTGTCTGTCTCTCTCTCTGTGTGTGTGTGTGTGTGTGTGTGTGTGTGTGTGTGTGTGTGTGTGTACATGCACGGACATGCACATATCCATGTACACATGTATGTGCTGGTGCATTTGTATTCATGGATGGACTTGCATTTGGAAGTCAGAGTCTCACACTGGCTCACCAGCTTCGGGAGCCTCTTCGTTCAGTCTCCCCAGTGCTGGGACTACAACTGGGCACCATCGCACCTGACTTACTCACATAGATTTTGAGTATCAAACTCAAGTCTCCAGGCTTGCAAAACAAGTAGTTCACCAAAAAGAGGTATCTCTCCAGTCTCCAGGTAGGTACTTAATGCTCTTTTATGTATTCATTTTAGAATATGTTTGTGTGAGCTTGTATGGGTTTGTATGTACCACATGTGTGCAAGAGCCTGTGGAGGTCAGAAGAGTACATAACATCCCCTGGAAATGAAGTTATAGACAGTTGTGAGCCACCATGTGGGTTTTGGGAACTGAGTCCAGGTCCTCTGCAAGAGCAGAACACACCGATAACCACTGAGCCATCTCTCCAGCTTCAGATTGCTATTTTAGAAGGAGCTTTACATGAAAGGTGAAAAATGTAGATGTCTTCCTCGCTGCAGTCATGTACAGTATCAGCAGGCACAGGGGTTCTGGAAAGAGTGCTGAAGAATGGCCACCTTTGCACATCCCTTCTTAAACTCCCCATTTGAGGTTTTGTGTTGCTCTCTGGGAGTTCTGTTCTGTGTGGTTCTTTCAGTACCACCATAACTTGGTGGACCCCAGCACAGCTTCCTCACTAGCCTGGCCACTTGGCATCCTTGACTGAAGGTCTCAGGAGAGCTCAGATGCCTCGTCAGTGTCAATGCTTCTTGTCTTCCTTCCTGAGCCTGCCCTCTTACTGAATGGACCACTGTCCACTTTCAGCAGACGTCCCCTCCGTGTTTGAGCTCCATTTCTGTCGTTATAATAAAAATACTCTGGCAAAAGGCAACTTAGGTAAAAATGGATTTGTTGGAACTCCTAAGTCCAGGTTATCATCCTGGGTTTTCCCATATCAATTAACTTAATTAAGACAATGTAGACGATCCTTGGTTGAAGCTCTCTTTCCAGAAAATTTTAGGTTGTGTCTAGTTGACAGTTAAAACTAACCATTACACTCAGTTCTGGGGGAAGTCACCCGATGTGAGTACACTGACATTCATGAACACATGGAGGAAAGGCTATTACAGAGGGAAGTGGGGGTGGGAGGGACCTCATGGAAAGGATGGTGTGGATTCCACTTCCAAGTCTGGATCCAGGCCTGCAGCCCCCAGCATACCCCTAGTGACTCCTGGTAGACACTTGGCTCTTGTTTTCCAAGACCCCAAAAGAATGGGAGAAGGACATTGCATTGTCTGTACCTTAGATTATCACTGTCCTTTGCTCTGACATTTTAGTTGAAGAAAGAAGAGAATGTTTAGTTCTGTTTGAATGTTTTGGAGGGTTGTGGAAGACTTTGGAGCTTTGGACTAGAAAAGTGATTAAATGATATAAGTGGAGCTTACAGGGCCATTCAAGTGGGAGCCTAGAAGACTGTAGTGCTGAAAGTAATAAGGACTGTGGAGGCCTAGCTCAAGAGGGAAGCAGTTTTAACAGAAGTAGGACCAGAGACCATTCCTATGATATTTTGGTTAAAAAATATGGCTGCTTTCTGCCCTTGTCCTAAGAACTTGCCTGAGGGTAAATTAAAAAGTAATGGGCAAAATTCTTTGGCACAATGTTTACTGCATAATGCTGAGTCTGTGGGGTGGTTGTTACTGACTTTGCTTATGCAGGTCTGAAGTCAAAAGAGCAAGTTGGGGAGAAAGAAATACAAACTGTACAGTGTGAAGAAAAAAAAGCACTAGAAAGCTTAGTGGGACAGCCCAGGCTGAGTGAGAAGAGAGGCTGTAACTGTTCAGGAGATTTGAGTCCTTAAGGAGAGACCAGTTCTGCACTGGAGTAAAGAGAGGGTGCCCTCAGGTGAGACTCATTCAGATGAGCTCCCACTCGTGAGAGATCAAGGCTTTCTGATCCCAGAAAGCAACTGACTCAAAGCTCTGCTGCTAATGTGACTCAAGGTAGCCAGCATCTATCCCAAGCTGGCAGATGAACTCGGCAGTGTCACGTACACAGTACTGACTTTAGAGGCTTGAAGAATGCAAGAGTGAAGGGGATCAGCTGTTTAGGCCAGGCAGTGTGAAGCAGGGGAGTCCCTACATGACTGTGAGATGTCATTTTGTAAGGATGTGAAAGTGAAGCCTGGGTTGCAGTGAGGCCTCAAGCTGTTGGACAAAAAGAAATAAAAAGACCAGGATAGGAATGAATGAAATGGAGACTAAATGAACAATGTATAGAATCAACCAGGGAGTTGATTCCTTAGAAAAATAGATGAGATTGATGAGCCCCAAGTTAACATAACCAAAAGAAAGAGAGAAGACCCAGGCTAATAGTATATAGGTAAAATGGGGAGGGGATGCTACAGCAGATTCCAATGGAATCCAGAAGATCATCAACAAAGACTTTGAAAACTTAGATTCTAAAAAACCCACATTTCCTAGAAGAAATGGGTAATTCCCCCATGTGGCTCACCAAAATTAAATTAGGATATAGACAACTTAAACTGATCTATAGTAAGCAAAAAGACTGAAGCAGTAATCAAGAGTCTCCTGAAAAGAAGAAGCCAGGTCCAAATGGATTCACTGAATTCTACTGAGCCTTTAAAGAGGGTCTAGGAGCAATGTTCCATAAAACAGAAATGGAGGAACACAACCAAACCCACTTCATGAAGTGACTCAGCAGGAAAAGGCACTTGCCACCATGCCCAAGGACTTGGATTCTATCCCCAGAACCCATTTGATTGAAAGAGAAGACTAACTTCCTTCAGTTGCCCATTGACCTTCATGTGTGTACTTCTATGACATGCTTAAGTATGTGCACGCTCAAATGCATGTGCACACACACACACACACACACACAAGTAAATACAAACAAACAAATGAGAAAACTCTATGTCAACTTCTTTAATAAACAGAAAAATTCTCAATAAAATACTTGGAAACCAAATTTCAAAGCACACCGAGGGTCTGAAGAGATGGCTCAGTGGTTACAAGCACTTACTGCTCTTCCAGAGGACTCTACTTCAGTTCCCAGCATCCATGTTGAGTGGCTCACAACCATCTGGAACTCCAGGGGATCTGACATATTCCTCAAGAGTTTGGTACCGGTACACATCTTTCTCTGTCTCTGTCTCTCTCTGTCTCTCTGCCTCTCTATCTCTGTCTCTCTGTCTCTGTCTCTGTCTCTCTCTCTTTCTCTCTCTCTCTCTCTCTCTCTCACACACACACACACACACACACACACACACACGCCACACGGGGAGGGTTGTAAAATATATTGTTTGAAAGAACACATTGACAAGATCATACACTATGCCCAGGTTGGTTTCATTCCAGGGATGCAAACATTCAACATATGCAAATAAGTCAATATAGTACAGCATATAAACTTACATACAGAGATTACAGGATCACCCAATAGATACAGAAAGGCCCTTGACAGTATAATATCCCTTAATGTCCTGGTGAAACTGGAACTAGAAGGACTATACCTCAATATAATAAAGACCATAGACTTGTATCCAGCATACTAAATGGGGGGGAAGAAAAGCTGTGAATATTGCAATCCCTTACCTCAAACTATGTTCCCTTATCTCAAACTATGTTCCAGAGCTACAGCAACAAAACAGTATGATATTGGTGCAAAAATAGACATAGATCAGTGGAATAGGACAGAGGAACCAAAAGTAAATGCACACAGCTGCAGCTACCTAGTGTTTGGGAAAGGTGTCAAAAACATACACTGGAGAAAGGCCGGCTTCTTCAACAGATCGTGCTGGAAAAACAAGACGAGACAGGCTGTCCACATATAAAAGACGAAACTAGTCCATACCTCTCATCCCATATTCAAATCAATTCAAAATGGACAAAGACCTTAATGTAAGATCCCAAACTCTGGAACTGCTAGGGTGAAAGATGTCGAGATATAGCAATAGGCAAGAGAGTGCTAAAAAGAACTTCAGCAACACAAGAAATAACTCTAAGAATTGATGAGTGGAATTTCATGAAATTAGAAACCCCCAATAAAGGAAATAACTAGCAGAGTGAAAAGACAGCCCACAGAACAGGAGAAAATTCTTGCTAACTATTCACCCAAAGGGGGTTTAATATCTAGAATATGTTAAGAACTCTAAAAATTAAATACCCCAACTCCACAAGTACAATCAGTTATGGGCTATTTATTCTTGAAGGAAGGAATAAAAGTAGCCAACAAGCATTTGAAAAAGTGCCCAACAACCTTAGTCATCAGAGAAATGCAAATTAAAGTTACTTTGAAATTCCATCTCATTCCATTCAGAATGACTATCATCACAAAATCAAGTGACATCAGATGCTGGCTCTTAGACTTCGCTGGTGAATGCACTATAGGAGTTTCTTAAAAAAAAAAATACTGCCTTATGGTTAATTATCTGCACACCAGTGTTTATTCATGTTATTTGTAGCCATCAAGATATGGAACCAACTTAGATGTCCATCAACACTTGAAAGGGTAAAGGAAGGGTGGCACTCAATGGAATGCCATTCATCTGTGAAGAAGTAAGAAGCTGTAGCATTTACTGGACAGATGGAGTGGAGGTCATTATCTTAAGTGTAATAATCCAGACTCAGGAAGCCAAGTATTCCACCGTTTCCTCTTGCACACAGAACTTAGATTTAGATGTGTATTTACACATATGTAGATGGTGGAGGTAGAAAAGGGACAAGAGAGGGAAGCGGAATATATCACATGAAAACCAGGGGTGGTATTTAGAACGAGGAAGCAGACCAGCTGAATGGAGATGTGTGGGGAAATGAGGGCAAATTATGATGGATGTGTGTGTATGTATGTATGTATGTATATGTATGAAAAGGTCAAAATGAAACCCATCTAAAAAAGAAAATGTCCAGCATCTTGCTGAAAAGCAGTGAGTCTTTTCAGATTTATACTACCAACTCAGTCAAACTGGAAGAATTCAGTCTCCCCACCCAATTCAGATTCCTTATTTTCAGAGGAAAATGGAAAAGTTCTCAAGAATAATTCTGAGCTCACTGTAGAAATTTAAATACAAAATGTTAAGTCTAATTTTTGTTGCTATAATGACATACTGGGGTCTTTGTAAAGAAAGTAAGTTTATTTGGTTCAGTTTTGGAGGGTGAAACTACAAGACTGGTCTTCCTGTCTTTCTTCTGGAAAGGCACAGACATCTTTGGAGGTTCTAGACAAGAAGCTGGGTTGGCAAACATACTGTTAAGGTGGAAGGCTTAATTATAGGAACATGGGGGTCTTGCACTTCTGTGTGTTATAAAAGTTCTTCTAACAGTAAATTAATAAGCAAAGACCACATGTATATAGAACACCACCACAGAATCTAACTTTAAATTTTTATTTTATGTTCATTGGTGTTTTGCTTTCATGCATGTCTGTGTGAGGGTGTCGTATCCCTTGGAACTGGAGTTACAGACAAGTGTGAGCTGCCATGCGGGTGTTGGGAATTGAACCCAGGTCCTCTGGCAAGCCATCTCTCTGGTCCCCAGAATCTAACTTTATTGGGTTATTTTGTTTTCTCGTGACATACATGTACTTGAACCTTCCTATGTAACTAGAACAGCAGTCTTGACCCCCTTGAGAAGCCTCTGTCTCCAGAAATATTTACATTATGATTCATAACAGTAGCAAAGCTACAGTTATGAAGTAACAATGAAATAATATTATGGTTGGAGGTCGCCACAACATGAGGAACTGTATTAAAGGGTTGCAGCATCAGGAAGATCGAGAACCACTTAACTAGAGGATGTGGAGAGCTTAATCATTTACCGAAGATTCTTTTCCCCTAGTACTGACTGTCCAGAAACATGTTTTGAGAGTCTATTTCTGTCGTGTGTCCCACTCTCAGACTGCCCTCAAGTGCACAGACCGGGGCAGTGTCATTGGATTTGGGTCCCTGTGCTCATAGCTAGGCACATTCAGACTCAAATAAACTGATTTGTTCTCACAGTTTTAACTCTGGGGTGTAGTGTTCTCTGTAGCATTGGGGAGAAGTCCTGAGATAGCTACTGAATTTTCCAGGGACATTGTCACCGGGAGACACATCCTAAGCTTAACTGGAAGCGTGCCATTTCAGGAATGCCAGAGCACTTCCGAAAGCAGCAGAGGTGGGCCTGAGAGTGGCTTTATGGGAGCAGACTGTGGTTTGAAGGTCAAAGCCCTGGGGGATGGTACACAGAACCACCCTGGAGAGGGCCAGAGTCTGGTAAAATGCACAGTGCAGCTCCATCCCATCGGTGCCACAGGGTCACCATGGTCACAGCAGCTGGCCACTTACCTCTCACACCATCCTGGCGGAGCCCTGCTTGACCACAGGATGTGTGGCCATCCACAGATCATATGATTCTGTAGGAAGCCTCCCACGGACTCTACTCAATTGGCTGTTTCCTAGCAACACACCCACCACACTGTCCACAAGCCCAGAGATGGCCGACAGCAGCTTAGTACAGACAAAAATCTGCCACCAGCATCTCACGAGGGGTCTATCAACCTTCTTCAAAGGTGGCTCATTCCCGGCACTTCCTGGTGGAGACCTGCAGCACTGTAAAAGCAAAAGCAATGCTAGAGCCCCTCTTGCCTGAATACCAGTGTCTCAGATGGAGGCTTCTCTGCGTGTGTGTGTGTGTGTGTGTGTGTGTGTGTGTGTGTGTGTGTGTGTGTGTGAAGAGCAGTCCAGGAGCCATGCAGATGTTGTCACAGTTAACCTAGGCTGTTCTAAACACTACACCAGTCATTCACATCTACAGAGCAAATGCTTGTCTATTAACATGGTGTGGATGTTAGTCAACATCGTATAATGGTTTCTTCCTCCAGGGTCACCACCCAAGAGCAACTGTCAGATTCAGGGAGGGAAACAAAGGGTAAAGCTAGTCTACAACCACAACTAACTGTTATTAAATGGCAACTGTAAGCCCCAGGTAGGGATGTATGTGTGTACACTACAGACTGCTGGACCACCACCACTCAGGCATCACTGGTTATTCTCATGCAGCATCAGATTATTGTCGGTTGCTTTTCCCACTGAGTGCTTGAGAGGAACACTCAGGTGATACTTAGAGCAGCATCCCCCATCCACTCCCAGAAATCCATCCTAACTCCTCAACCCACCATTTTTTTTTTTTTTTTGTCAGTCTGATAAAAATCTACCAGGAAATCCAACTGAAGCCTGTAATTCCTAGAGGGTCTCACTGTTGTGTGCGGTACCTCCCTCCCTCCCTCCCTCCCTCCCTCCCTCCCTCCCTCCCTCCCTCCCTCCTTCCCTCTCTCCCTCCCTCCCTCCTTCCCTCCCTCCCTCCTTCCCTCTCTCCCTCCTTCCCATTCTATTTTATCCCTTTACTCTATTACACACGCTCTGTGTTTCTTATTTAATAAGACGGTTGGTTACATCTACACACACCAACTTCTCTCTGTTGTACTCTATTACATCAACATTTGTGTTTATATCTTTGGAATGTGTATGTCTTCGTGTGTGTTTTCGTGTGTGTGTGTGTGTGTGTGTGTGTGTGTGTGTGTGTGCATGTGAAGGCAGGGGAATGTCTAACACACTCCACCTTTCTTATTTTTATTTTGTGTGTATTGATGCTTTGTCTGCGTTTATGTTTGTGTACCATGTGTGAGCCTAGTGTTTAAGGAATCCAGACGTGGGTATCAACTTCCCTGGACCTGGAATTACAGACAGTTTTGAGCCACCATGTGGGTGCTGGGAATCGAACTGTGGTCCTCTGGAAGAGCAGCCAGTGCTGAATCCCTGAACCCCCTCTCCAGCTCCCACCCCGCCTTAATTTTCGCTGAATGTAGAGCTCATTAATTGGATAGGACTAGTTGGTCATGCAACTTCTGGACTCACTCTTCCCGTCTCTTTGTTCCCAGCACTAGGATTTCAGGTGCACACTACCGCCACTGACTTTTTATGTGGGTTCTGGGAATCTGAACTCCAATTGTGTGCGTGTGCCCGATGTTTCACTGACTGGGCCATCTCCCTAGTTCCTTTTTGTAATAGAAATCTTTTTAAAATTCCATTCTATCTTCTGGGAAGTCTGAACTTTCCATTCTTTTTTCTGTCTCTCGTGCCATTGACACCTTTGTTCTGTGATAACTAATGATAGATAATCACTCCTTGCAGGGAGAAGGCTCACTGGACAGCACACACCACACCTCTCTGAGGCAGGCAGGGTTGTGTGTGGTCATGAAGACAGAAGGTGTCGCTTGAGCCTCCTCTCTTCCCACAAAACCACCAGTATTCAATCACTGAGGCTCCACTCTGACCACCCAATCCCAGTCACATCCCCAGAGCCCTTCCACTAAATGACACAGATTAAGTTTTCACCCTCTGAATGGTTGCCGGGATTAGACACGAGCATTCAGAGAACACGTGATACTCAGAGCATAGCGCATCTGGGTTTTTCATCAGTGCCAGGGTGCTGCAGGTTGATAGCCCGGATGCTTGGGTTTTGGAGAATAGTGCCTAAAATAAGCAACACGGGGCTCCCCAGGGAGAACAAAGGGCTCTCCTGGGATGAGCATGTGAGCGGAGCTCCCCTGCAGGGGCTGTGGAATTTCATCTGACGCATTTGGGCTTTTAAATTTTCTTTTTTTTCCTCTCCTGCATACCAAAATATCCATACCATTTTCCAGTTAACTGCAGCTTTACTGTACTGTATTATATTCTTGGAATATTAACAGCACACACCAACGAGTATATTTTTGTATGTAAATTTACACTGCCATTCATATTTTCTCACTCATTCCCCTCCGTTGGCCTCATAATAGAATAGAAAGCCTCCTGTTGGCTAAAGGGTTAATGATGTAGCTTTGGGATTCCCTCTCCGTCCCCCCCCCGCCCCCTACTCCCCCCCAGGCTTAGCTTGCACAGGTGTTTTTATTTCTTTATTAGGAAGAGTTCAGGGAGAAGAGGCTAGCCTTTGACTGTGCCTTCTGTGTGCATTCATAATAAAAGCTGGTACATTCATGGCTGCTCCATGATGTAGAAGAACCAGTGAATGAAAGTTTGGGTACAGCTCACCTCCAAGAGAGTGGTCCTGCTTCATCCGGCCCTGACCTGACCGGTCTCCAGCACCCTTATAAAGCTAAATTTCCCCCTCTCTCTACACAGGCTTGTCTCTTCCTCCTAGCATTTTTTGTAATCAATCTGGGTGGTGTTATTTTTTTTTCTTTCTCTCTCTCTCTCTCTCTTTTTTTTTCCCACACTGCTGTTGGATAAAAGATCCCGCCCTTGATTGAAATGGAATCTTCCACTATTGAGCGAGCCTTTGTTGAATGAGTCATCGGCGCAGCCGCTCATTGGCTGAGGCCGCCTGAGCCCAGGGGATTGCCTGGCACCGGCTGCAAGGCCCCGCTCCATTCACAGAAACGCTGGCTCGCTCGCTGGCCCTTTCATTCACACAAACAGCATCTCATTCACATTCTGTCGTTTTTTTTGTCTGCTTCTAATGAAGACCACGGTTTGGGAATGGTGGGGCTGACTTGCTTCAGATTGGAGGGGGACTCTAATCACCATCGAAATCGTCCGTGGGGTGCGCATCTGCTGTTGCTATGCAAGCTAGGGGAAGGGAAAAAAGAGAGTGCGGGGTGGCTGCTGGGCTAGGGCTGCGGCGCGGTTGGAGAGCGGTGGGGAAGTGTTTGCTGCGCCAGGGCCGGCCTGGCTGCTCTGCGCTCCTCCGTCCTCTGAAGCCTGCCTCACCCGCGCTCCCGCCATGGGTGGCTCTCCCTAAACTCCGTTCCTGGGGCTTCCAGAAAGCCTGGGAACCTCGCAGCCACCTAAGATCAGCTCTGGGCGTGAGAAGACTCAGGGTGACCTGCTAGTGTGCTGGAAGGCAAAAGCATTCGCTTGCACAGAAGTTACCGGGAAACTTTGACAGCGACTGACTTCCCTGTGGTGCAGGTTATCGATCTTAACGCATGAGGCCACCTGGCAGAGGCCACAGAGGAAGGGGTCAGTGGGTCTCAGAATCTTGGACAGACCTTCGGGGAGGCTGTCGATGTCCTGTTCTCCTAAACGCCAGGAAGAAGGCCTGTGTGTGTCACTGCAAGCCTGAGCCTGATTCCCAAGGATGAGGCCGTTCTTGCTGTGGATTTGATGGGCAGTTAGAGCAGCCGCATTTTTTTCTGCCTGACTGCAGGGCTGCAAAGCAGCAACTGAAGGGACATTGAAATGGATTGGTGGTGTTCCTAAGGCATGCTTCCAGGGCTTAAACACATTCAGTTGGAATAAAGCTCAAAACGCAGCCCTCTCTCTCCCTTTTTCTTTTTGGCATGGATTTCTGGAGCCTGTTGCCGCGCATCATAGAAGCACTATTCTTTTTTGGAAGTAGATTTTCAACTTAACCCTGACTGAGAAAGGCTGCTGATTGCTGTAAATTATCAGGGAAGACCCCTTGAGCTGTACTGAGAAGGAGTTCATGTGCAGATTTGGTTTTCTCGTGTGTTATCTGAGGAATTGCTTCGCCACAGACACTCGCCAGCAGACATTCATGGCTGCTCTGTTGATCTGAACAAGAAAAGCAAACCACAGGAAATTGATGCTTTTTAAAAATATTCATCTGATGGTGGAGGGTCCCCTCTTTTTCTTACTTAAAAATTCTTGCTCCTTTCCAAATCAGGATCCATCAGGATTCGCCTGAAGATTTCTTAAGAAGCCTTCGTCACATTTTAACGCATCGCTGTCAGACACTTCTGGGGCTCACCCACATGAGCTGAGCAAAGGAAGAGCAAACCCTAACATGGAATAATGGATTTTGGAAAGTTCAAGAGATCATTTGAAGGAGCTGGGTTTACCTTTGGCACAAATGCGGGATGGGGAAGGGGTAGGTGAAAAAGCAAAGATCGGAAGGAAATATCTGCGAAGGTAGAAAAAGGAAATTTGAGAACTGATTGGCTGTAGTTGCTGACAGCGGGTGGATGTCGTTTTCTTCTCTCTCTTTTTGCTACAGGAAGTGGTTTGCGGAGCTCACCGAGCCTTTGTTGAGAAGGGTCTCCTCAGAGTGAGTCACGCTTTTGCTGGGAGCAGCCCGGTGCAGCTGGGCGCTCCATCAGCGGCAACTATGACTTTTGCAAGGCAAGCGTTCCACCCCAACCCGTGGTCTCCCGGGCCCGCGCTGCGTGTCGGCTGCTCCGCTGCCTTGTAACGGTGTGAGGGCTCGGTCGTCGGCCTCGGCTGTCCCTCTCCGGAAAGGTTGTCCTGGGACCCCAGCTCCTGGTCCCTCTCCGGGGCTCGCGGCTCGTGTGCTATGCGCGGCAGCCCGCGCCGGGGCCGGCACCAGCAGCGCCCGGGCGGATGCGGCGAGCTCACGGAGGGGCATGCTTCCACGCACCAAGTACAACCGCTTCAGGAATGACTCGGTGACATCGGTCGATGACCTTCTCCACAGCCTGTCGGTGAGCGGCAGCGGCAGCGGCGGCAAGGTCTCGGCGGCGCCCGCGGCGACCCCCTACCTGGTGTCGGGCGAGGCGCTGCGCAAGGCGCCGGACGATGGGCCCGGCAGCCTGGGCCACCTGCTCCACAAGGTGTCCCACCTGAAACTCTCCAGCTCCGGCCTGCGTGGCCTGTCGTCGGCCGCCCGGGAGCGGGCGGGCGCGCGGCTCTCGGGCAGCTGCAGCGCGCCCAGCCTGGCGGCCCCGGACGGTGGCAGCGCGACCCCCGGGTCCCGCGCCCAGGCCGCCAGCATGAACGCCCCCAGGAAGAGCCGGGCCGGCGACGAGCCGCTGCCCAGGCCCCCGCGGGGCGCACCTCACTCCAACGACCAGGTGCTGGGGCCGGGAGTCACCTACGTGGTCAAGGTGGGTAACTGGAGCATACAACTGGGCGAAGGTCCTGGGGCCGGGGTACATGGGGGAGTTGGGGCAGCTGGGGACAGATGTCCTTCTATGAAGCCCCAAGGTGTGGGGAACACAGACGACGGTTTGGATATGAGGAAATGCGCCCTCCTTAGCCATCCTCTTGCTTGACAGGGCAAGGAGTGAACTACAAATGTACCTTTCGCTTGTGG
Organism: Peromyscus californicus insignis; assembly: GCF_007827085.1. Lineage (NCBI taxonomy): Eukaryota > Metazoa > Chordata > Mammalia > Rodentia > Cricetidae > Peromyscus > Peromyscus californicus. The sequence goes on from NW_026294606.1 coordinate 13,298,465, forward strand.
CGGGTGGAGGTAAAGGTTGAACTGTCTGGTCCCCTCGCATGGGGCCTGCTTTCCCCAGGGCACTGTTGTTGAGGTCTACTTCTGCCACCTGGCTTCATCAGAAGTCCTGCCAGTGTCCCCTCTCTCTCTAGGCGTCTACCCTGAGATCGTGGTCTGGCCTACCAGAAGTACACTAGTCAGACCCGGTAGCTACCCCCCACCCCCACCCCAATGCCACAACTTCTGTGTCCTCCCCTGGCGGCGGGGTGGGCCAAATTCCCCTCCAGAGCAAGACCACCCAGCTTCTGGAGGGCAGGGCAGAGGCAGCCTTGCTTCCTATAAGATGGGTTCTAGTGTTTTACCTGGAAAGGTATTCTTTGGCCCTGAACTGTTTTGGTTTACTTCAGTGGAAGGAGTAGTTGGAACTATTTTTTCCGGTGATAATTGTATTCCCTTTAAATGGACTAAGAGGGGATGAGACTGTGGCTCTTGGACCCACAGTCTGGAAAGGACTTTTTCTTGCAACACAATGAACGATTTTATACATATATGATTACACACACACACACACACACACACACACACACACACACACACACTCACAGTGTAATTGGTATAATTCCTGTGGTTCACAAGCATGCCATGGCGTTTCAGGTACTCAGCAAGGCTCAGTTAATCTGCCGAGTGCTCATTTCCTCCAGTCTGACCAGCTGAAGCAGCCACAGCCATGCTTCTCCCAGGTGAGGGCCAGGAGAGAGTCCAGGGGCTTGTTTCAGTCTCACCACCCCAGGCGTCGCTTTTCTGATGAAACAGATGCTCTCCCAGCCACCTGCGTTAACAAACCTGTAGGACAGACAGTCTGGTCTGTAAGCACTAGTTGCAGATCCAATTTAAAAATTCCACAGGGCATATCTTCGGGTAAAATGCAGTATCTTAGCAGCTTGGAACCAACTTCCCAAAGGAATGCATGTTATCTTTGACTGTATAAAACACATATAAAGCTTTCCCCCCTCCAGTCTGCACTTTAATTTGACCTCTCAGCTACTGAACACAGATCATACTTTATCATCATATTTTAGCAAAAGGGACACAGATTAGCATAAAAGATACGCATCTGGTTGAGTTTATCTTTAAAAGGATGAATATTGCTTATTTAAATTATATGTCCAGGGGTCAAAGAGTAAAACCAAGCAAGCAAGCAAGCAAAAGCAAACAAACAAAACCCGAACCCTGACAACCTGGAGGTTAAATCATGACTGGAATATATTTGTTCTCTCTCTTAGTCTCAACCTCGCATCTTATGCTTCTTTCTGGGAAGCATTTAAAATAGGCAAATGGAGCTGGGCAAAGCTATCGGTATGTATTAGGTAGAACACAGAGGGTCATTTTCAAAATGAGGGACAATTCTCAAACTCCTGTTTGAAAAGAACCACTTTGCTTGATGTCAGCCGTACCAGTTTCCAAGGAGCAGGTCAACGAGTCTGGAATCTGAATATTCAACCAGACAAATTAATATGGTATTTTAGGGAGAAAAATCACTTTCCCTAAGGCTTTGCCCTTGTCAGATGGGCATAGGAAGATGAACAAGGGAAGACAGTGGGCTTAGCCTGGGCTCTTCCTGTGGGGACAGTTTTGAGTTATCTTAGAGTCAGCCGCAGTGTACCGAGGGCCAGAAAGCTGACTGGGTCTACTCTGAGGCCACTTGTGTCCCTGAGGGAGAGGGCACAGCAGTGCCCCAGGGACACTGGCACATGGAGGTGCATGGCACCCGTCACTGGTGACCTGCACTGTCCTCTCTTGGCCCTGTTGTTGGCCAGCAGCTGTGAACAGTGGTGTCCTGTGAGCATAAGCCCAGGGGTGGTCCCTGCATCCCTGAAGAAGTCTGAGATCACACAGAAAGAAATCCAGACACTAAACGACAATTGCAGTCCTTGTGTGCCTGTCCCCTTCAACTGATCGAATGGCCTTCTGTTGGCACATGTGAGCAGATTTCCCACATTGCCATGTTGTGTTTAAAATGACTTGTTTTATTGAAAAACTCAAAAACTTACAATCTCTGAATTTAGTGTTGTGGATGACTGAAGGACTCTGCTGATACCTTCAGATGCCTGCATTTTCTAGCAGGGACTCAGTTCTAAAATCTGAAGGTTTACCGTTTGTGAAACTGCTTAATTCTATTTGATATAATTCTAAGTTAAAGAAAGCCCCAGATGTTTTCCAGTTTTCTGGAAAATTCCTACACTGGATCATCACAGGGGATCTACAAGAAGTACCTAGTGGTAGGTGGTAATGGATGTTGTAGACAGGAGTGATAACTCTCAGATACTTCATCTACTTGACTGAGGTGTTGTAGATACTGAAGTTTGATGGGTTTTGATTGTCTATACAACGTCAAACCATTTCTTCAGCAGAGGCTAACATTTCCAGTGAAGAACGGAAGAGTGAAAACTGAAAGAAGTTCTCAACCAGCAGAATTCCAAGCCACCAGCACATTTAACCAGTACTTTCAGCTACCCCTGGGTCTGCTGTTAGTTCACCCTTTTCTTTAAGAGTTTTTTTTTTTTTTTCTTTCTTGAGACAGGGTCTTAGTATCCCAGGCTAGATTGAACTTACTATATAGTCAATGATGACCTTGAACTTCTGATCCTCCTGCCTTTACTTCTGTGTGGAAATTGCAGGTGTGCACAGACCTGCCTGGTTCATGGAGATCCCATGGGATCAAACTTGGGGCTTCCAGCATCCTATGTAAGCACTCTAACAAGTTAGCCACAGACCTGAGCCTGCTGTTAAATAAAGGCAGGGGCTTATGCACTCAGGAGAGCTCAGGTTTAGACTACTTTGAGCCAGGCCTCACTGGTAACACTATTTTATCCCTCCAAGTATCCCAGACACTTGTTTAATTGTGGTAACATAAAAGAGAAAGAACAAGAAGCCATGCCATGGATAGACAGAACAGAAAAACCTAAGAGCAAAGAACCATGAATAGTGTCCTTACATGCCTATCTAAAGCTTGCTTTCTATTTGAATATAACAGTCTGGGATGACTGGAGATAAAGGAATATGACTTTGCAGCTGCTCACCTGGGTGTGGTGTGGCTCTTCTGTGGACCACTCAGGCTGCCCCTCCTTCTCTTTCCTGGTTCCAGTCAGGGAGACTTTAGGAAGGACCTGGAACCAGAGAGTCCTTGAAGACAAGCAGGTCTCAGGTCTGGTTTTGGAACTGCTTGGTGGAGCCCGAAACTACAGTTGTCAGGTGTGAGACTGTGGTCTGCCCTAGGCCAGTCTTTGGCTCCAACATATTCCTCCAAGCAGGGCTCTTTAGAATGCAGATTTTAAAAGGCTGAGAGGGGTTGACGCGCTGAGAAGTGAACACATTTAGAGCAGGCTCAAGTGCTAATGGCCAAAGTAAGATCCAACTGAGAAGCCAAGACTTGAGGTTCCTGTGCAGAACTGAGCATACTGTGGTATACTGTGGTTGCCACCCAGGGAGCCGGCAGGTTAGGCTGTTCAGAGGTCCTGCTGATGGCTGTATTTCAGTTTGTGGGCATTACCCCTTCACTGGAGTGAAAATGATGAGCTATGTATGGAAATGTCTTTCCCAGTATTGAGCATTGAACCCAGGGCCCCATACATCCACCGCTATAGTTCTGCTACTGAATCTCCAGGCCTAGAGGAGGTTTTACCAACCAAAAAGGAGGAGCTATTCCCTGGTGTGCTGGGACTGGGTTTCTTCTGGAACAAAGCCTTTTTTTTTTTATAAACTCTTTTAAAATAATTTCATTTCTCTGATTTATGAATCTGGTGACATCTGGGGTATGTGAGTCATCTGTTTTATTCATTGATCTTCTATTTATCTTTATGGATGGTTTTTATAAACTAGATTTATTCTGAAATTTATTCTTGAATTTTGATTTGACTCATCTATAAAGACATCTTTTTCTTACAGCTTGTTTTTAGGAACTGTGAGTAAAGTTCATACCAAATAGTCATTGCAAGTCCTTTTAAGTATGTCCACGATGCCTTAGGGAGAATTAATTGAATTTCGTTTTAGTACTAGATGAGTTGAACTTTGTTTTCTCTTAAAGTTGTTTAATAACCTGGTAATGTGTAGTTTGCATGAAAATACTGCCTAAAACATTTGAACAATAGCTTTAGAAATTCTCATGACATTAATGGTTAAGTTCTTAATTTGGTCTGGAAAATGTGTCCTCTCTTATGTGATATAAGTGTCAATGTGTAAAATGAGTATACCCCGTCACATATCCATATCTTACACCCCATTACAAAGATATATACACATGCCACATACCACACATATACATATACATCTCACACCCTACACACACACACACACACACACACACACACACGCACACACACAAACTGCCAAGATATATACTCATACCACACATATCACACCACACCACACATACAGAGTGCAACCCCATACCCCATATACTTACACATACACACATTATTATAACCAATTACCACACACACATACACACACCACATATCATATATATATATATATATATATATATATATAACACATCTGTACATCCTACATACACAATGCACAAATATACACCAATGCCACATACTACACACATACCACTTCATATCCACATATCTCCATCCTCTCATACAATGCAGAACTATATACACAAGCTGCATGTACATACCATATACACCATGTTACAAAATACCCTTATACACACATTGCATAGACATACATACACACTGCACTACACACATATATGCACTGCATACATAAACACACACCTCACACACCACACACACACACTGTATAAACATACACACATGTCATATACTACATACAGACTCATATCTCGCATCACATGCATGTTTCTCCCATTGTGTAGTTAAATATACATGCTATACACTGCACGCATACACACATAGCACATATCATATACATACACTGCATATACACAAATGCCATACCTTAAACAGATACACACAGCACATGTCACAAACATACAACCTTCATCCTGCATAGATATACATGTGCTACATACCACATACTCACACACAAACACACAAATACACTGATTGCACATATGCAACTTACCACACATCATATACTCTCACACATATCCCCACACTCAGACATCACATACATGCATATTCTCTCACATGTCATGTACTCACACACATACCCTTTTTCACCTCTGCAACCCATAGCTGGACAACAAATGGTATCTTGGAATGGGGCTGTTTCCAGTCTCATTGGAAAGTAGCAAATGTCTCATTTCTAGAAATGCACAATGATCTCACATGCCTCATTTGTATTTATGCTTAAGAATGAAGTCACCCTGAACAACAAGCTATGAGCAAGACTTTGTCCTGCATAAGCCAGTCCTCTGCACTGGGTTTGACCTTTCCACAGGTGCCTAGTTTTGAAAGCATGTATGATAAATATCCTCTGAGCAAAGGCCTAGGAACAGAGAAGTTGGGTCATCTTACAAGCTGTGCTGAACTGTGACCTTGGCTTGTGTTTTAGTACATCAGAGTCTGGGGCTGGCTGGTGAGAGGCAGGGCTGCTTGGTATGGGCTGGAATGGTAGTTCATCTCTCTGGACCTCACTGTGCCTGCTGTGGAAGCTGTAGCCTTGTTGGCCTTTAAAGAAGCCAGGAGGCTGGACTGGTAGAAATGTTGACATCATGATTGGGCGGGTTCTGGCTCCGACATCTCAACTAATTGGAAAGATGGGCCTATGACAGGCACTGTACCTTCAGAAAAGCACTTGCCTGGGAGGAAGAGGGCTGGACTCCTGTGCCAGGGCAGACGCCAGTGCCAGCTGGATGAAAAAGTATGGTAAGGATAAGAGGGAAAAGGAGGAGCCAGCACACTCAGGAAAATGGATAAGGAAAATGTGGAGTCATTTAATTCATAATTGAATGGCCAGGTGTGCATACTATCTGGAGAGGAGGAGAAAACGTTTTACCACATAAAACCTCTGATATGTGCTGGATAAAGAATACTGTTCAGGTAGGAGATACTGAACATAGGAATAGACTATGAAGTAGGAGATTGTTGCCCACAGTGTGTGTGTGTGTGTGTGTGTGTGTGTGTGTGTGTGTGTGTGTGTGTGTGTGTGTGCGCGCGCACTAGAATGAATGCTGACCATGGGTGTTTGTTACTGTACTCAAGGATGGATGCTGACTCTGTGTGTGTGTGTGTGTGTGTGTGTGTGTGTGTGTGTGTGTGTGTGTGACTGTACTCTAGGATAGATGCTGACCCTGGAGTGTGTGTGACTGTACTCTAGGATAGATAATGACCTGGGGTGTGTGACTGCACTCTAGGGTAGATAATGACCTGGAGTGTGTGTGACTGAACTCTAGGATAGATAATGATCCTGGGGTGTGTGACTGTACTCTAGGGTAGATAATGACCCTGGGGTGTGTGACTGTACTCTAGGACAGATAATGACCCTGGAATATAGCTAGCTGCATGCTAGGATGGTTGGCATTTGTACATGTGTGAACTGCTGTACATGACTTTCCGTGTGCTTGTGGTAATTACTGCTTTCAGGTTGTAATTATTGCTTTCCTAGAGTAGCAGAAAACAATTCATTTTGTTCTACTTTGATTTCTCATCACTTTTCCCCACCACAGCAACAACACCAACCCAAACCACTGTTAGGTACATCTACCTATGTTCACATTTTCTCCCATGTTCATCTCTGAGTTTTGGAATAATTATGAACTGTGCTAATCAAGCCAGAGTTGGGGGACTAAAGAGCTCCTTTGGATCACTTGATCACAAGCAATGTATCAAGAATTGAAATCTGACTTTCCACATAGTGTGTCTCCATACTCAATAGGGGAGTCTGAGTTCCTCTTGACCCTCTTGCCTACCTGTAAGAGATGGTTGCTGCAGTTCTCTGGGAGCCCACATCTTCCTGGTGCCTCGGCAAGATTTCAGTATTCAGAACTAGCTGTGCTGATAGCTACAGCTTGTCAAATCCATGGGTGCATTGATCCCTGGATTCCAGGCTTAGGGATGTCTTATGCTGTTCTGGGGTCACAGTGAGGTCTGGGTTTCTAGCTGTGACTTGCAGATCTTATGAAAAACGGCCTGTGCACCCTAAATCTTCAGAAAAGGCAGTTTGAAGAGATAGCTTTAGAAGGGGTCCTAAGGTATCCAAGTGAGCTTCTGGGTTTCTGATCATCTGGTAGCCATGTGAATACATTAGAAAACCCTCAGAGCCAAGGTGTTCTGAGAAAAAAAAGTTCAAATAACTCATTGTTCCTGTGCTGAGGCTTCAGATGTGAAGCCACATGAAGGCCTCTTCTGAAATGTGTTCTTGTTCCAAAAAGGAAACCTGCACCACAGAGACTTCATTCCCTTCTGCCTATTGAGGAGGTAGAAAAGAAGCAAAGAATCCAATCAAAATCGTGTGTGTGTGTGTGTGTGTGTGTGTGTGTGTGTGTGTGTGTGTGTGTGTGAGAGAGAGAGAGAGAGAGAGAGAGAGAGAGAGAGAGAGAGAGAGAGAGAGATACATGGGGTGTCTCTCAGTTGCTCTCCACTTTATTTTTTGAGATAGGGTCTCTCGCTGAACCTCGAGATCAATGATGCAGCTAGACTGGCTGGCCAGTAAACCCCACATCCGCCTGTCTGTCTCCCTAGCCCCAGTGGTTACAGGTGTACGCTGTCTTACATGATTTTTGTTTTAACGTGTGTGCTGGGGATCAAACTCTGGTCTTTGTGTTTGTGAGCAAGCACGTTACCATCTGAGCATCATTCAAACCTCCATCCCAGGAGTGAAGTTTAGTTTGCTCCAGATTTTCAAAGTCCCTGGAACTTGGCCTTCACCTGGCCGCTCCTTCTCTGCTCGGGTCATTCTGAGGAACTCCATCTGCACAAGGCCCGTGATTGCTTGACAGTCCGTCTAGAGGCACCTACTAAAAATAACTTTAATACTATTGCTTTTTACTTTGCAAATACTAAATATCTCTACTGCCAATATCCCAAATAGAAAGTGCCTGTTAAAGAAAATATGATAAAATCAAAATAACTATGATGTGCTGCCTCACCATGGATTCACAGTGACAGGGCTGAGTGATTATGAATGGGAGCTGCTGAGACCATGAGTAAAATCTTTCTTTTCAGTAGATTATCTTAGGTATTTTGTCACCATACTCCTGCAAACACACAAGCATATTTACACACACACACACACACCCAAACACACACACACACACACACACACACACACACACACACACACACACACACACACACACACACTGTGTCTTATGGAATGTTCAATAAAGTTTTTGACAGATGTTTTTATTGACTTTGACCAAATTAAACAACAGGCAGCAAAGCGCCATCAGAAAGTGGGACTAGTCGGAGGTGGGCAAGGGGTCCAGATTCTGAGGTATCTACCTACCTCCAACCATCCATGCCCAGGTGGGAGGGCTGCTTTGTTTAAGGACTTCTTTGTATGAGAAGGTGCTGGCAGCTCTCTCTGAAGAACTGAGCTGTGGTTCTTTTCGCCGGAAGTCACACCTCCTGTAATGAGCATAACCTTTTTTGCACAGTGACATATTAACTCAGGTGGGAGAAGAAAAGAATTCCCAATCTGGTCACCTGGGAGGATTGTTTTTCTTATGGATTCAGGTTAGTTCCTGGAGCAAGGGTAGTGTAAGAGTGGGTACACCCGTGAAGAAAATGACTCCTGTTTCCCAGCAAGGTGAAGTGCCAGTTGTCCCTTGAGGAAGGCTGGGGCCACCCAAGCCCTTCTCCATTCACCCTGGAATGTTGATTCATTCCAGTTCAGAGCAGCAGAGCTGCTGTGAGTTTGTGAATACAGTTACCCTGCCACATTCAGAGGACAACATTCACAACACTGCTCTCCATCTTCTGGCTTTTTACAATGATCTCTTTCTCTTCTGTAACATTGCAGGGTCCTTGGATGGAGTGATACAAATGTCCCATTCAGGGTCAAGAACTTGACAGTCATTTATTCTCAAAACTTTAACTAATTATGAGTCTCTGTATCAACTGCTGCCCAGCATAAAAAGAAGTTTCTCTGACAAGGTTGAGAGCAGCACTAATCTATGGGTATAAACATAAATATTTAGAAGGCAGTTTGACAACATGGCCACTTAGCAAAACAATAGCAGTAGGTTCCCTGCTAGAGCCTATGACCTCCTGAGCAATGGGCTTTTGACCAGTGTGTTAGTAGTCAGGGTTCTTTAGAGAAATAGAACTGATAGAATGACTATCATCTGTCTGTCTGTCTCTCTATCATCTATTTATCTATCTACCTATCATCTATCTATCTGTCTATCTGTCTGTCTATCTATCTATCTATCTATCTATCTATCTATCTATCTATCTATCTATGGGTTTATTAGAGTACCTTCCAGGCTGTGGTCCAGCTAATACAACAATGGTTGTCTCCATATGGAAAGTCCAAGAATCAAATAGTTGTTCAATCTACAAGGCTGGATGTCTCAACTGATCTTCAGCATGCACCAGAATCCTGAAGAGTTAGGCTCTAGTGCCAGTGAAGGAGTGGACTTGCCAGTGAAAGCAAGGGCAAAGAATCAAAGAGCAAGCTCTCCCTCCTTCCATGTCCTTTATATAAGCTATGGCCCAGATTTAAGGTGGGTCTTCCCATCTCAAATGATCCAATCCATAAAAACTCCCCACAGGTGTGCACAGTAGCTTGGGTTGTAGCTAATTCCAGATATTATCAAGTTGACAAGAATAGCCATCACAATCATATTGACAGTACTAGGCCTGAATCCCTCCTGTGGAACTGGCCCATCTAGGAGAATTCTGATGTCCCTTTGTAGATCACAGGACCCTTTACTGTCCTGGCCAGCCTCCTGCTGTCTCTGTGCATCCTCCTGGTTAGGAGTCTGGAGACAGGGGTATGCTAGTAAGCAGTTATCAGCTGGCTCTCTGGCCAAAGCTGCCATGATTGATGTCTGTTCATGCTGGGTGAACAGCTGTGTGGAGAGATGGGAAGAAACAGACATGATAAGTTCACCCCAAGGTGCAGATGGTAGGAAGATGTACTGCAGTGATTGGGAAATGATGGGTGTCAACTATTAATTACCATTGCTTTTCCTATCACCATACAGATGTGCTGATCATATCACCATACAGATGTGCTGATTTCCTCTTCCAGTCTCCATCCTCAACACCCTTTCCTTCCTCTAGCATCCCTTTAAGCCTTCTCTCCCTTTAAGCCACCATCCTTATTTGTATCTTTCCCATTCCTTTGTGTGTATGTGTATGCGTGTGCTTGTGTATGCTTGTATTGTGTGTTGTGTGTGGTGCATGCATGTATTAGTCAAGGTTCCTTAATAGATATATTGAAAGGATGTCTTAAGGATCAACTTAATACAGTATTGTCCAAGTAGTCCAATAATGGCTGTTTTCACACTGGAAAGGCTGAGAACCAGGTAGCTGTGTTCAGTCTATGATGCTAGGAGCTTTAGTGGTCTTTATCTGGCACTGCAGTCCTGGAACATTCCTGGAGGGCTGCTGATTGTCATTCCATCCTGGGAGATGGAGGAAACTGGGTTCTGAGGTCAGTGAAGGAAGGAGGCAGCATCAGTGGCCGCAGCAGTGGTGGCAGTGCCGGCAAGATAGATTGCAAACAGGGTAGCTGAACTGGCAAGTAGACAAGAAACAAAGCTTTCTTCTTCTACACCTTGCTATCTGGCTGCCACCAGAGGGTGTGACCCACATTTAGGGTGAATCTTCCTACTTTGAATAACTTGATCAAGAAAATTTCTCATAAGAGTGTCCAACAGCTTATCCCTTAGTTGAGTTCAAATCTAGTCAAGTTGGTGACCAAGATCAGCCACCCAAGTGCATCAGTATGTGAGTGTGCACACTCCTGAGCTTATGAATGTGGGGACCTGAGCAGGATATCAGATGTCTGTCTCTATTATTCTCTTATTGCCTTGAGACAGGATCTCTCACTGGACTGGAAGTTTGCCATTTGAGCTAGGCTGACTGGCCAGTGAGTTCTTGGGATTCACCCATCTCTCTCCCTTTCCCTGCTGATGTTATAGGCATAGGCATCCACACCTGGCTCTTTGGGTGGGTGCTGGGGGTTTTAACTCAGGTCCTCAGGCTTGTAGAGCAAGAGTTCTTACCTACTGATCCATCTCCCCACCCCCACTTCTCTTGTTTGCATCCATATGCAGTGGTTGGCTTCTCTTCTGTTTCAATTTTGGGTTGATTTTTAGCAGGCTTCCCTTTCTACCCATCACTGTGTTGCTCTGTCAATGTATAAATTAGTTTTTCAGTTCAATGGATACTTAAAAGCTCCCACTCTGGGGAGGCTGTGCTAGGAGTTGGGTACAGGCCAATGAATTAGAGTTGCTGCCTCTTCTTTCAGTATCAAGTGGAGAGAGGGAAGGAAATGCCAGGGACCTGTAATGGCCCCAGAAATGTTGAGATCAAGAATGGTTCTCCTGTTGGGCGGTGGTGGTGCATACTTTTAATCCCAGCAGTAGGGAGGCAGAGGCAGGCAGATTTCTGTGAGTTTGAAGCCAGCCTTGTCTACAAAGCAAGTCTCAGGACAGCCAGGGCTGTTACACAGACAAATTCTATATATATATATAAAATAGTCCTCTCAAGGGATGATGTAGAAACAATCTGGAAAGTGATGAGACATGTGTGCATAGGAGCTAGTGCATAAGGTGGGGGCAGTGAGGGAAGAGAAGGAAGACAGGAGAGTAGAAGAAACAATGTATGTGCATTACAGGGCAGGAGATAGAATCAGAGCTCTATGAGAACGAGAATGGTCTCATGTGGCGGTAGCATGTAGAGGACGGATGGGCTGATGGGGCTGAGCCAGGCCTGAAGCTCTCTGGGCCTTGCTAAGTGTAGCACAAAGCTACTGGAGACCAATTGCTGGTTCCATCCTGTGTGTGGAGAAGTGACTGGGAAGGTGGGAATGAAAGAAGAGGCAGTGGGAGAGGTGACTGGGGAGATGGATGTGTTGGCAAAGTGCTTGCTGGGCAAGCTTAAGGCCCTACGTCCGATCTCCAGCACCCACAGAAAAGGCTGTCTGTGCTCTTGTGATCTTAGAACTGGAGAGAGAGAGATAGGAGGCTCCCTGGGGCTCATTGGCTGGCCAGGCTAGTCCACTTGATGAGTTCTAAGCCAAGGAGAGACATTGGCCAATGAGAACACTTGTCTCAAAAAATAAGGTGGATGGCTTCTGAGGAATGACATTGAGACTGACCTCTGGCTTCCACATGTACGTGCACACATGTGTACATGCACCTCACCCCATCCCCAAGAAAGCTGGTGGCAGCTTGGACCATATATCCGATAAAGGTGGGGGTGAAGCCTAGGGGTATGTTGGGCACTGTGGGGGCAGTGTGCCATCTGCTGTCTACTGGGCTTCTCAAGAGCAGCAATGTTTCAAATGGAATTGACAGCTTTTCCCTCCAGTGTCTATTCTTTCTTAGTGTGCCATGATACCCCCACCCCCAAATCAGAAACTTCCGAGTCATCCCCAAATACTTCCTGCCCCGAGCTCAAGACATGTGTTCAGGCACAAGACTGTTATTTCTGCCTAACAACGCTTCAAATGTTCCTCCTGTGCTTTGCTTTCATCCTGATTCATGTGCTCATCATGCCTAGGTTATTGCAAACACTCCTGGGCATGGTTAGCAATTGCTTTGGGAGACATTCTTCTCTTTAGAGGAAAGTGTGATTGTTTCCCCGTGTGCTCAGCCACCAGATCCATGGAGCAAAAAGTACAAGTTTCTCTTTACTGCCCTTGCTGATTCTCTCTCTCTCTTTCTCTCTCTCTCTCTCTCTCTCTCTCTCTCTCTCTCTCTCTCTCTCTCTCTCTCTCTGTGTGTGTGTGTGTGTGTGTGTGTGTGTGTGTGTGTACACTTGCCTGTGCGTGCACATGTGGAAGCCAGAGATGTTGACTTCTGGTATCGTCCTCTCACTGTTTTAGCTAAGCTGACTGTCCAGCAAGCTGGATGATCTTCCTGTCTCAGCTTCCCCCGTGCCGGGCTTACAGGCACACACCTCTGAGGCATGAACCCAGTTCCTCGTGCCTCTGTGGTAGGCACTTTACTCACGGAGCCATCTCCCCACCCTGCCCAACCCCTCAGAAGGTCTACAGTGGCCTCATTCCTTTCTGCTCTTTACCCCTCTTCCTCGGAAGCATTTTGCCCATGCGTGTGATATGTTTTAGCGGCCCACCAGCAATTCTTTCCTGTTCTCACTGCTGGTGGATTTTGGCTGTGGTGACCAGATGAAGGCTACAATTTTGCCCCAACCTACACCATGAATCTGGCTGTGTTCCAATGTAAGAGGGCACTTAGTATTCTACAAACTTTCACGAGTTTCCCTAATTTTCTGTTGAAAAACAAAAATCTGAAATGGTTCTTGAATTTCATCCATGCTTTTTCCCCTCAGCATCTAATCAGGTAAAATACATGTTTTAAAAATCACTTTCAGCTAATGCGACACATCATTCATCTTTCTGAAATTCCTGCCTATCTTCTCATCGCCCTAATTAAAACAAAAGCTCTTTATTTTCCCCTTGGTTACAGAACTCAATTAGAATTCCTTATATGAGAACAAAATCTCAGTTTGGCTCAGTTTAGCCTGAGCCCTACCTCCTATCCCCTGCCTCCTTGAACTTCCTCCACATAGAACAACCTCTTTTCCTATCATCCCTCTGGGTGGATCTCTGACTGTTCCCCTATGAGTGCCTTCCCTCCAGCTCACCTCAACCTGAGTAATGCCCTTTATGCCTTCGAGACTCAGCTCAAATTAACAACCTCTCTCCCTGACCTCTCATGCCAGCAGTTGGTGGCTCCTTGTCTGAGTCTCTACAGCTCTAAGTCTTTATCCTTGAACCTGCCATTTCAGTTCATATAGAGATTGTACCTAGTGCTGAGCCCAGGGTCCTTGAAAATCCACAATAAATTAAATAATTACCACTTATAAGGAAATGGTGATCTAGAGGACTGTCACATGCATGATATGAGGCCATGGGTTACACAGTGTGCTATAGTTATGTGTCTGTGTTCTCTAAAACTCCTGTGTAGAAATCTTAGGGCGATGGCATAAGGAGGCAGGGGCTTTCAGAGGTAATTAGGTCATGAGTGTGTAAATGGCACTGGTGCCTTCCCGAAAAGACCCTAGAGGGCTCCTTTGCCCTCTTTGTACCTTATACCACAGCCATTTCCATACCAGACATTGGCTGTACTGACACGTTACCCTGGGCTATGTAGCTATGAGAAACATGCGCTGTTTAAGACACCAGTCTCAAGTCTGGGGAGTATTTGTTCTAGCTACCTTGGCTGGATAAGAGATACAGGAAGCCATGGACCGTAGGAAAGAGGGTCAGCCAGTTGCCATGTCTCTGTTTTGAATACCCGAGACTGGATAATTTATAAATGCAAGTTTATATTTGTTCACAGTCTGGAGACTTGCGAGCCCAAGCTAGGATGGCCGAAAGCAGCAGGATAAGTGGGCGTGTTCAAAAGAGGCAAATGCAATCTCTTGAAACTGAGCCTGTGAGAGTGAGGATGTTCTCATTATTGCTGGCTGGTTCTATTCCATTCCTGAGTGCTCTGCCCTTTGGCCCGCCACGCCTCCCGACAAGGCGATCATCATACAACATCCAATCTGAGTTTCAGAGGGGACAATCCAGACTCAAACTGTAACATCCATCACTTCCCAAAACTCTCGCAGGCAAAGGGCAGCTAGTATGTGAAGACATAAGGACAGAGGTTGCAGAAGTGCGTGAGAGGGAGAGGGCAGAAGCAATTGGTTGAGAGGTTGATGGAGGGCATTAGGAAGGTAACTCCAGGGGCTGGAGAGATGGCTCCGGTTCAGAGTATATATGAGGACCTGAGTTCCATTCCCAACACTCATATCGGGTACCTCACAACTTTGTAATTTCACTTCCAGGGGATATACTACCCCTTTCTGGCCTCCATGGGCATTCACACATACAGAGACAACATAGACTCCCCCATACACACACAATTAACTCAAATCTTTAAAAAATAAAATAAAGAGAAGTAACTCCAAGGGCTGGGGAGATGGTTCAGTGGCCAAGAGGTTGCTGTGCGAGCATGACGACCATGTTTGAAACCTAGCACTCACATGAAAGGCTGAGCATGGCCATGAGCACCTATAGCCCCAGTACTGTTGGGGATAGAGACGGGAGGGTTGCTGGGTTTTGCTGGCCACTGACCTAACTATAGGTTAACTGATGGACCTTGTCTCAAAGCAATAACATCAGAGCAGAATATGACATCATCCCTGGTCTTCATGATCACACAGATACATGCACATCCACTTGTGCATATAACACACACACACACACACACACACACACACACACACACACACACACACAAAGAGAGAGAGAGAGAGAGAGAGAGAGAGAGAGAGAGAGAGAGAGAGAGAGAGAGAGAGCCTACACTCATACACACGGCATAAACATCACACAATTATGAAGGTAGTTCCAAAGAGCACACTTTGAACTCCGCTCTCTTTGGTTTCCTCCACCATTGTTCCCTCTCTGAGCTGGTAGGTATGAATGCCACAGGCTGCCCCACATCGTCTTCATAGGGTGCTCCATAGATGGGTAGCATAATTAGCAGACCCATGAATTCCATTCCCCTTTTTCCTTGCAGCCAGCTAGCCACAGGAGGGCTTCAGGAAGTGACTAGGCTTTACTGAGAGCCTCATGAGACCATTATTAAGTTAAAATGCTGCACAGACAGAATGTTTCCCAAACAGAAAGCTAAACTCTCTAATGCTTCTATGTGCACCCACCTCTAATTAAAACACATGGATTCACAAAAAAGAAAAGGGGAGGGGAGTGAATGGATCAACAAGTTTTTGGTTTTTTTTTGGTTTTTTTTGATAGTTCAATTATGCTTCTGGTCCTATGGAGAATGTGGTAGGTGGTAAAAAATGGTAGAGGCTGATTTTCTAAGGAGCTTATTGTGGGAAACAATTATCCTCACTTTACATTGAGTGCTGGAGAGTCCGAGTAGTGAAAGTGAGGCTGTTTACTCTGCAAACTTGCAAAGCTGGGCATCAGCTCAGAGAAAAGGCAAAAATGGCTGGCATGCTCAATTTGGTTCAAGACTGTGGTTTTTTTTTTTTTTTTTTTTTTTCCGCTTTTGAAACCAGAACATTTATTTTATGACTGACTGAAATTCCTCAAGATGAACTGGATGCTGCAACAGCTGCCCTCTTGGGTTTAGGTGTTGTCCCTTCACGGAATCCATGTCTGAATCTTCGATAGACAGTTTTCAGGTGCCTCATCCGCCCAGTCCTGGTAGTGTTTCGTCTCTTAGCCTTGGCACTCCAGTTATACTTTCCCTTGCGCTTGGCCGGGTAGCCACACTTGCCACAGGTCGACTTCTGAAGATGGTAGGCCTTAGAGCCACAGCGGCAGCACAGCGTGTGTGTGTCTTATTGCGACACTTTCCAAAGGATGATGTTCCTTTCGTCATCTTGCTTCTGCCGCGGAGGCCAAAGAGACCGGAAGAGAAGACTGTGGTTTTTATTATTCCCAATTTCATTACCCTGCCTCCTGAAGTTCTCATTGGCTCAGTTCTTCAGGGAAGTACAATCTCCTCAGTAGTCTAACTCTCCAAACTCCTCATCCTCCTTGGGGCTCAAAATTTCTTGCTTTCTCATGTTTGGACTCAGCCATGTAGCAGACTGTCTATAACTTTTAAATTCTAAAACAAACAGCAACAACAAAAATGCCCAGGCAAGCAGGTGCCAGCTGCCAGCTAGGGAAGACGGAGCCCCATGTTACCTGCTCATCTGTGATTCATTTATGAGTTCTAAACGCACCTCCTATTGAAAATAGACCACAATGGTATATTTCTTATATGTATGATCCTTTTGAACAAGGTAAGCATCCCAGTTTTAACAAGAAAAAAAAAAAAGCTGTAAAATGTGTTAGTTATTGGTAAGAGGTCTATGGAGAGCTGGGGTTACTAGGAAAGGCCTCACATTATTTTCTCTTCTCTTTGTGTGACCAAATACCTCATGAGAGGCAGCTTAAAGGAAGAAGAATGATTTTTGGCTCACAGTTTGAGAAAATACAGTCAGGGCGCGTGGGGGAGGGAGGGGGTAACGGAGTCAGGGAAGACGTGGTGGCGGGAACAGGAGGCTGGCTGGTCACTTTGCATCTACAGTCAGGAAGCAGAGAGAGGCTGAACAGTAAGAAATAAATGCTAGGATCATCTAGTAGAAAATTCTAGAGAGTCTGTAGAAAATAGTTAGAATAAATAAGTTAGTTCAGTAGGGTTATAGGAAAAAACCTATGTGCACAAAAGCAAATCTAACTTCTGAAGACTAAAAGTGACATATAGAAACTGAAATTATCACATATCATTTGCAATTTCACCAGGGAAATAAAATATTTAGATTTGAACTCACCAAAATATGAGTAATGTGTGTTTGCTGAGAATTTCAAAATGTTGATGGAATAAATAAAAGAAGATACAAATGAATATGTGAGATTGAGATACAATACAGGGCTGAAGAGAGAGAGAAAAGTGGTTAGAGCACTTGCTGCTCTTGCAGAGGACCTGAGCTCAATTCTTTGAACTGACATTGGGTGGCTTACAATTGCCTGTAACTCCAGTTCCAAGGAATCCAGTATTCTCTTCTGGCTTCAGAAGTACCTGCAGTCATGTGCACTCATACCCCATATACACATAATTAAAAATAAAATAAATATTTTTTAAAATTTGATGAAATAAATAAAAAAGATACAGCTAAGTGAAGATACCCATCATGCTATAAGAATAAGACTTAATATAGTAATTTTTTAAATTCTTTTTAAATTAAGCAGTAGTTTTAATACAATCACATCAAAACTCCCATAGAGACTTGAATAGATACAGCCCATATATTACAAAAATATATACAGAAGCCACAGGCCCTCAAAATACCCAAGACATCTGAAAATGAAGAAGAGAGTGGGAGGAGGGACTTCGCTGGATGCTATGATGTATTCTAAAGCTAGAGGGCAGGCAAGATGGTTCAGTGAGTGAAGCTGCTTGCCACCAAGCCTGATGACCTGAGTTTAATCCCTGAACCCACATGATAACTGTTTTCTGACTGACACACATAACACACATACACACACACACACACAGAAAACGTAATTTAAAAATTAAAGCTAGATTGTATTATAAGGAAGGGATGGGGAACACAGAGTAATCAGACTGTAGCTAAAGTTTTTCTGTGTCCCACCTGGTCAGTAGCTGCTCAGACTCAAGTAAACACACACAGGCTTATATTAATTAAGACTGCTCAGCCATTAGCTCAGGCTAACTACTGACTAGCTCTTACACTTAAATTTAGCCCATTTCTGTTAATCAATATGTTGCCACGTTTTCTGTGGCTTTACCTGTGTGCCATTACATGCTGCTCCCTGGACGGTGGGCTGGCATCTCCTGACTCAGCCTTTCTCTTCCAAGAATTTTCCTTGTCTGCTTATCCCACCTATACTTCCTGCCTGGCTACTGGCCAATCAGCATTTTATTAAACCAGTGTACAAAAGCAGTATCCCACAGCATCGGACATTGAAAGATCCTCAGTTGATTTTTGATAAATACATCAAAGTCATTCAAGGGATGAAGGGGAGCATCATCAATGAGTGTCCCAGGAGCAATTGGACATCTATAAATAAAAACATAAATTTTGACCTGAACCTCCTGCCTACAAAAAATTAACTCAAAATAAACCATAGACTTGAGTAGAAATGTAAATTATAAAACAGAAAAAAAAAAAAAGGCGTTAACAGGCTTTCTTTTGGACCACCAACCAGCTCCTAAATCATGACACAGAGACTTATTATTAGTTAAGAATGCTCAGCTTTATCTTAGGTCTTATTTTAATCTGTTTCTCTTTATCTACATTTTGCCTTGGGGCTTTTTACCACCCTTCCTTCTTTCCTTCCTTCCTTCCTTCCTTCCTTCCTTCCTTCCTTCCTTCCTCCCCCTCCCTCCCTCCCTCCCTCCCTCTCTCTCTCTCTCTCTCTTTCTTTCTTTCTTTCTTTCTTTCTTTCTTTCTTTCTTTCTTTCTTTCTTTCTTTCTTTCTTTCTTTCTTTTCTGCTTTCTCCATGACTGCCTGGCTGGCGGCTGCCTGGCTTTTGGCCCAGGTGCGTCCCTCTCTTTCTCCCTCATTCTCTTCTCTTTCTCTTTTGAGCCTGGATTTCTCCTCCTATTTATTCTCTCTTCCCACCAGCCCTGCCTGTCCCTCTCCTGCCTAGCTATTGGCCATTCATCTTTTTATTAGACCAATCAGGTGCCTTAGGCAGGCAAGGTGAAACAAATGCAACACATTTTTACACAATTAAACAAATGCAGCACAAACAAAAGTAACACATCTTTACATTGTTAACAAAGGCAGCATAAACAAAGGTGACACACCTTCACATAGTTAAAAGAATATTCCCCAGCATAAACAAACGTAACACATATTTGCCTAGTTAAAACAATATTCCACAACAAAGAGGATATATTTGAGATTCAGGTCAGGCAAAGAGTCCTTTGAATTGATATTAATGTACAGTGTATAAAAGAAAAAGTAATAAATTGGATTGCGTCAAATTGAAGACATATTCTGCAGGGACCTGTTATGTGGTTAGACTTTATAGTCATAAACTGTCAAATAACAAATAATAAGAAATAAGCAGAAAAAGAATAATAAGAGAAAAAAGTCTAATCAAGAAATGAACAAAAGTATTCAAGATATTTCACCAAAAGGCAGACAAACACACAAGAATGTTAACATCATTAAGCATAGGGGAAATAAGAATTGCTGACACAATGGTCCATTGGTGCAGGTCTGGTTATTTCTAAAAGTCTACTTGCCATAACCTAGAATACCTGGGTTCAACTGAGGGATTATTTAGATCATGTTGGCCCATAAGAATGTCTGTTGGGGATTGTCTTGATTGTTAATTGATATAGGAAGAACCAGCCCATTGTGAGCAGCACCATTCCCTAGGCAGGGGATCCTGAACTATGTAGGATAAGGAGAAAACTAGATGAGAATAATCTAGCAAGCAGATAGAATGGGCACATTCATTTCTCTTTGCTGTAGCTGTGGATATAATGTGACTAGTTGCTTGAGTTCCTGCCTTGACCCTCTTGAAATGGTGGCTTATAATCTGGAATTGTAATTCAAATAAACTCTTTTATTCCTGTAGTAGTTTGTATGAGAATATTCCCCATAGTCTCTGGCATTTGAGCACTGGAGGCCCAGCTGATGGCACTGTTTGAGGAGATTTAGGAAATGTGGTTTTGCTAGAGGAATTATGTCACTGGGGGCAGACTTTGAGAGATTACAACGTCACCACAGTTCCAGTTTGCTTTCTCTGCTTTGTGCTTGTGTTTGCAGATGTGAGCTCTTAGCTTCCTGTTCCTGCCTCCATGTTTATTGCTTATTGTCATGCCTCCCCATTACATGAACTCTTTTTGCTCTGGAACCATAAGCCCCAAAATCTCTTCTGTAAGTTGCCTTGGCCATGGTGTTTTATCAGAGCAACAGAAAATTAATTAATGCACTCCCCTAAGTTGTTTTTGGTCAGAGTAGGACAAGCCTTAATAGAAAGCTGAGAATTGTAACTGCAGTGGATGTAGGCAGGGTCCTAGGGACTCTATGGTTTAGGAGACAGAGCTACATTGGAAACGGCATAGCTATTTAGGGTGACATCACTGGGCTCCGTGACACCCCAGAATAAAACACAGTGTGAGGTTCATCTTAATTGCCAACTTGACATGATTTAGCATCACCATGGAAATAAACCTCTGAGCATGTCTGTGAGGCAGTTTCTAGATGGATTAATGGAGGTGGGAAGGCCCACCATAAATGAAGGTGGCACCATTTCATGAATCGGACACTATGCTAGATTGAAAAAGGAAAGGGTGAGCTGAATACCAGCATGCACCTCTTTGCTTCCCAAATGTACATGCAATGTGATCAGCCACCTTCTGCCCCTGCAACCATGATCCCCACCCCCCACTTCCCCATGCTGGGCTGTATCTTCTGGATCTGTGAGCACAAGTAAGCTCTCATCCTGTTAGGTCGCTTCTGTTAGGAAGTTTGTCACAGCAAGGAGGCAAGTAGCTAACAGAAAGAGCATGGAGAAAAACAGACAGACTCTTTAGGCATCTGTTGCCGAGTTGTAAGGTCACAACTTTGACCTTCCCTTCCAGGAATGGCTTGGCTTAGCTCCAGTTGGGGGTGTCTCATGAGATTATTAGATATCAGCTTGCCTGAGGCTGGAAGAGCCATTTTATTTTTATTTTTAATTATGTGATGTGTGTGTGTGTGTGTGTGTGTGTGTGTGTGTGTGTGTGTGTGTGTATGTGCAAGTGTGCATGCATGTGTGCATGCATGTGAGTATGGGTGCCCACAGAGGCCAGAAAAGGGTACCTCCCAGAAGTAGATCCCTTACAGCCAGAATTCTAGGTGGTTATGGACCACCCAGTGTAGGAGCTGGGCTGAACTTGGGTCCTCTGGAAGAGCTGCAATCACTCTTAACCACTCAGCCATCTCTTTAGTCCCTGAAGGATCCACTTTAGCTAGCAGTCATGGAGCAGTGGTACTGGCTGCAGACAGGAAGTCTCCCATGGGGCTCTTGGCCATCCAAGTGGTGATATCTTTCATGGCTTACCTCTGGAAACCACATGTTATTCCCCTCATATTCTGTTATCAGTCAGGGAAAGTATTCTGTAAGGGCAGGGCTGCCAGGAAACCTCTGATACACGCATGCTGCCACAGGCTGTAGGCTGGGAAGTACCAGACTCTGAATGAGAGTAGCATCTTCACTGAGTAAAGACGATGGAATGCAGAATTTTATGAAAATGGAGCGTGGGCTGCCTGAGCCAGGTTGAATGTTTTGTACAGCTACAGCAGATAGCCCTCATTCAGATGCCAGGTCAAGTTAACCAGAGCTGGCCACCATTCATGAGGATCTAGGAGCTGGGTGGCAGTGGCACACGCCTTTAATCCCAGCACTCGGGAGGCAGAGCTAGGTGAATCTCTGTGAGTTCGAGGCCAGCCTGGTCTACTGAGCGAGATCTAGGACACACCAAAACTACACAGAGGAACCCTGTCTCATAAAACCAAAACAAAAAGAGGATTAGGTAGTGTGGTACCTGCGAGCTGGCAGATGAGCAGGTAGATGGTTTGGGAGGCTGTTGTGGTTCAGGGTCCACACTGAGCCAGAGTCAGCAGCTTGTGTCTCCTTTCCAATGTGGCTATCTGGTGTGACCCTGTTGGACTCAGCAGCAATTCTGACACAGTGGTTGGTGGCAGCAAGGCCACTCTGACACCCCCAGAGGAGATTTACTGAGCAATTCCATGAGGGGTGGATGTAAGGTAGAGTCTTTCTCTTCCTTCCTTCCTTCCTTCCTTCCTTCCTTCCTTCCTTCCTTCCTCCCTCCCTCCCTCCCTCCCTTCCTTCCTTCCTTCTTTCTTTTCCTCCCTTCCTTCCTTCCTTCCTTCCTTCCTTCCTTCCTTCCTTCCTTCCTTTCTTTTTTCCCAAGACAGGGTTTTTTTCTGTGTAACAATCTTGGCTGTCTTGCAACTCTGTAGACAAGGCTGACCTCAAACTCATAGAGATCCACCTACCTCTGCCTCCCGAGTGCTGGGACTAAACACTTAAACCACCACCACCCAGCCAAGGTGAAGTTTTTAGAAAGCGTGAACTGGGGGATCACAGACCAGACTGAGGATAGTGAGATAGCCAGTCAGTACTGTGGATCTTCAGAGGTAGCTGGCTCTGTTCGCCATCATCACACCAGATCCTGTGTGAATGGTTGTCCCTTAGGAACAAGGGGAGAGAAGACAGTTGAGGGCCCAAGGGCCATACCTTAGGGTATAACATAAGCAAGGCTTCAGAAGGAGTCAAAGCCAGTGTCCCAGGGGTCAGTATTAAGAGAATAGTCTCAGGGTAAGAGGCCTGTAGGAAAGACAAGGCAAGCTGTTCCCTCTGACCAGAGAGAGGACTAAGGTGCTGGCTGGGGTCTCTCCTCCACTGTGGAGAGCAGCTGAGCTGGTTATATTGGGACCATCTCAGTCAGTAATCATACCCGAAGGAAGAATGGAGAAAAGCACTATTCAGGAAGAGAGAATGGATTTTCTAATACTAAGCTCCAGGTTAGTGCAAGTGGGAGCCTAGGCTGGCCAATGGAAGATACTAGAACAAACCTGGCTGCTTAGAGCAAATGTAGCTACTTAGCTCTCCCTCATCCTACCTCTAGAGTGGCCTTAGCTGGGCACCAGGATGTGCTTTGGAACCTTCTCCACTCCTGCCTTTGACTTTGGAGAGCAGATGTTCATTGTGTTAATTTTTAGACGAAACTCAGCACAGCAGTTCACTCCTAGCCAGTCATACTTCCTCCCTCTGACTCAGCTTCCTCACTGTAATGAGGCGATGACATACTCCACCAGCTAGCATTCATGGAGGCTTCCAGCTCTTCCGATGGACACTGTCTTAGTTAGGGTTTCTATCGCTGTGGTGAAACACCCATGACCAAAGCAACTCAGGGAGGAAAGGATTTATTTGGCTTACACTTCCACAGCACTGTTCATCATCAAAGCAAGCCAGGACAGGAACTCAAAAGAGCTGGAACCTGGAGGTAGGAGTTGGCTGATGCAGAGGCCATGGAGGGATGCTGCTTACTGGCTTGCTCAGCCTGCTTTCTAATAGAACCCAGGCCCTACCCACAATGGGCTAGACCTTACCCCATGGATCACTAGTAAGAAAATGCCCTACAGACTTGTCTGCAGTCTGATCTTATGGAGGCATTTTCTTAACCGAGGTTCCTTCCTCTCAAATGGCTCCAGCTGTGTCCAGCTGACATAAAATGAGCCGGCACAGCTACCAAGGTGGACGGGAGGTTGAGACCCACTGGGAGGAAGCTGAAAGTGGCCAGGCACTGTCCCTGGCTTGGGACTTCAGTTCCTTTCCTCACATGTTCTGAAAATGAGTTTGAGGCCAAAGCAGTGACAGCATATGATACCCATCATGGACAACAAAGGACAAGATGGTAACCCAGGGTAGTTCTGGAGCTGTGCAGACATGATAACTGTGGGCTGGTGTCTGGGGGCTGAAGCATCTCAAGTGAGTGTTGGGTTGAGGGTGGATGATGAGCTTACCACACACACTGTCTTATAGACAAGGCTTTATACATTTATCATCCAATATTTATTACAAGACCAAGGTGTTCTGAGTGGATTGCTTATAAATTATTTTTTTTAAAATAGTGTGTGTGTATGTGTGTGTGTGTGTGTGTGTGTGTGTGTGTGTGTGTGTGTGTGTGTTTTCAACACAGGAACTTCTAGAGGACACATTCAAACTACAGAATACCTCAAAAGTTACAAATAAGAAACACACACACACACACACACACACACACACACACACACACACACACTAAAACAAATTATCCATCCTGAATTCTGGACACTGACTGTCCATGCACCATGCATGCTGTGATATTTCCATTTTGCTTTTTACTGTGGTCTTTGTATCTCTGTCTAAAATCTATCCTCTCAAATTTAATACCAATGGAATTAGAAGGTAGGAACCTTGGGAGGTGACAGAACATAGAAACAGAGCCTTTATGATGAGATTAGTACTCATTTAAACAGTTTGCTTTGGTGTGTGTGTGTGTGTGTGTGTGTGTGTGTGTGTGTGTGTGTGTGTATGTGTGTACATGGATGCAAGCACATGCACATGTGTGTAGAGGCCAGAGTCTGACATTGAGTGTCATTCTCTTTCGGGTGTAACCCACGTTCTTTATAAATGCAGGGTCTCTCACTGAACACAGAGCTTACCCGGTAGGCTAGCCTGGCTGACTAGCAAGTCCCAAGGATTCCTTTTTCTCTGCCTGCCCCCCCCCCGCCCCCGCCCCCAGCATCAGAATTACAGGCACATAATCCGGCTTTTTAAGGTGGGCTCTGAGAACCAAACTTGGGTGTTCATGCTTGTATAGCCAGCACTTTTCCAGCTTAGATGTCTCCTTGGCCCCTGCAAACTTTCATCGTGCTCAGGGTAAGGTCCACGTCCGGAATTCACACTTTCTCATGAAATCCTCACTTCCCCAAATCCTGCAGAGGGAGAAACAACAAGGTCAGTGTTTACTAAAGTTCACACAAGTATCCAGCCACCTGTGACTCTTTGATGTGTGTGTGTGGGGGGCGCAGTGGGGGGGGGAGGAATCCTGCACCATGATTCCAGATTCCGTTCCTGTCTTACTATAAAGCAGAACACAAAAATACATGCAAATTCCACAGGGTTTCATCACTTGGCAGTCCAAGGGGAAAAGACATCGGCTTAGCATGTGAAGTCCCACATTTTAGAAAGAATACAAAGCAGAGTGAAGTTTGACATCACTGTTTTTCTTCTTTATCGTGTGTGTGTGTGTGTGTGTGTGTGTGTGTGTGTGTGTGTGTGTGTGTGTGTGTATGTGTGTGTTCATGTAGACATGTATACAGAGGCCAGAGGTCAATGCTGGTGTCTCCTCAAATGGCTTCTCCACCTTGCATTTTGAGACAGGATCTCTCCCTGAGCCTGGAGCTCACAGCTGAACTAGTAAAGAAGCAAGTGCAGTGCTTTCTCCTGTCTCTACCTCCCCAGCATGGGGTTACCAACATCTGGCTTTCTACATGGCTGCTGGGGATCCAAGCTCACACAGAAAGCACTTCACTGACTGAATTACACACACACACACACACACACACACACACACACACACACACACACACACACACCCTCTCAGCCCTCTTCTTCCTGCTCCTGGGTTCTCAGGATATGGAAGTGTTTAACAGATGCCAAGCAATGTAACTGTGGGAGACTCAGCTTGTGAGTTCACACACTAGTTAATGCACGTACCCAGAGATCAGTTAATTAGCTCAGAGGCTATAAATCCACCTTAGCATTATCATTAATCATTGGAAACTCTAAGCGTATGATTCAATTTGGAAAATTTGGATTTATTGATATTGTAGGAAGTGCACCTGTAGGCAAGGTTTAATGTGACCCATATTTGTTTTCAGGACGCTGCTCAAGACAGGGATAAATGAATGCCTGGATGAGTTGAGAGAAATGTTGGTATTTATAGCAATAGTGCTCTAGGTTACATTTCTTCTTCCAGTCCCCAAGGGGCTAAGAATCATACGTAAGGTCTACTGAATGCTAGGGAAACACTACACTGATCTACACCCCCCAGCCCAGTTTTAAAATCCTTTTTAATTCAAGATTATCATTGAGTCACAGAAACTTACAAATACAAAGTCCATCTTCATCTCCCTCCTCTTCCTCTGCTAAGTTCACCTGCTTCCCTTCTCTTCCTGCTCTTTAATCATATACCAACCTCTCAGACAGACAGCCTTAAGGTAGTGGAAGGGGAAAGGCTTGTTTATTTAATGGCAATATGATCAGATCTCAGAATAACTTCAGGAAAACACACTCAGTTGGTGTACAAACACACTACTTACTGAAAACTAATATACATTGGTGCTTGTAAGTGAAACACAAGGTTATGAAAAATTATGATTTGTGGAACTCTGCATTATTGAGGGGCTGCCAACAGCATCCTTAGCTTCACGTTTTTGTCTGTATTACATGGTGGAGGGGGGGCCTTAGGAGTGAACTGAGAGACTGAGGCACAACTCCGCAGCAATAGTGATGATGTGTGTAAATGGGGAGCAATGACTTGGGCTGGCTGACTGCTGCTGAGGGCAGGCCCCTGGCTTGGCATCTGGGAGATGAACTGGAGTGTCAGTGTACTGGCAGGCAGGGAGAGATAGTTCAATAATTTCTTTACTTTGGATTATGGCAAAGTGACTGTCTTACATTGTCTGTGTCAAGTGTTATGGCATGATTAAAAAAGAAATAGCAAGACCTAATGTGAGCAGCTGAGGGAACCATGTTAATGGGACACAGTTGTATTCCCAGAAAGGGAAGGTGGTCAGTTCAGGGGCCAGTGATATTTTTGGCAATGTGATGTTTGATGTGGCTCCTAGGGATGACAGGAAGGGTCTGGGAGACAGAATGAGGAAGAGAAGACTCCAGGCAGAAAAACTCAGTATGCAGAAGTGAGGCATGGGTCAGGACTGGCTTGAGACTTTCAGTTTGAGGGGAATATGGGCAGGCACTTGGTACAAGAAGAACAAAAGGTAGTGAAATCTAGGCTGACGTCTTGTTTTAACCTGTGATCCACCTTCCTTACCAGATAGAGGCTCAGTATGTCCAGGGACTCACTCACCTCTCGCTCTGTCCCACTCAGCATTAAGATGAGCATCTGGCCCAGAGAGGGGCTGAGGCAGCATTCCCTGAATGAGTGAGTGGTTACAGGGCCTTGGGAGAGTTACTGAGTGGTTTACAGTGGACCCTTTCTCTGTACAAGTTGGTTAGCTCAGGTATGATACAGGAAGGCTGACTGACACAGGCTGGGTGGATACAGAGCTGAGTGGTTGTGTGTAGTTGAGGTTCTTCCGTCCTGGTTGCTATATGATTGGGCATTGCATGAATGTACCACAGTGTGTTTATCCAGACTCAGGTGACGGATGTTTTCTGGTTTCCAGTTTGAGGCTGTGATATGTTGTGCTGCTCTGAACATCTTTGTACGTTTCTTTTGGTGGACATTGGGTTCCTTTCTCCTGGAATGGAATTGCTGAGTCATATCCATGTCTCACTTTGGAAGAAAATGCCAAACCATTTTTCTGGAGCTTTTCTCATTTTGAATTCCTACCATCAGTGAGTGAGAGTCCGTGATACTCCATGCCCTTACCCCATTCTTGATGTGGTATTTCCACTTGGCCATCTTGCTGGGTGTGGAGTATGGTCTCTGTAGGATTTTTTTTTTGCTGTTGTTGTTGTTATTTATAGACTCTTTAGTTGTTGTTGTTGTTGTTGTTGTGTGTGTGTGTGCGTGTGTGTGTGTGTGTGTGTGTGTGTGTGTGTGTGTGTGCGTGTAGATTCCTGAATACATAGATACAACCTTTCCCATCTGTGTAACGTTACCTGGATGTATATGTTTTAGAGCTGACCATGTGGTATTGGATAACCACCCGTTCATTCTTGCTGTGTTGTCCAGCCTGGCCGCAGACTTGCGATGCAGTCCAGGCAGGGCTGGAGCTAATGTTGCACTAGTGGTCCCCCTGCCTCAGCCCTAGCTGGGATTATAGGTATGCACCACCGGGCCCAGATTCTTATTTTTCTGTTTTTTCTTTCCCTTCTTCCCTCTTTTTCTCTCCCTCCCTTTTATATTTTGAATTTGTATTCATCTTTGCTTATGTACTGACTGAGTAACTTGTTTGGAGAGAGCTCCTGGGTGGCAAACTTTCTGAGTCTGCATCTGCGAAAACCTTTCCTGGTTTTACGTTCCTCAACCATGTAGCAGAGTTGAGAGCATTGAGGTCCTGATTCCAAGTCTGTTTTCCTTCGGAAATTACACATTGTTGCTCTCTTCCTTTTATTTGATGCTGTTGATAAGTTTGTTGCCCAAATACTCATTCTTTAAAAAAAAAAATTAATGCACGCATGCGTGCACACACAGAGGTAAAATATACATCACACAGAATTGACCATTCAAACCAGTTTTTGTTTTTTTAGCTAGTTCACTCCCATTAAGTGGTCCCCAAGTGTCCATACATAGTTGCTTCTTACTCTTTCTAAAATTGTCTAACACCGTCTCCAATGCTCTCAAAATTTTCTCTTTGAGTTTTTGACACTGTGTCAGAACACGGGAGACTTCTGGTGTCCCTCCATCCTCACAGCTGTCTTCCTCAGTTGGTGCACATTTTCAGATGAAGACTTGGGTCTTCAGTTCTGCAAGAGGTTTTCTTTATTAGTTTCTTGTGTAGTCTGACTTCTGTAACCCATATTCATTTAGGGGCAATAACTGGCTCTCTCCTCCATGTATCTTACATTTCCTTTTCCCCATACTATCGTTTTTTCCTTTTACTGAAAAGAGATTCTTTTCTCATACAGTATATCCTGATTATAGTTTCCTCTCCCTCTTCTTCTCCCAGTTCCTCCCCACCTCCTCTCCCTTCTGGATCCACTCCCTTTCTGTCTCTCATTAGAAAAGAACAGGCTTCTAAGAGATAACAACCAAACATGACAAAATAAAATATAATAAGATAAAGCAAAAACCATCACAATGAGGCTGGACAAGGCAACCCAACAGAAGGAAAAGAGTCCCAAGAGAAGGCAAAATAGTCAGAGACCCACTCATTCACACACTCAAGAGTCCCATAAAAATACTAAACTGAAGCTGTAATACATACCCAGAGGACTTGGTGCAGAGCTGTGCAGGCCCTGTGCTTGCTGTTTCAGTCTCTGTGAGCTCATATGGGCCTTGCTCGGGTGATTCAGAGGACCTTGTTGCCCTCCATCTCCTCTGGCTCTTTCCACCTCCTCTTCCATGGGGTTCCCTGAGCTCTGAGAGGAGGGATTTGATGGAGAAATCCCATTTAGAGCTGTGTGTTCCAAGGACTCTCTGTGCAGGCTGTGGGTCTCTGCATCTATTCCCATTTACTGCAGGAGGAAGCCTCTCTGATGATGGCTGAACAAGACATTGATCTGTGATTATAGCAGAATATCATTAGGAGTCATTTTATTGTTTGGTTTTACCCTATGTCTCCGGGTTATCTGGTCTATGGTTCTTGGTTACCTAAGCTGTGTCAGGTATGGGTTCCTTCTCATGGAGTGGACCTTAAGTCAAACCAGACATTGGTTGGCTCTTCCCATAAGTTCTGTGCTTCCATTGCCCTAGCATATCTTACAGGCAGAACAGATCATAGGTCAAAGGTTTTGTGGCTGGGTTGGTGCTTATGTTTCTTTTTTGGTAGCCTGAGGAGTGTCTTCTTGCACCAAAGACACTGGAATGTAGGGATGAAGGCTCAGTGTGGTCACCAGTTCAACCTCTCCATGTTCAATGAGTTGTGTGAGTGTTGTCCTTGACGATGTCAGCGGCTGTCAATCTGCAGAGAGGAACCCAGTGTCTTGGCAATAGCCTGGGTTGCTTGTGGGTGTTCATGGGAACCCCTTGGCCAACAACTCAATTGAATACAACCCAGTCCCACTACTGGAAGCCTTGTTTGATAATAAGAGATGCTCAGTTGAGACTGTCTCCCTCATTATTAGGAGACCTCATTAGGATCACCTTCATACATTTAAGGAAATTTCTACTGCACTAGGTTTCCATATCATCTCTCAAATGCCTCTCAAATTCAGTTCTCTCTCTCCACACTCTCCCTCTACCCTATCTGTATCCAGTTAGACCAGATCCATGTATACCCACTAGACCATTTCTCTATATCTAACCTCTCTGGGCCTATGGATTGTAGCTTGCTTAT
This sequence comes from Peromyscus californicus insignis, assembly GCF_007827085.1. NCBI lineage: Eukaryota > Metazoa > Chordata > Mammalia > Rodentia > Cricetidae > Peromyscus > Peromyscus californicus. The sequence goes on from NW_026294606.1 coordinate 13,328,855, forward strand.
CATTTACTTAATGGCTAATATCCACATATAAAGTAAATATATACCATATTTATTTTTCTGTGTCTGAGTCACCTCACTCAAAATGATTTTTTTCTTGTTCCATCGTTTGCCTGCAAATTTCATGATGTCATTTTTTAACAGCTAAGTAATACTCCATTATGTAAATGTATCACATTTTCTTTATCTATTCTTCTTCTGAGGGACATCTATGTTGTTTCCAGTTTCTGTCTATTATGAATAGAGCAACAATGAACATGACTGAGCAAGTGTCCTTGTGGTAGGCTGGAGCATCCTTTGGGTATATTCCCAAGAGTGGTATAGCTGGATCTTGAGGTATATTGATTCCCAGCTTCCTGAGGAACTGCATATTGATTTCCATAGTGTCTGTACAAATTTGCACTTTCACCAACAATGGAGGAGTGTTACCTTTATTCTGCATCCTCGACAGCATGAGCTGTCACCTGTGTTTTTGATCTTAGCCATTCTGACATGTGTAAGATGGAATTTCAGAGTCGTTTGACTTTCATTTTCCTGATGACTAAAGATGTTTGAACATTTACTTAAGTCTTTCTCTGTCACTTGAGTTTCTTCTTTTGAGAATTCTGTTTAGCTCTTTACCTCCATTTTTTTTAAGATGGATTATTTGTTTTCTTGATATCTAGTTTCTTGCGTTCTTTACATATTTTGGATATTAGTCCTCTATTGTATGTGGAATTGGTAAAAATCTTTTCCCATTCTGTAGGCTGCTGCTTTGTCCAAATGATGGTATCCTTTGCCGTACAGAAGCTTTTCAGTTTCACAAAGTCCCATTTATTAATTATTGATCTTAGTCCTGCACTATCGGTATTCTGTTCAGAAAGCCTCCTGGGTCAATGAGTTCAAGGCTATTCTCCACTTTCTCTTCTGTCAGGTTCAGTATTTGCTGAGGTCTTTGATCTACTTGAACTTGAGTTTTGTTCAGGGTGGTAAGTATGAATCTATTTGCATTCTTCTACATGCAGACATCCAGTTAGACCAGCACCATTTGTTGAAGACACTGTCTTTTTTCTAGTGTGTATTTCTGGCTTCTTTATAAAAAATCAGGCGTCTATATGTGTGTGGATTTATGTCTGGGTCTTCAATTTGATTTCATTGATCAATGTGTCTGTTTTTACTATAGCTCTGTAGTACAACTTGAAAATGGGAATGGTGAGACCTCCGGCAGTTCTTTTATTGTTCAAGATTGTTTTAGTTATCCTGGTTTTTTTGTTTTTCCTAATGAAGTTGAGAATTGTCCCTTTGAGGTCTGTAAAAATTGTTGGGATTTTGATGGGGATGGTGCTGAATCTGTAGATTGCCTTTGGTAAGATGACGATTTTTACTATGTTAATCCTACCAATCCATGAGCATGGTAGATCTTTCCATCTTCTGATACCTCCTTCAATTTCTTTCTTTAAATCTTTGAAGTTTTTGTCATACAAGTCTTTCACTTGCTTGAGTAGAGTTACCTCAAGATATTTTATATTATTTGAGGATTTTATGAAAGATGTTGTTTCTCTCATTTATTTCTCAGTCCATTTGTCATTTGTATGTAGGAGGGCTACTGATTTTTGTGAATTAATTTTGTATCCAGCTACATTGCTGAAAGTGTTTACCAGCTGTAGGAGTTCTCACAGTGGAATTTTTGGGGTCACTTCTGTACACTCTCATATCATCTGCAAATAATGATACTTGGAGTTCTTCCTTTCCTATTTGAATACCCTTGATCCCCTTCAGTTGTCCTTTGCTCTAGCTAGGACTTCAAATACTATATTGGATAAGTATAGAGAGAGTGGACAGCCTTGTCTTGTTCCTAATTTTAGTGGAATTGCTTTGAGTTTCTCTCCATTTAATTTGATGTTGGCTATAAGCTTGCTGTAAACTGCCTTTATTATGTTTCATTATTGTCCTGGCTGGTTTTGTGTGTCAATGTGACACGAGCTAGAGTCATCAGAGAGGAATGAGCCTCAGCTGAGGAAATGCCTCCATGAGATTCAACTGGAAGGCATTTTCTTAATTAGTGATCAATGAGGGAGGGCCCAGCCCACGGCAGGTGGTGCCATCCCTGGGCTGATGGTCCTGGGTTCTATAAGAAAGCAGGCTGAGCAAGCCAGAGCAAGTAAGCCAGTAAGGAGCATCCCTCCATGGCCTCTGCATCAGCTTCTGCTTCCAGGATCCTGCCCTGTTTGAATTCCTGTCTTGACTTACTTCAGTTGTGAACAGCAATGTTGAATTGTAAGCTGAATAAACCCTTTCCTCTCCAACTTGCTTTTTGGTCATGGTGTTTCGTCAAAGCAATAGAATCCCTAACTAATACAAGTAAATCTCTTGTATCCCTAATCTCTCAAGGACATTAATCAAGAAAGGGTGATTAATTTTGTAAAAGGCCTTTTCTGCATCTAATGAGATGATCTGATCATGTGGTTTTTGTCTTTCAGTTTGCTTATATGATTAATTATGTTTATTGATTTTTGTATATTGAACCATCCCTGCATCTCTGGGATGAGCCTACTTGATCATGGTAGATGTTCTTTTTGATGGGTTCTTGGATTCTGTTTGCAGGTATTTTATTGAGTATTTTTGCATCTGTGTTCATAAGGGAAATTGTTTTGTAAATCTCTTTTTTGGTTGGGTCTGTATGTGGTTTGGGTATCAGGGTAACTGTAGCCTCATAAAATGTATTAGGCAATGTTCCTTCTGTTTCCATTTTGTGGAATAATCTTAAACTCGTGTATGCCGTTTGGAAAATCCCCCATGGCCTGGGTCCTTCCTCCATATTGTATAGAAGTTGTACTTTGGGAACTAAGTACTGCATGTAGGGATGGTCTTGATTTTGCTGAATCATTATAATCCCATTCCCTTCTTGAACAAAGAGTTGGTTGAGGAGCCAGGATGAGGCTGCTCAGCAGGAGACATTCTCTCAGTGACTTCCTCCTTGGGTCCTGGTGCTGTCTGGGCTCTTATGTGAACCTGCTGCTCTCATGGTAGCACCTGCTGCTCTTTCCCAGTCCTGCTCTGATTGGCTCACTGAACCATTTCCTCAGCTCCTACAACTGCTGCTGGAACCTCTGACCAGACTGTCAGCATCACTCTCCCACCCCCACCCCCAGGCATAGGACTTACGTTCTGGAAGGAACTGCGAAGCAAGCCCTCCAGAGGATTCTGAGGCATGTTCAAGTTTGAGAGCCATAGCATTCGACATCAGTTAATTTTATTTATTCTTTAACTATGCCATTGTTTGTTACTGTATGCATGATGCACACACACACTCTGGGTGTAAAATTTTAATGATAAGAGAGAGAGAGCCAAGAAGTCACCGTCTCCCTTCATCCTGTGCCTCAGGAGCCCTTCTCAGTGGTGAGTGCAGCTCCAGCTGGACGTCTGTCTATCCACACAACTTTACTATAACTTGCTATACCGTTTTCAGATTCATAGAACTTTGAGCTGTGACTTCTCTTTCTTTAAATATGATGTGTCGTGGTTAGAGCTTCATCTTGAGAACTTGTGCTGAGGGTCTGAAGGTCAAACCCAAGGGCTCAAGAGACTACACCAATGCTTCTGAGCACTTGCTGCAGTGTTGATTTAAATGTGTTCTTTAAAAGGTTGCACATCAAGCCAGGCGGTGGTGGCGCACGCCTTTAATCCCAGCACTCGGGGAGGCAGAGCCAGGTGAATCTCTGTGAGTTCGAGGCCAGCCTGGGCTACCAAGTGAGTTCCAGGAAAGGCGCAAAGCTACACAGAGAAACCCTGTCTCAAAAAACCAAAAAAAAAAAAAAAAAAAAAAAAAAAGGTGCACATCTAGAGCTTCATTTTCAGTGTGGCAATGCTGAGAGGTGAGACCTTTAAAGGGAGCCCCAGAGCTGGGAAGATGGCTCAGTGGTTAAAGTACTTGCCATGCAAGCAAGACCCAATTTTCATCCCTAGAACCCATATAAATGCTGGGTGAGCATGGCAACTCCCTTGTAATTCCAGCCATAGAAGGTAGAGCCAGGCGATTCCTTACTGCCCCTCCCCCCCACTGGCGGGGTGGCTAGTAAGACTATCCTTATAGCCAAGCTCTGGGTTTGATGGTGAGACCTTGCCTCAGAAGAATAAGGTGGAGTGAATTAGAGGAAGATTCCTGGCATTAGTTCAGGTGCCACACTTGCATGCATACATGTGCATGTGTGCTCCACACATGTACTCATACACATGAGAACATGCAGGCACACACCACACACACACACACATATGAAAAGAAAAAAAAGGAAAAAAAAAGTGGGCCCCGATGGGAGGTTCTTAGGGGGTGTGTTTTAAAAAGGGCTATAGGACCCCGGCTCTCTGGCTTCCTGTTCTGAACAGTGAGCTGTTTTTCCTGCCTGTTCTCCAGCATTGCCATCTGCCGTGAGGTGGCAGGAAGCTAGCACCAGGCTCAGCTTTCCAATCTCTGCCTGTTCCTCCCCGTCCCTCCCTCCGTCTGCCTTTCTTTCTCTGCCCCTGGTTTTCTCATGTGTCTCTGTCTTTGTCTCTCTCTCAAGTTAGCCTGCCTCAGGGATTTCAATGTGGCAGTGAGCAATGAGCTAATCCGACCTCAGGGACAGGGTAGGATGTTCCTGGGACTGGACAGGCCCCAATTGCCTGAGCGTGGAGAGCTGCCCCACTTTCTCAGGAGGGGGACATAATTATAATTTGAGTGGTGTGTTGTGGTTTATGGATTGGGTGGTCACGATAATGCAGAAGGGACCTCTGTGTCTTGGGGCCCTGGAGGTTCCAGGCAATAGGGAGAGTGGAATCAGTCTTGACCTTGAGTTATCAGTTTTGGACATCAAAGTGACCTCTGGACTTTCAGCTCTCCTGTAACTTATGAACACAAAACCCCTTTCTCTTGTCCTTAGGCCCTGGTTCCTTTGTCCCTAACTTCCCAAGCCTCACAGGAGCTTCTATAATTCACATCCCTGGGGATTTGGGGTGACAGGACAGACTTGTTGTGGTCATCCTTGCCATCAGGCTGCTCTCAGCGACAGCTGACCTCTGTGTCAGCACATGACTCCCCAGGCCAGGCAAGAGTCCTCCGAGTCTGCAGACAGTACCACAGTGAGTCATCCTTCCCAGCACTGGCTTGGCTCCCTGCCCCTTGCCTTGCCTTTGCAGCCTGCTCAGGTTCACAGCTGCAGATTGAGGTCTACAGCAGGCCCTTCCCAATACTGTGTCTCGAGTTCTTGGCTGTTAACATTGTCTTCTGAGCAGCGTTTCTCCTTTATTTTCCTTTTGCTCTGGATAAATCGACTTTTTCTTTTAAAGTCTCTGCAAATCCCTGCTCTCCCGCGCCCCATGGCTCTCATTTTATTTTGCCTCCACACCCCCTTTATTACTTTGTTGCTTTAGCAAGCTAGCTGGGTATATTCTGTCAACCTGCTTTCTGTTGCGGAAACTGTCTCCACCTCTTTGTGTTCTTGCTTTTAATGGTTCTTATTCAGAAAGCCAATTTCATCTGGTGCCCTTGAATTGTTATTTTTAATAGTGGTGCTGTTTTCCCATATTCCTTCTATTTCCCAGCGAAAGCTCTCAGCAACTGGTTTGGGGTTGTAGCTGTGTGTGGGTTGGTGGAAGGGGGTGCAGTGCCTATGAAGCCAATAGATGGCGTCAGATATTCTTCCCTGTAGCTGGAGTTACCAGTTGTGAGCCACTGGACATGAGAGCTGGGAACTGAACTCAAGTCCTCTGCAGAAGCAGTACATGCGTGCATTTAACCACAGAGCTCTCTCTCCAGCCCCTCATTTGATTATTTTTATTTTAAAGTGTGTGTGTGTGTGTGTGTGTGTGTGTGTGTGTGTGTGTGTGTCTGTCTGTCTGTCTGTCTGTCTGAGGGTGCATTTGTGGATATAAGTGAAGGTGTCCTTACAGGCCAGAAGAGGACATTGGATCTCCTGGAGCTGGAGTTACAGGTCGCTGTGAACTTCTGGACACGGGTGCTGAGAACCCAATTCAGGTCCTCCCTAAGAGCAGTACGTGCTCTTAACTGCTGAGCCAGGTCTCTGGCCCCTTCTCCCTGGTTCTCATCTAACTAAACTGAAACTCAGAGAGGATTCATGGGACAAACATCCTAAGGAAGTAAGGTTGAAACAATCACGTGGGAGATTTAAACCTCTGTAGCCAGGACATAACAAAGAAAAGAAAACTTGGGACTTCAGATTGGTCTCCTCGTAGACAAGTGTCAGATGTGAGTGTCAGATGTGGGTAATAGTCAAATCCCCTGGGCTTTGGAGGGCTGGAGGAGGCTTGGGGCTTGTAGCTCATAAAAATCCCCTCGAGAACTGGGGAGGTGACTCTGTCAGTAAAACAGTTGCCTCATAAGCATGAGGACCTGACCCATAGTCCCACAACCCACATAAAACGGTGAGGTATGGTGAAGAGCTAGGAAGGTGGGCCACGAGGGTCCCTGAGACGTGCTGACCTGCCAGATTAGCCTAGTTGGTGGAACCTAGGTCAGTGAGAGACTTTGTCTCAGTCAAACCAAGGTGGACAGTGTGCTGAGGAAATGCACTAGAGCTTTTCCTACGGCTCTTGTATGGATGTTCACACACACACACACACACACACACACACACACACACACACACACATACACACACACACACACACATACTTACTTCTATGTGCTACTGAGGGTGTTGGCACTGGCTTCAATTTGGAAAGCAATAATCTTCAATTTAGTATTGACAGTTTCCAGCAACTTCTCTTCAATCCTGACTTGTCAAGGGTTATGCTGCAGATTGAAGGTGAAGAGTCTCCACAGGTTCATGAGTTTGAATACTTGGTCTTCAGCTTGTAGTGCTGTTTGGGGAAGTAGGAAACCTTTAGGAAGTGGAGCCTCACTGGAGGAAGTGCCTCAGCAGGGCTCAGAACAGACCCTTGTTTTTAAAGTTGCCTCTGCCAGGATGTTTGATCACAGCAATAAGAGAAGCCAAGAGAGCGCAATGAGGTAATGCTGTTAACTTGACAAGATCTAGAGCCACCCTCAAGCAAGCCTCTGGGCACACCCTGTAGGGGTTATCTTGATTAGATTATTTAGGAGACAAGACCCACTGGAAAGGTGGGCAGAGTGCCCTGTTCTGGGGTCCTGCACTGAATTGAAACAAGACAGGAAGGTGGGCCCTCTGCTTCCTGACTGTGGATGCAATGTGACCAGCTGCTTCAAGTACCTGCTGCTCATGTCTTTACCACCATGATGGACTGTGCACTGGACCCATGAGTCAACGTAAGTCCTTCTTCCCTGAGGTGCTTCTGTGAGGGCATTTTATCACAGCGATGAGACCAGTAGCCACTGCAGCCCATTTGCTTTATTGTTCTGTGGGACGACTTCCATAGGCAGAGCCACTTAACTCTCAGGGGTTGGAGTGGTAAATGCTAATGAGAAGACAAGAATAGACCGACTCCATTTCTCTGCATCAGAGCATCCTTGCAGATGTAGAAATATGCTCATAAATTGATAGCCATGAGTGATGTAAAAATTCTTACATGTAATTATCAAACAAATACAGATATTATCAGTAACTGCAACTTCATGATTGCTTGAATATTTGAAATTCTTTCTTGGTTTTAGAGATTGAGCTGGTGTCCTCTCTAGCTCAGACTGGCCTGGGACTCACTGTGTAGCATAGGCTAGGTTCAAAACCCAGATCCTCCTGTACTGGAGGATTACATATATACACCGCCACACCCAGCTTTTGATAGGGGTTTGGGGAATTTAACTTGGGTTCTTGTGCTTTTGTGGACAACACACTACTAACTGACTTATCTCTCTGTCCCTAGCTATATTTTTTAATCCACATTCTAGAAACGAGCACTTCTGGACCAGCCTCCATAAAACACAGCCGTATCCCAAACACACCCATTCTGCTCTGTCTGCTCCCTACCATCCATTTGATGATGATCAAAACTCATATTTAAAGTTGTCCGTAATTATTAAGGCATATGCTCTACCTGTATTTCTGTTGATTCTTCTTCTCATCATCTTGTGGTAGCCCACATGTTCCTCTTCATTGCATTCATTTAGTTTCTGGACTCTTCCTTACAACAAGTGTCCGTGGGTGGTTAACGTAGAGTCTTCCTTTTCCCCTCCCACTTGAGTGGTAGTCTGGGTGGAAATCAGATTCCGACTGGGTACTTTTCAGCTTCAGACTTACGTTGCTGCTACCCTGTGTCTTCTTGTGTTTGGTGTTGGAAGAACTTCAATGCTCTGCCAGGCTTTATCTCTTTGTAAGAAACTTAGCTTTTTCCTCCCACTCACGTAATACCTTTTCAGAAGAAAATTATAATTTGATCCATAGAAACTGTACATGTTGGGGGGGGCTGTGAGGTGCACACAATGTTCCAGTCAAGGTAAGTGTCTTCAGTGCCTCAAACATTTTTCTCAGTGGTAGAAGCATTCAACATTCTTTCTTTTAACTTCTTTGGTTTTGGTGTTTGTGTTTTTTTGACAGGGTCTCATGTATCCTAGGTCTTGAACTTGCTATATAGCTGAGTTTGACCTGGAGCTTCTGGCCCCCTGCCTCCACCTCCTGAGTGCTGGGATTTCAGGAGTGCACCATCATCACACCTGGCGTATACAGTGCTGGGGATGGAACCCAGGGCTTTGTGCATGCTGGGCAAGCACTCTGCCAACTGATCCACAGGATCTCACTCAGCCCAGGCTGGCCTTAAACTCACTATGTAGCCAAGGATGGCTTTGAATATCTGATCCTCTCTCCTCCACCTTCCAAATGCTGGGATTACAGGAGTGTACCACCATGCCGGTTTCTTAAAACACAGGTCTTACCACTACTGCTCAAAGCAACACCAAGATTTATCTCTTCCAAATATGCCTTAGTACCCATGGGCCAACCTTTTCTCATACCCCTTCCCACGGCTCTCCCCATCCTTAGTAACTAGTGTTCTACTCAATACTTCCAAACCCAACATTTCAGTCTCCATGTCTGAGTGGATCATGTGGTGTTTGTGCTCTGTATGTTGCTTGTTTAATGTAGCACAGTGTCTCCAGGTCTACCTGAATAGTATTTTATTATGTATATATACCACATTTTCTGTATTTGCTCATCACTTGACAGTCATTTAGGTGACATTGCATTCCTTGGTTACAGAGATTGGTAGCATAAGAACATGGGAGATATCTCTTCAGCATACTGATTTGATTTTGTATATACTTATAAGTCAGATTGCTAGACCATAGACCAGTTTTATTTTCTGGGGAATCTCCTTGTAGTTTTTTTAAAACAACATCTGAATTCATTTAGATTCCCACTAATAATATATAAGTGTTTCTCTTTTCTCTACATCTTTGCCTGCATTTGTTATTTTTCATTTTTGATAATTACAGAGTCACTGTAACTGGGATGAAGTGATATCTTGTTGGGACTTTGATTTCCATTTTTCTGATGATTAGTGAAGCTGAACATTTTTTAAAAAGTTTATTTATTTATTATATATACAGTGTTCTGCCTTCATGCATCCCTTCAGGCCAGAGAGGGCACAAGATCTCATTACCGGTGGTTGTGAGTTACCATATGGTTGCTGGGAATTGAACTCAGGGCCTCTGAAAGAGCAGTCACTACTCTTAACCACTGAGCCATCTCTCCAGCCCTGAGGCTGAACATTTTTTAAAGATTTTATTTTTAATTGTGTGTGTGTGTGTGTGTGTGTGTGTGTGTGTGTGTGTGTGCGTGTGTTGTGTGTCTATGTGGGAGTATGTGCATGCACATAAGTGCAGTGGTCTGTGGAGGCCAGAAGAGGGCATTGGATCCCCTGGAGCTGGAGTTACAGGTGGTTGTGAGCTACTAGATGTAGGTGCTGAGAACTGAACCTGAATCCTTTATAAGAGCAGCAAGTGCTCTTAGCCAATGAGCTATCTTTCCAGCCCTGTCTTAGGTTTTCTATCACTCAGATAAAACACTCTAAAAGCAACTTGGGGAGGAAAGGATTTATTTCACTTTACATCTTTTAAGTCCATCATGAGGAAAGCCAGGTCAAGAACTCAGGGCAGGAACCTGGAGGCAGGAACTGAAGCAGAGGCCATGGAGGGGTGCTGCTTACCGACCTGCTCCTCATGGTTTGCTCAGCCTGGTTTCTTATAGCACACTAGCCCAGGGTTGGTACTGCCCATAGTGAGCTGGGCTCTCTCACATCAATCATCAATCAAGAAAATGAACTATAGGCTTTTCCACAAGCCAACCTGGTGGGGCCGTTTTCTCATTTCCATTTTTCCAAAATGATTCTAGCTAGTGTCAAGTTGACATAAAACTAGCCAACACAAGCCTCAACATTGTCTTTACAATAGTCATTTTAACTGGGGGGAAAATGTTATCTCATTATTGGGGTCTTGATTTGACTCTCTCTGATGATGACTGATATTGAACATTTATCAGTTGACTATGTGTATGCTTTTTTTGAGAAATGTCTATTTTGGTACATTGTCCATTTTAAAATAATATTATTTATTTACTTATTGTTCATTAAATTGTTTGAGTTCCTATGTGTTTTACATTATCAGCCCTCATCAGATGTACAGTCTCCAGATGTTCTCTCCCATTCTGTAGGTTATCTCTTCATTCTGCTGATTGTTCCTTCTTCTTTGCAAAAGCCTTTCAGTTTGAAATAATCTCATTCCTGTGTTTTTGCATCTGTCTCCTGTAGTTTTGGTGTCTTATCAAAAAGCTCACCACTGAAACAACACCACAAAGTATTCTACACCAGGGTTTTCTAATACGGGTCTCAAGTTTCAAGTTGAATTATTTTGAGTTGGTTTTTGTATATGGTGGGAGATGGGGTTCTAGTTTCATCCTGCAGTTTCCTCCCAGCATTTACAGAAGAAAGTTCTCCTTCTCTCATGTGTTCTTTGCATCTTTGCTGAAGATTGGTATGCTGTAGGTGTGTGGGTTATATTCCACTGTCTCTAGTTGTTCCTCTGTCTACTGTTTTGATGATTATTGTCTTTGTTAGGGTTATTATTGCTGTGATGAAACACCATGACCAAAGTAACTTGGGAAGGAAAGAATTTATTTCACTCACAGTTCCATATAACAGTTCAGTATCAAAAGCAGTGAGGGCAGGCACTCAATCAGGGCAGGAACCTGGAGGCAGGAGCTGGTGCAGAGGCCATGGAGGGTGCTGCTTACTGGCTTGCTTCACATAGCTTGCTCAGCCTGCTTTTCTATTGAACTCAGGACCATTAGCCAGGGGGATGGCACCACCCATAATGGGCTGGGCCCTCCCTTATCAATCACTCATCAAGAAAATGCCTTACAAGCTTGCCTACAGCTTGATCTTATGATGGTATTTTCTTAATTGAGGCTTCCTCTTAACTGATGACTCTACCTTGTGTCAAGTTGACATAAACTAGTTAGTACAACTGTAACTTTGTAGTATATTTTGAAGTGGTCAGATACGATGATGTTTACAGCTGTTTTCTTTTCACTGATGATGACTTTGCTGTCTGGCTTTTTCTTTTCTTTCTTTTTTTTTTTGGTAGTTCCATATGAATTTTAGGATGTTCTTCTACGGGAATGTGACTGATATTTTCACATGGACTGCATTGAATCTGAAGAGTGCTGTGGGCAGTATGGACATTTAATAATAATTCTCTTTCCCATCTATAAACAAGGGATATCTTTCAGCCTTTATGTGTCTTCTTCCATTTCTTTCATAAACATTTTATTATTTTCAATGTAGAGATTTTTCATCTTTTCAACTTTTTTGGAATTTTATTTTTGATAACTTATAAATGTCTTTGGTGTGTAGAAAAGATACTGATTTTATTACATTGATTTTGTATCCTGCTGCTTTGCTGAATTTGTTATCAATATTAATTATTCTCAACTTATTATTCTAGTAGGGGTGTGTGTGTGTGTGTCCAAACAGTGACAGTTTGATTCTTCCTTTCCAACTCCAATGTGTTGTATTTCTTTGTCTTGCTGATTGCCCTGGTTGAGACTTCTATCTCTATGTTGAACAGCAGTGGTAAAAGTGCACATCTTTACCTCGTCCCAGACTTTAGTAGGAATGTGTTCACCTTTTTGACACTCCACATGATGCTGTCCATAAGCTTTTAGGCTGCTTCCCTCTTTCTCCTGAGGTGAAGCTATTGGTACCACATATTCATGAGTGAATGTTTCTTCATATTTTCTTTGGGAAAATACCAATACCACAGTCTGTCTCTAACACCAAACATTTTATTTCATTAATTAATAAATTAATTTATTTTTATGGTATTGGAGGTTGAGCCTAGGGCCTCACATGTGCTAGGTAAGTAAGTGTTCTATCTCTAGCCCTTTTTAGTCATTCTTTTGAGGATTCATTATTACCCAGGCTGGCCTTGCATTCACCGTGTTGCCCAGCAGGCCTTGTGATCCTCCTGCCTCAATCTCTGAACTAGTTGGGATTCCCTTCATAACAGCAGTGACAGTGTTCTTGTATCTCTGCTACATTGTTTCCTGTGACATTCTCACAGTGCTGCTAATGTTAGACCTGGTATTAATGTCACCACAGTGGTGACTGCAGTGTTCCTACAGTTCCCGGGCACCAGCGAGCTTGGCATTCATAGTCGCCCTGGGTAGTGGACTGTGTTCATGTAACTGTTGGACATTGGGCATGCTTTTCACATAACTCTGCAATGCAGTTTGGCATCTGTGGTGACTTTGATAATGGTGGTCATCACATAAGTGTGCGACATTTGCCCTGTTAGTCACAGGAACAACATTGGATTCTGTAGTTACATAATTCTGTAGTACTTTGAAAAAATGTACATCTAAATGAAATGATGATGCTAGTAGGTTTCAGGAAAGTCAAATGTAGTGCCAGTCTAGGCGCTTGGGATGAGAGTTATGATTGTGTGTGGAAGTGGATGTGCAGATGTTTGGGTACATGTGTCTGCAGGTGCATGTAAACATACATATGTGTGCATAGAAAAGTCATTGATTTGGGGTGTCTTCCTCAGTCACTGTCCACCCCAGTTTTTGAGAGAGGGTCTCTTATAGAACCTGGAGCTCACAAAATCAACTGTGCTGGCTGGTCAGCAAGCCCCAGGGATCCTTGTATCTCTGCATTCCCAGAACTGAGATTAAATGTATGTTCTGCCATGTTTGGCTTACCATACATGGATCTGGGGGACCAAACTCAGGTCCTTGTACTTAGAAGGCTATCACTTTAATGCCTGAGCCATCTCCCCAGCCCAGAGAGTTATGGTTTTGGTCAAGACCAAATGATATATCAGCAGTGGTGGTCTAACAGAATAGAATTCTGGCATTGGCCTTAGAACTCACATGATTCAGATGGTACTGGTTCTGTAACCTTGACCTTGGTGCTGGTGCCGTGGAGGGAGGAACAGCCACATTTGTAGGTGGAGAGACTTTCAGTTTTGAGAAGTGGGTCAAGTGTTACATAAAGTTACATAACAACAGATGACAAAGTCAGGCCCAAGTCTGGGTTTTCTGCAGAATGCAAACAAACTCCTTCCTGTAACACACTGAGGCATATTCAGTCGAATTTGAAGGTGTCTGTGTCTTCTAGCTCTCCTAGGGCTTAGAGCAGGCACTGTGCCCCTTGTCGTGACTGTAGTCACAAAGTCTGTCCACCTGCGCATGCTTATGAGGGAGACTGACCTAAGTTACACACTGCAGTGTGTGCGTTTGAACCTCTGGAAACTTGTGGTAAACAGTAAAGAAGGCTTTCTGCCAGACTGAAGTGCTCTATAGTGTACTCACAACCCTATAAACATATTTATTAGATAATACAGGTGTCCTGGTTAGTTTTATGTCAACTTTATTCAAGCTAGAGATATTTGGAAAGAGGGACTCTCAATTGAGAAAAATGCCTCCCTTGTAGGAAAGTCTGTAGGGCATTTTCTTAATTAGTGATTGATGAGTGAGGGCCCAGCCTGTTGTGGGCAGTACCACCCCTGGGCAGGTGGTGCTGGGGTATATAAGAAAGCAGGCCGAGCAAGCCATGAGAGCAAGCTAGTAAACAGCACTCCTCCATGGCCTCTGCATGAACTGTTGACTCCTGGCTCTTGCCCTGTGTGAGTTCCTGCCCTGACTCCCTCAGTGATGGACTGTGCTGGAGAACTGTCAGCTGAAGTAAACCCTTTCCTCCCCAAGCTACTTTTGGCCTAATGTGTTTTATCACAGTAATAGAAATCTAACTAAGACAGAGGGTTAGCATTAGTGAAAGTGTTTGTTGTATAGTGGCCAAATTCTTTCTTTAAAATTTTAAGAACTAGCCAGGCAGTGGTGGCACATGCCTTTGATGCTAGCACTCAGAAGGCAGAGGCAGGCAGATCTCTGAGTTCAAGGCTAAACTGGTCTACAGAGTTCCAGAACAGCCAGAGCTACACAGAGAAACCCTGTCTCAAAAACCCCTCCAAAATTATTTAAGAACCTTTAGAAGTCTTGTACAGACCCAGAAATATGATGTTTGTATTGAGGGGGAGATCCTATTGAAAATATGTTTTAATAACATTAACATAAACATTTAAGATTTCCAAATCTTACAGTGTGTAAGGTATACTTCAATAAAAGCTTTGAAAAATATACATCTAAAGAAAATGGCAATGCTAACAGGTTTTATGAAAGTCAGGGATCTGTCAATTTGGGATGTTTGCTAATAGATAGAAGTTTAGGTTTAGGGTTTTAATAAAAACACAGTCATACCTAGAATTTAAATCATCTTATATTAAAATTATTTATTCTCTCTCTGTGTGAGACAGACAGACAGACAGATATCAAGAGCATAGCTGTGTGCATGTAGGGGTCAGAGGACAGCTTGTAGGAGTTATATCTCTACCCTGTGGGTCCCAGGGATTAAACTCAGGGCACAAGACTTGGAGGCAGACACCTTAAACCATTAAGCCACCTCATCAGCCCCATCCCCTTGAATTTAAAGGTACAATGCGATGTAAGAATGTATATTGCTTCCCCAACCCCTCTGACATCGTTAGGACTTTTCTCTTGCTCTCAGTTCCTAGGGCTCATGAACTATTTTTTCCCCTTACAGTACTTGGGATGCATTGAAGTTCTGCGCTCAATGAGGTCTCTTGACTTCAGTACAAGAACTCAGATTACCAGGTAAGCTCTCCTGAAAGTAGACTCCTGTGATTTTATCTTTGAAAGGAAAGCTCTCAAAAGTTTACATCCTAGGACTTTCTAGAAGAAAGCCTGACCCTTCTGACACTGGAGGCTGGTAATGGACTCAGTTCTCACAGTGTGTTAAAATAGGTGTTAAAATATAGTTGTACCTGTCTATGTGTGGAGAGATACCTCTCATCAAGAGCACCATGATGGACACGTGACCCTTCTGGGGTCTTTTTATAATGAAGCTGCAAACATAATCATAATTAAGGGGTAACTTTGGTGTTCATGTTTGTTTCCTTAATCTAGGAACCACTAATGCAAGATCAATACTAAAATTACCAAACTATATTATTTCTGAAAAACAAAGACCAAGACATCTAGAGTGTTTCCAACAGTGCACAGAGAGAACAAATTCACGGGGTTAGATGTAGAAATATTCATGGGGTAAAATCACTTAGGAAGGAGATTCATTTTTGAAAATATTTTATTTCAATTAATATTTTAGGTCATATAGAAAATATTGGATTTCATTATGACATCTTATTTGATTTTTACTAATATTTTAGTATAAAAATACTGGACTTCATTATACTGTCACCTGTGCATGCTAATTTGCTGTGTTCCTATCCACCTCCGGCCCCTCTCCTTTCTCCCTCTTTCCCTTCTCACTTGTCCTCTTCTCGCCACAAATACTCTTTCTACTTTCATGTTGCATGTATTTAAATCTCTATTCTGCAAATGAGAGGAAACATGTAACTTTTATTTTCTCCCCAATTGCCCTTTCTTGTTCCACTTGCCCCCTCCCCTGACATAGTGCCCCCTTCCACTTCTCGCTCTCTCTCTCTCTCTCTCTCTCTCTCTCTCTCTCTCTCACACACACACACACACACACACACACACACACACACACACACACGCACGCACCATACTTGTGTTAGTCTGGCTTATTTCGCTTTACACAGTGGTCTCCAGTTCCATATATTTCTCCTACAAATAACATAATTTAAACTATTTTCTATGTGTTTGCTACATATGGTGATTTCCAGTCATGTCGCAGAGGAGGACAACAGAGGCTGAGTGACACAGCAGTGCTTCTGTGGCCAAGGGGTCTCTGTGGCATTGACAGTTATGGAATTGCTCGAATATCCTCCTCAGAAAATGGCACCTGATTACTTCACCCAGATCACTGTGTTGTGCTTCTCTGAGTCAGGAAACCAAGTCTGAAGGTTTAAGTCACCACATGTAGTCATTAATTGTTATGTCCACACCTCTCTCCTGAGTACTGTCGTAAAGCCTCTTCCTCCTCACCAAAGAAGTTCATGGTCAAGAGATGACATTTCTCTTCTCCCTAAAGTAACTCAAGACAGGTGGTGGGAACATGCCAGCATCGGTGTTCTGAACCAAAGAGGGAAGGAATTATGTTTGAAAAGAGAAGTCTGTTCCCTTGGTCACTCATGCATTCACTGTGCTCACGACTGCAAGGACCATAGAAGGGTGGCGTGGCTTTCGTCAGGGGAGGGCGAAAGAGGCAGAGTGAACTTCACTGACAGGCTACAGTTCTTATCAGGGCTTCTGAGGGACTTGGTCATGGGGCTGGGGACTTTTCAGAAATGTCAGAATATGGGTTAGGGCATATGGTGTTAGTGGTTAAACCAGGAGGGGCAGGAACAGTATTTGTGGTGACTTTGGGGAAACAGTCACAGGAAAGAGAAACCCATTCAAGCTGGAGTGGGGCTGCCTTTAAGATAAAAGACAAGGCTGTCTTAGTGTTCTACTGCTGTGAAGAGACACCATGATTATGGCAACTTTTATAAAGGACAACATTCAATTCGGGCTGCCTTACAGTTCAGAGGTTCAATCCATTGTTGTCATGGAGGGAAGCATGGTAGCATGCAGGCAGATGTGCTGGAGAATGAGCTGAGAGTCCTACATCTTGATCCACAGGTAGCAGAAAGAGAGAGAGACTGGGCCTAGCTTGAGGATATGAATCCGCAAAGCCCACCCCTCCAACAAGTCCACACCTCCTCCAACAAGGTCACATCTCCTAATCCCTCTCAAGTAGTGCCACTCACTAATGACCAAGCATTGAAGTATATGAGCCTATGTGGGCCATTCCTATGCAAACCACAATGGGTATGTTCACTTTCTCTCACTGACAAGGCATACACTGTCCCATCAAGTGCAGAGTGATTCCCACTGCCTAGGGATGTAGGAACTGTGTGTGAAGTTCACATTCACCTGTGTGGTGGTTGTTTTTAAAGGGGATAAACTCTACAATTGTTTCCACCGGGTTTCCTCTTGGGATTTCTGAGGCACCTTTGTGCCATTGATGTATTTATTAAGTTATGCCATTTGTGCTGCTGGGTGATGTGGGCTGTCTACTCTGCCAGGCTGCCCAGGGTTGAGCCAGATGTCACACAAATGACTGAGGATCATTTAAGGGACACAGACTGAGCCCTGCTCCTCTGGGGTGGTAGTAAGGGGAGCAGGTGGGGTAGGGGCACAAGCAAATAATTATGGTTTTCCCTTGGGTGAGGATTTTCTTCTTGGGGACCTGTGGGTAGAATCCAAGAGGACAGAAGCACTCACCCTGTAAAAGAAAGCAGATGGAGCTGACCCTGGTGGATATGGAGGTAGGATGCCTTTCTCCAGTCCCATCCCACTGTGTAAAAATGCTTCAGTACAACAGGGCAAGTGGAATATCAGACAAGGACTCAGACAAGGTGGTGTCACATCCAAGGTTGCAGCAGTATTGCCTTGGGTTTCATTAGACTCTTGAAAGTTATGTTGTTGACCTCTGTGATGCTCCCTATCCCTGGGATATCATCGCTGTTATGGGGCATGTTTCTTAGTGACGTTAGTTCCTGGAGCACACTCACACAAAACTAAAAAGAAGCTGTTTGCATCCAGAGGAATAGTCTGCCCTGCCTTGTGGATTCAGCACAGTGTGGAGCTGTTAAGGCCTTACTAGTAACTAGGTGTTAACTGTGCCTGCCTCCCTGGTTAAATACTTCCTCCAGAATTTATATAGCAAGGATATTCTTGGGAGGTTTCAGGGAAACTTAGCTTGGTCAGAATATATAGACACTAGGTGAACTTGTTTCTAAAAGTATTTCAGTCATGATATTTATTTAATTAAATCCATTTTTGTAAGCAAATAACCTCTATGCATCTGCTTTACTGCATTTTAAAATATAACTTAAGATTCTTGCCCGTATATTATTTGGAGGTACTGACAGTGGTACCACATGCCTTTTTCAAGATAGATTTAGTTTTGTTCTGTTCCTTGGCAACTGAGTTTGTTTATTGTTTTCTTTTCAACAAAAGTAGGCATTGATTTCCACTAAAACATGACTTTTAACTGTTTTCCAACTAAAACATAACTTTAAAAAATAAGTTTAATTGCTTCTAGACTTAGCGGCTCAGTGGCTGTCAAAAATCCTGTACTCCCGATACCCTGGTTTAGGGGAACTGGAGTGATATATTCACTCCAATCCTGCCCACTGTGCTGAGATGGCCTGGTTATAGGGCCCTTCTCTGCAAGGCCAATTTTGATCTGAAATATTGAGCTTGGTTTGTATTTGAATACCTAGTAAGAAGGGGACCAGGATGATACAGGAAAAGGCCTGGTCATAGGAGCTCCTGTTGGAGTTTATTTAGTCCTGTTGCTAAGATGTTATTCATCACAGTGGGCACAGGACTGTAAGCGAGTGAGCGTCCACGGTATGAGGGGCAGCAATATTGAGTCCCCCACACCCTTGTGTTGATAGGATGTACAGCGGAGCTAAAGACTTCAGTGCTTGTGGAGGCTTGTGGGAGATTCTGCAGAGAAAACTGCTTCCCACAGGGTTCCTTCTCAGCAGGCTCAGAGAGCACAAGTCCTCTGCCCTCCCCTAAATGTAACCTTGTCCAGCAGTTTTAGAATAGAGCATTTGTGCCCCCACTTCCCACGTTTGTGGATGGGAAGTGCACTTTGCAGTTTCAAAGAAGCCCCACTGCAGGGGACAGTGAAATTTGTTCTTAATTTTCCAAGCTAGCTCAGCAAGCTGATGACCTCACTTCCCTCCACTCCCAACTATGATATGATCTCTGCCTGCTCTGTGTCCCTTGAAGAGCTCAAGGACCAAGGATGGGAACCAGGACTGATGTCACCTGGTTCCCAACAGGAGGTCCATTGGAGGTCTCCACATTTATCTATGCAAGGCTGTCAGGTTTCCACACTGGCCACTGTGACCACAGAGGTGGGATACTGGCCCTGGCCTCAAAGCTGAGATCTCCTTATCTGTACTGCTGGAACTGCACGACAGTATTTCCTGGGTCAGGGGGCCCTGACCTCATCTGGTGGGGACTCCTTCTGGAGAAGGTACTATGGAGTCTGGGCTTGTGCTCATGACATGGCTGTGAGTCTGCTCAGAGTAGCTCTGCTGGCTGAGAACTGCAAAGGGACAAGAAATGTCCTTGGCCACTTGTGTTAAATTCTGTCTGTCACTGGAAGTTCTCCTAAGGCCAATGTTTGGACAGAGGCAAGCTATGACTATCTGCACTGTACAACTAAATCCAGAGTCCTCAGAGAGGTGGCACTTCCCCAGCCATGTTACAAAGGCCCTAACGATGTTTAATCTTGACTGTCACCTTCAACTGTTGTTCAGAGGTCATACCCTAGATGCACAAGATGCCAAGAGTGTCTGTGCAGGCCCCAAGCCAGACATACAGGACAGTAGATTGGGGAGTGGTCATCCGCCCGAAGCAAGGACCTCCCTTCTCTCCTCGTTTTCATTTTCAAATCCATGGGATTTAGAATTGCCATGGAAACACATCTCTGGAGGAGACACTGAGAATGTTTCCAGATAGGTTTAACTGAGCAGGGGAGACCTACCCTGAATATGGGCAGCGTGGCTTGGGGGTTCTAGACTGAACAGAAAAGAAATTGAGTTGAGCACCAGCATTCATCTCTCTCTGCTTCTCAACTGTGGGTGCAGTGTGACCCGCTGTCGCACACTCCTGCTGGCCTGCCATTCACCGCAGTGGACTGTGCCACACCCCTTCTTAAACTGCAAGCCCAAACACAACCTGCTCCCCTCAAGTTGTCTCTAGTTAGGTATTTGGTTATAGCAATGACACAGCCTCTCTCCCTAAGAATAATCACTGAAGTCACACATGGATTTCTGGTCACGAAGGATCCCATTCAACTCCCTGCCATGCTGGAATGAATCTTTACTGTCTGGTTAGCTTCCTCTCCAGGTCTTGTGCTCTTGTGCCCTCAGCCACATGTGGCTTGCTAGAGTCTTGAATGAGTTTCAGGTGATTGATGAGATGTTGTCCGGGGTCCAACATGAAGCTGCATCTCTAAACTCTGGAAAGGGAAGCCATTTGATGCATTTTAGTTTTTTTTTGCATCCCTTATTTAAATGAGCCCACAGACCCCTGTCAGGCTTGGAGTTTTGCGTGCAATAATCAACATATACCACGTGGGCTTTGTGGTGGCCCAGCCCTCTGCAAACAGGAATTTGGATTTGAAACAGGAAAATTGGGAGAGTCTCTGCTCTGGTAAAAGCTGTGGAAGTAAAGCATCTTCCTTTCTTTTTCCTCTATCCTTGCTCAGGGTACTGGCTGGGGTTTCATAGACATTCCTCTGGGTGCTAATGTACATCTGTGGGTATCTGAAGTACTGTCGCTGGGTATGGTACCAAATACATGCAGTAGAGGTACCCACAGGCACATGATCAGCCATGATTGAGAGATCTGGTGACTAGCTGGGACATGGAGTCTTCTCATGCTAGGGGTATGGATTAGAAGGTGGAGGTGTGAACACATGGTATTGATCTGAAAGAGAGATACACCATTGCTAGTTATAGGGGTATGAATGTGAGTAAAGAGCAAGTAAGCCCTGGCCATATGAAAAGCGAGCAGAGGCCTGGATAGTGTTTTTGAGAATGGCAGTTCTCTGTGTACTGGGATGCAGCCTTCTCTATCTGTCCCTTTATGCACACGATCTCCTCACACCTGCCTCTGTGTATGTGTGGCCTGCTCACATCTGCCCCTGTGTGGGTGTGGTCTCTTCACATCTGCTTCCACGGGAACAATTCCTCTCCAACTGAAGGAGGATGTGCCAGACCAGACCCCAGCATGGTGCCTCCACTCTGTCTTCCAAGATTTCACCTGGAAAGCTCCGCCTGCGGGTTCTCACATTCTCCAACCCCAGGTAAAACTTCTACTCCACGGTCTTCAGATCTGTGACTCCAGCGTTCTCATCCCCACATCCCACCCTACCTCTCCACCTTCGCTCTGCTGCTTCCTGAGGCTGTGTGGACCATCACCACACACCTGAGGGGCAGGGGCAGGGCAGGCTGCACACCAGCCATCCTGACCTGAGGGCTCACCCCACTCATGACATCCTCTGCCCCCTGCCACCTCCATCTCACTGTTTGTGTCACGTGGACATCAGCTCACAGATTCATTTGGGCCCCAGACAACGCAGGGCACATTTACTAACAAGAGATCTGTGTTGTTCACAGTGGGTTTGCTTTCCTCAAGCCTCATCCTCACTAGGAGTCTGTCTGTAAGTGGAAGACGGAGGACAGGAAGAAAGGGCAGGTAAGGCCCGGGCCTGGGGGAGCCTTAGGGGTTATGTGGTCCCACGACACCTCTGGTAGGTGCTGAACATCTTTTATCCAGGCCTCCTGTTAATTATTTTCTCCTGGAGGTGAATGGCACCAGCTCAGTTAAGTGGGCAGGAATTACTACAGGGCTTCATGTCCCCAAAGCCATGGTGACGGGGCTGAACCGCGTTAGGGTTAGGGTGGTTTTCTCATTTGACAGACACTGGGTGAGGTAATACCAAGGAGTATTGCCTTCATAAACACACCACACAAAGCATGTTACACTATGTACTCGGACACCATCACGGTGTAGCTGATGAAGGGGACCCCTGTTCCCCTGCTCCCTTAGGTCTGAGAAGGATCACATCACTACTTCACCCTTACAAGTAGACTAGTCCATCCCTGTATTCCAAATTTCCCTTTTCACTACAAAACAAACAGCTCCCATGTTGATTGCAGTTAGCTGAGCCAGAGAAAGGAGCGAGTCTATTTTTACAGCTTCTCTGAAGCTGGCTGAGCTAAGAATGAGGGGAGAGAATACCAGTGTGAATCGGCCCTCGCTGCCCCCGTACACTCCGGCGGCTCAGAGTGGCTGTCGCTGGATTGGAGCCCTACCTGCTCATTCTGAGTGTGCTTGTTCTAAAATGTACTTCCAGCCTGGGTGTCTCACAACCCTCCTGAGGGCAGGACGGCACAGGGCGGACTTAGCGTTTCCATGTTCGGTTTGATTTCTCAAAAGTCACCTGTGCCTGTGTGTGCTCCGCCTTTGGAATAAAACTCAGTTGGCACTGGTACACTGGCCCTGAGCAGCTAGAATGTTTGTGTGCTCTTGTCTTTCCCATTTATTGATGTTTACATTTAAGTGTGTGCCAAGCACAGGGGGTGTGGTGGAGAGCCTCAGGGGCCAGGTGTTCAGGGTAGTGGGCTGTATGTGCACTCATGAGGCTGAGAGGATGCTAATTTGGGAATGTGGAAGAGGCTTCCCTCTTGATGGAGTTGAGTCCAGGGGCACTTCTCAGAAGAGGAAGCAGTGAACCCTGGCAAGTTTCTCCACCAACCTCATCGAAGAGAGAGCATGGTGGCAAGTGCTTGGACCTGACTAGGTGGGAACAGGCTCACTCATTGAACCACCCTCACTGGATACACATGATTGTGCTAATCCATTCTGGGCAGAACTTCCAACTGGTACCCAGTGAGGGTATGAGTCAGCTTCAGAGACCATATAGTACATGGCCCTCCAGAGACCGTATAGTACACTTGCCCTATGCCTTGATCTTAGGACACCAAACAACCTGGGGCACAGGTACTTGGGTTCTGCCCTGTAGGCCTCATGCTGTTCTATGTTGTGTTCAGCCCCTTGGCTATGACATATGCTACCAGATTCTTTGTGAAAGTTAGGCAATATATTGCTATGTGGCAATGTCCAGTACAACCCTGGCAGATAGTAAGGACCCACAAGATGTTATCTTGATTAAACTTGTAGCTGCATGTGTTTATAATATGTATACTTCCCTCAAATCACCAATAGATTCCAAGATATGGTATGGGGAAGCTCTTAGGAGAATGTACAGCAGCCCCATGGAAGCTGAGTCATGGAGCTCCCATACAGTGTCTAGGCAGCTTGGCTGACTAGAGGATCCTTTCCCCAGAAATCCTTACTGCTTATATAGCCTTAGGGTGTGTGTGTGTCTGGGGAGTCTTGTGAGTCCTGTAAGTTTTGTTTACTTCCTGAGTCTTACGAGTCTCTCTCCCACCCCCAGAGCAAACAGTTTTACATATGTGGGTAGAACTGGATCCTTGGACTGGCATGGGTGTTGGCAACTGGATGAGCTTGAGCTACTAAGACCAGAAAAGGAAGAGTGGCTGGTTGGGGCATGTTCATGCAGAGAAAGGGTGAAGCCCATCAGAGCAGCTAGACTTTGAAGGTTATACCCATTCCTGGTTCTGGCCTGTTCTCTTGGCAGCAATGCGAAGAGTCTCTGGCATACACTCCTGACACCATGAATTTCCCCGGGGCCGTCTCTACTCTAATGGACTGAAGCTCTCTGGTACCATGATCCAGAAAAGCCTTTCTTCCCTTCCGCTGTCTTGGTGAGGTACTTGTCACAGTAACATGTAGTCAGCCACACCAAGTGCAGAAGAGTCGCCTCAAGATTGATTCATTTGTTATTTATTGACAGCCTAGGAAGGTGTCTCCGCCTCCTGGTGAAACTCTCTGCCTAGGAAAGGAATGGCCCATTCTAGGCTGGGGAAATGGGAGGATATTCTCCTGGTAGAGTTTGCTTCTGGAGCATGCACACTTTATGCCAGTATCACAACACAGAAGTAATTCACTTACATAGAGAAAAGATTTAGTTTGCCTCATAGTCTTGAAGGTTTTACTCCATGATTGACTGGCCCCTTCATGAGGCCGTTCATCATGGCCAAAGCATGTGGCATTGCAAGACCAGTTGCATCACGTGAGCTCAGGAACAAGAGAGGGAGAGAGGAACAGAACAAGGCTCACAAGCACCTTCAAGGACATGCTCCCACTGGTCGAAGGCCTTCTGTGAGGCCCGCCTCCTAATGATTGACACTAGGTTGGATAGAACCAAGTTGAGAACCAAGCACAGTGCCTTTGGAGGGACTTCAAGATGCAAACAGTAGGTATGAGTTGGTGTCAGGTTGTCTCCAGGGGCATCTGTGCCTTAGCTCCAGACGATGACAAGGAACCAAGGGACTCCATCTGCCCTCTGCTGAGGGGCACCGGAGGGTGACACTTCTGACCTTGGGTTCCACTTTAAGAAGGAATTGGGGGTGTGGAGATGACTGAGTGAACAAAACTACTTGTCTCACAAGCCTGATGAGTGGGGTTTGGTTCCCCTGAAGCCGCATAAACAGGGATGTGGTAGTGGCAATGTTCTGGCGCTTCTAGAGCTGTATAGGAAACAATGACGGGAAACTTCTAGAAGTGCAGGCAGCTAGCCTGGAGTGGAGAGTGCTTCACAAACAATAAGCTGGAAAGCCAGAACTGACTCCCAGAAGTTGTTCTCTGACCTCCACATGTGTACTGTGGCATATGCGTTCCTACACGTGTGCTCACGTGTGTGTGCCAACACACACACACACACACACACACACACACACACACACACACACACACACACCAAATAAGTGAATAAATAAATGGAAGCAGTTTGCACAGAGCAGGGCCACAGAGGACTATAATAGGCTCTCTGCTTGGGATTCAGACCCCACCCATAGGCCCCCTCAGTCTCCAGAGTACTCATTCTCAAAGTCAGGCCCATGTTACATCCCATGACTGTAACATGAAGAATGGGATGGACCACATGAACTTGAGCTTCTAACATGTTTTGAGGTCCTGATCCTGTTCAGGAACCCACTTTGGGAAGTATTATTCTGTACTCCAAGAAAGACTATTTTTTTTATTAATTCTTTGGGAAATTCATTTTTAACTTCAGAACTATGAAACCACAGCTTTGAAAATGAGTCCATTCCGCACCCCCCCCAACCCCCAACAGAGCCCACTCATCCAAGAATTTTAAAAATGGAGTTCACAGGGGACTTGGTGGCTGAAGCTGGTTTAAATAGCATCCATGCCACAGTTCTGTGGCATCCCTCCCCATGCTCTCTGTAAGGACCATCTGGCATGGTGTGTATTTATAATCCTCATGCCAGAAGCATATTTGTGTCACAGTGTACCTCTCTTACTGCTCATTTTCTGCCTTTGAGTGCAAGCATCTCCCAAATAGGTGATTCCAGAAGGATCCCTCGGCTCTCATCAGAGGCAGCCTTTTGGGCCAGGCAGTCTGGACTCAGGACCTTTCAGCTAAGCGACCCTGCATGCATGGCTTGGGTCGGTTGTATTTCATGAGGTTCCTGAGCACTTCAGTGTAACTGTGATGGTATCTCCTCCTATGTAGGATTGAGAATCCACAGAGTCGATGTCTGAAAACATTTAATTAGCTTCTAGCACAGAAAAGGGCTCAGCCAGCTGGGCTCAGAGTCTATTTTCTTCTCTTTTTAAAATATTTATTTATTTATTCGTGTGTCCATGTATGTATGCACACATGTCATGGCACACATGTGGAGGTCAAAGGACAACTTGTGGAAGCAGGGTCTCTCCTTCTACCACATGGGTCCAGGGGCTTGGACTCGGGTCGTCAGTCCTGGTGACAAGCTCTTTACCCTCTGACCCATCTCACTGGCCCAGAGTTTCATTTTTGTCACACCATCTTCTGCTGGCAAACGTCACTGCACTTCCAGGCATGCCCCCTGCAGTCCAGGGTGTATTTACAGGGGCCTCTGGCTGTGCTTAGTGCTGGGGTCAGCGAGGTGCCAGAGTCCTGAGTCTGTCACCACGCTGAGGCTGCTGTCCCCGAGCACTGCCATCACAGGACCCTATCTCCCCTGTCAGCCTTTGCTGTCACCACAACCCAGCTGGAAACTTGCCGGGGATCACTAGCTCTCTTTCCTAATTTCTTACCTTCAATTTCCTTTGTTCCTAATTTAAAAAATGTGTGTGTGTGTGTGTGTGTGTGTGTGTGTGTGTGTGTGTGTGTGTGTGCCGGTGCACATATGCCATGGCGTGTGTATGAAGGTTGGGGACAGCCTGAGGTGTCTGTCCTCACCTTCTACCTTGTTGGAGACAAGGTCTCTTAGTGTTTTCTGGTGCATATACCTGGTTAGCTGTTCCTCAAGCTTCCAGGCGTTATCCCCCATTCCCCGCCCCCATCTCAAGGTAAGAGAGTTGGGATTACAGCTGTGAACTGCCCCGTCAGGTTTTTTTATTTTTTTTTTTTGGTTTTTCGAGACAGGGTCTCTCTGTGTAGCTTTGCGCCTCTCCTGGAACTCACTTGGTAGCCCAGGCTGGCCTCGAACTCACAGAGATCCGCCTGGCTCTGCCTCCCGAGTGCTGGGATTAAAGGCGTGCGCCACCACCGCCCGGCCCCCGTCAGGTTTTGCGTGGGTGGGTTCTGGGGATTCAAACTTAGATCCTCACACTTGTGCTTTACCCACTGAGCCTTCTCCCCATGTCCCCAGTTCCCTGTTCCTGCTATCAGATCAACATACTTGGTACACCCTACCATGTTTCTGCCACATGCAGAATGCAGGGGGAACATTATTAGCTCTCAGAGTTCTGCCTGGCCTGGCCCAAATTCTCCATTTCCTTTGTTCATCTCTTAAACCTGCTCCCCTTCTCTTGGGGTCCACTCTAAAACTTTGTTTTCTCATAAACAGTAATAACCCCTTCCCACCCCTTTAAACATGACACAATGCTCTGATGTCACTTAGAATCAGTGGATATATAGAGAAAAGTATATTTTGGATTGTTGTAGACAAGATTTGTATCAAAATACAGTTGTGTATCTGTCAAGAGGAACATACAGCAATACTAAAAAGTGTTCCTGTAAGTGAAATAGCACATGCCTGTGAGCCCAGCACTTAGAAGGCTGAGGCGGGAGGGATCATAAGGAAAGGAGAGGAGAGAATAGACACACAATACAGAATACAGAATCATCAGCCTGAGCAGTAGTGAGACCTTGTTTAAAGAAAAAAGAAAAGATAAAAGCATTCCTGGAAATGTCACACTTGGATCCCAGGCATGCTGAGTCACCTCTTGATTGACAGCTCTTGTCACCAGGGTCTTCTCAGGTGCCCTTGTCCTTTGTGTCATTGCAGGAGCACTGAAAGTGATAAAAGTGGACTCAGAACGAGCACACACACTTGAAAGCAGTAGTGACTTTCCAAAAACTATCATTAGGGAAGGAGGAATGGCTAAGTGGTCCAAGCCTGACAATCTGAGTGTGATCTCAGCAACCCACAGTAGGAAGAAAGAACTGACTCCTGAAAGTTGTCCTGTGCTTTGGTGTGCATGTGCCTACACACACACACGCACACACACACAGACGCACACACACACACACACACACACACCGCACCACATAACAATAACAATAATAATTAATAGTAATATGTAGCATAAACAGTCTCTAAAGATATAAACAGAGGGAGAGGACGCGATGGAGAGATAGCAGAAGGAGGATGAGGAGGGAAGGGAAGGGAAGGAAGGAAGGAAAGAGAGGAACAGATCAACATCAGGAATGGAGGTGGAGCACCCTCTCCACTGAACTGTGCGTACTGAGGGAGTGACGGGGATGGGACGGCTATACCAGCACACTTGACAACTGAGACAAAGTGGATGAATTCCTAGAAGGAACAGCTATCCATGTTCCCTGAATGAAGAGTAGGTGACCCATATAGGCTCCGTCTATTGAATGAAACGCATCACTAAAGAAGACCTCCCCATAGAGAAAACTCTAAGGCCAGATGGCTCTGAACACTTAAGGGAGAGGTAGCACCAGTTTCCACAATCTGTTCCAGCAAACAGAAGGGACACTTTCCAAGTCATTTTATGAGTCCAATGTTATCCTGAATCTAAAACCAGACAGAGATAGTCAAGGAAAACAACCAAACAACACCTCACAGACACAGACACAAAACTCTTACAAGACACTTCAGATTGGATCCAAGACGCCTCAGAAAGATAACATATCATACTCTGAAGGTATTTTGCAAGGATTATACAATGGGTTTAATACCTAAAATGACAATTCTTCATATTGTCAAACTTAAAAAAAATCATATGAACAGCTTGATGGAGGCAGAAAAGGTGCCCAACAAAAACCTGAAAACATTGGGAAGAGAAAAACATTTCAGTGCAGTGACGGGGCATCCGAAAACCCACAGCCAGCGTCAGTACGCGGTGGGAACATTTCCCTCTGAGAATTGAGGTAGGATAACACTGCTTTCAGCACTGCCATTTAACGCTGAGATTCCCAGCCAGTGAGACAAGACAGAGAAAAGCCATGCCAGTGGGACAAAGTGAAATAAAACTATCTTCATCTCTATATACGACCCCAAGAAGGTGCACAGAAGACACCAGAAGACACAAGAACTAGCAGTTTATCAAAACTACATGGTGTCGGATCAGCATACAAATACCATTGTACATCTAGATTGTAACAAAGATCAATCTAGAAACAAAAATAATTTAAAGTCACGTTTATTTCTTAGGGGGCATGCACATGCCACTGCACACATGTGGGTTTCAGAGGACAACTTGTAGGGTTCATATCTCTCCTTCTACCATGAGGGTCCTAGGATTCAAACTCCAGTAGTCGGTCTTGGCAACAAGTGCCGTTATTGCCGGCCATCTTGCCAGCCAAGATTGCGTATTTTCTGCATTCACTGTTGGTGCATTTAAATTTACACTGTAGAAAATGCTGAACTCATCTGTGTTGCCTCAGAATCACAGCATTTTCTCGTTGATAGCCCTGAAAGTCTAAATCAGTCTCAGCCCAGAGAGCTTTTTAATTTGAGGGTTTGAGTTTCCTTCACGGGCTCATCTTGGTGACAGGAACTTCCCAGAAATGCCTTAGTTTCTTCTTTCCCTGTCGCAGTGATGAAATACCCTGACACAAGTAAGTTAAGGAGAATGAGTTTATTTCGGCTCACAATTCCCAGTTACAGTACATCACAGCAGGGGAGTCACGGAGGCCTGAGGGGGCTGGTCATGTGACAAGCACAATCGGAAATGGAGAGTGGTGAGCGCATGCACGCTGGTATCTGGCTCGCCTTCTCCACTCACAGTCCAGGTTCTACTTACACTTCAGTTAGACCTTCTGACACTGATAGTGTAATCAAGACAAATCCCTCCTAGAATCCTCAGACACTCACTGTCATCCAGTCAGTCCTTCACAAATGTGTCCAGAGGCCTGCCTACTCGGCCTCAAATTGACAGTCAGTACTCCCTATCACAAGAGCCCACAGGGCAGGACACAACAAAATCTTAAGTTTTCAAGCCTTCGTGGTAATGACTCAAAATCAAGAGAAAGCAATTGGCTAAGAGACCAGCAGACCAGATATGACATTAAATTATTTTCCCTTCTATTCTGCCTCAGGGTCATCTTACAAATGAAAATGCACGAGACCACTTATGCTTGGCGGTGACTTCCTTTAGGAAATGCAGCTTTTGGTATTTTGGTAGAATGCCCTTTCTCTCAAGTTTTTACCAACTCCTTCCAACTTTGAAGAAATGGAAGACATTGATTGCTATTTTACTGTAAGGAAAATCTTTGCACACTGAAAATTGTATTCAATTAGCCAGCTTGCAGTTTCCTGTGTTTTAGTTAAATGCACCTTAATACTTAAGCTATGATCTGAGAGAGATGCACAATGCTGAGCAGTGAGCCTGAGCCTGCCTTCCATTCTGGGGGGATAACGGGTGACTTTTGTTCTTTTTACAAACATTTATTCACTCATTCATGGCCTTGTACACACCAGGTAGGAACCCTGCCACTGAGATCTACCATGAACCTTAGGTCTCCAGGCTGTCTCTGCTGCCCAGAGCTGGCCGCCTTACAGTGGAGCACTCACCCCACCCTGAAGGCCTCTGTAGCACTACCTCACAAGCTTGAACACCTGCTTTAAGAAGTGCTCACTGGCCGGGCGGTAGTGGTGCACACCTTTAATCCCAGCACTCGGGAGGCAGAGCCAGGTGGATCTCTGTGAGTTTGAGGCCAGCCTGGGCTACCAAGTGAGTTCCAGGAAAGGCGCAAAGCTACACAGAGAAACCCTGTCTCGAAAAACCAAAAAAAAAAAAAAAAAAAAAAAAAAAGTGCTCACTGTAGAGGTGGTGGGAGGTACCTCCTATTGCTCTTACCATCCCATGTTCTCCACGGTATTTTGGGGGCTCTGCCTTGCTTTCTTCTGTTTCAGCCAAGCAGTGTTGGTCTCCCCAGGACTGGGTTTGTGTGCATATGGTTGACGTGTATGTGAACATGTGTTGAGTTAGCCTCACAAGCTGTCCCTTTGCCTATTTTCCCAGGGATCTGGGGAAACCTGACCCACCAGCACATGAGATATAATTAAGGGTGGTTGTTTATGGGCTGAAGTTGTGGCTCAGTTGGTAGGGGCACATGCCAAGAATGTACAAGGCCTGGGGTTCCATCCCCAGCCGGATGATTAGAAGTTCAAGGTCATCCTTAGTTAGAGCCTGGGATACGTGAGGGCTTGTCTCAAAAATAAAGAACAGATGTTTACACCTGGCCTTGCATATTGTCAGAGGACTATTCTGTTCCTACCCACGTTTTTTCCAATCTGTCAGTGATCTGTGGGTTAGCCAGTGACAGGGAAGAGGCCCTGGGCTGCCCAGTGGCCTGCAGCCTGGTGATCTGGGAAAGACGAAAACTTAATGATTATGATTGAATCTACCTCACTCTCCACCTGCACAGTGCATGGTTGCACAGCCACACGGCAAACTGAGGATGCTCAGGACAGCCTCACCCTGCAGGTGTTGGTTTCTTGTGGGGCTCAACCCATCCACTGCCTTGGGTCAGCAGGAAGAGAAAAAGCTTTTTATCTTTTGAGGTTGGCTGTCCTGTGAATTTGGGGGATGTTTATCAGACCCCCAACCTCCACCCATGAGATGTCACAACCCCTCACCAACATTATGACAACGCAAATTGTCCTCAGACTTTGTTCTAGTGTATCCCAGAGCCTGAGAAAGCTGCTTTATGCTAACCCCCATGCCTTAGCAATGAATTCATTTTACTGTAAAATAAACACATACAGGAGCCGTAGAGAGCTCAGAGGTTAAGGATGTATTCTGCTTTATCAGGAAGATATGAATTGCTTCCCAGCACCCAAATCCTGCAGCTCACAAATGCCTATAATCTCAGCTTCAAGGGATCTGATGGCCTCTTCTGGTGTTAGAAGGCACCTGCATTCACTCTTGTGGATACATTCACAAGATACACACGAAGTAATTTTTTTGTTTTTATTTATTTTTTTATTTATATTTTAAATTTTTTCTTTCATTTTTCTTTATTAAGAAATTTTCTACTCACTCCACGTACTATCCACAGATCCCCCTCCTCTATCCTCCCACCCCCCCCCAGCCCTCTTTCCCAAGCCACCCCGCATCTCTACATCCCCCAAATCAAGGTCTCCCATGGGGAGTCAGGAGAGCCCAGCACACTGAGCCTAGGCAGGTACAAGCTCCTTCCCACTGCACCAAGGCTGTTCAAGGTGTCACACCACAGGCACCGGGTTTCAGAAGCCTGCCCATAGACCAGGGACAGATCCCTATCCCCCTGCCTGGGTGCCCCTCAAACAGTTCGAACCAAACAACTGTCTTCCGTATCCAGAGGGCCTAGTCCAGTCCCATGGAGGCTCCACAGCCACCAGTCCACAGTTCATGGGCTTCCACTAGTGTGGCCGGTCATCTCTGCATGTCCTCCCATCATGATCTCGACGTACCCTGCCTGCAGAATCCCTCCTCTCTCTCATCAATTGGATTCCTGGAGCTTAGCCTGGTGCCTGGCCGTGGATCTCTGTATCTGCCTCCATCAGTCACTGGACAAAGGCTCTATGATGACAACTAGGTTATTTGCTAGGCTGGTCACTAGAGCAGACTGGTCCAGGCACCCTCTGGACCACTGCTAGCAGACCAAGGTGGGGTCAACCATTTGGAAAGAACAATACTTAACTTTATATGGAAAAACAAAAAACCTAGGATAGCTAAAAGAATCCTGTATAATAGAGCAACCTCTGGAGGCATCATGATCCCTGACTTCAAGCTCTACTATAGAGCTATAGTAATAAAAACAGCTTGGTACTGGCATAAAAATCGACATGTGGACCAATGGAATCGAATTGAAGATCCGACACTAATCCACACACCTATGAACATATGATTTTCGACAAAGAAGCCAAAACTGTACCATGGAAAAAAGAAAGCATCTTCAACAAATGGTGCTGGCATAACTGGATGTCAACTTGCAGAAGATTGCAAATAGATCCTTATCTGTTGCCATGCACAAAACTCAAGTCCAAGTGGATCAAAGACCTCAACATAAATCCAGTTATACTGAACTTGATAGAAGAGAAAGTAGGAAGTAGTCTGGAACAAATTGGCACAGGAGACCACTTCCTAAATATCCACAGACACTGAGAGTGACAATTAATAAATAGGACCTCCTGAAACTGAGAAGCTTTTGTAGAGCAAAGGACACGGTCAATAAGACCAAACAACAGTCTACAGAATGGGAAAAGATCTTCAACAACCCCACATCTGACAGAGGACTGATCTCCAAAATATATAAAGAACTCAAAAAAGCTAGACATCAAAATAGTGAACAATCCAATTAAAAAATGGGCTACAGAGCTGAACAGAGAATTCTCAATAGAATAATCTCAAATGGCTGAAAGACATTTAAGGAATTGTTCAACATCCTTAGTCATCAGGGAAATGCAAATCAAAACAACTCTGAGATACCATCTTTTCATTTTTCTTTATTAAGAAATTTTCTGCTCACTCTACATACCACCCACAGATCCCCTCTCCTCCTCCCCCCACCCGCCCTCCAGTCCTCCCTCCCAAGCCATCCCACATCCACACATCCCTCAAATTAAGGTCTCCCATGGGAAGTCAGCAGAGCCCAGCACACTGAGCCTAGGCAGGTCCAAGCCCCTCCCCATTGCACCAAGGCTGTGCAAGGCATCACACCACAGACACTGGGCTCCCAAAAGCCTGCCCATGCACCAGGGATGGATCCTGATCCCACTGCCTGGGTGCCCCTCAAACAGTTCGAACCAAACAACCATCTTCCATATCCAGAGGGCCTAGTCCAGTCCCATGGGGGCTCCACGGCCACTAGTCTACAGTTCATGGGCTTCCACTAGTGTGGCCAGTCATCTCTGCACGTCTTCCCATCATGATTTCGACGTCCCCCACCTGCAGAATCCCTCCTCTCTCTCATCAATTGGATTCAGCTTGGTGCCTGGCCGTGGATCTCTGTATCTGCCTCCGTCACTGGACAAAGGCTCTATGATGACGGTTGGGGTATTCACTAGCCTGGTCACTAGAGTAGACCAGTCCAGGCACCCTCTAGACCACTGCCAGCACTCCAAGGTGGGGTCATCCTTGTGGATTCCTGAGAGTCTCCCCTTAAAATGAATTTTTAAAACTCTTTTTAAAAGAAACATGTATGCATTCACTTGTGGAATTTGGGAAGAGCACAGATGTGTAAAGGTGGGTGGGGGATTTCCACACTTTTGCAATCACATTTTATTTAAAGTCTGGTGCCCTGTTTTTTCATAGTATTAAATAACCACCTTCACGCATCCAAGTTTTGTGTTGCATGTGCTGTTGACCACTGTCTCCCCCCCCCCCCCCCCGAGCCTGCTGGTTTAGTGTCTATGGAAGACAGCTTCTGGGCCTTTTGTGTTTGGCACTCAGCAGGGCCCTTTCTCAGGATATGCTGGGGAGAGTCCCGACATACGTTTCTGGGCTTCTACAGCCACAAGGAGAACACATGTCTAGTCACTCCAGACAGGACATCAATGAGAGACCTAGTGACAACTTCACCAAAGGCTTCTTAGAGAACCCGTGAGGCTACTGGGGTTACTTGCAGGAGTGTGGGTGAGAGGCACAAGGGCCTGGGTGACCCCCCAGTTACATCACTGAAAAGTCACATCCCAGTGTGGATGATGTCATCATCATAACTGCTTATATGGAATTCTCTCAGATAACCTCCGACCTCTGTGTTCTCTAGCACCCCCAAGACTGTGCACCTGGGGCAGAATCACACTCAGCTGCAGAGGGCAAGAGGCAGTGGTCCAGCCTTGGATGTTTTTCCTTAGAGCATCTGTCCACTTTGTCTTTGAGACAGGTCTCACTGGGACCTAGGGTTGGCCTATTTGACTGGCTGGCCAGCAGGCCCCAGGGATCCTCCCCTCCCTAACTTTCCAGCACTGGGTTACAGGCACAAGCCACTGTGCCCAGCTTTTGATGTGGATTCTGGGAATGGAACTCAGGTCCTGTAAGCATTAAAACTACTGAGCCATCTCTCCAGTCCTGGGCACCCATCTTTCTACTTCCTGTCTATCGTAGGTACTTTTCAGTTGCTGTGATGAAACACCATGACCAAGGCAACTGATAAAAGAAAGCATTTCATGGGCTTACAGTTTCAGAGGGTCAGAGTCCACCATGGTAGATCAAAGGCATGGTGACAGGGACAGCTGAGAGCACACGTGTTGATCTATAAGCAGGAGGCAGAGAGAACACTCTGAATCTTTCAAAACTCCAGTCTCCAGTGACATACTCCTCCAACAAGGCCACGCCTCCTAATCCTTCCCAAACAGTTTCACCAGCTGGCACCGAGTATTCAAACATGAGTCTATGGAGGCCATTCCCATTCACACCACCACACTGTAGGAATGCTAGGCTTTTTGTTTTTTGTTTTAACTGTTTTGGCTCTTTACTCTTTGGGGGGTTCACCACCCAGCTCCCAAATAAATACACTGTGACTTATTCTTTCTTATGAATGCCCAGCCTTAGCTTGGCTTATTTCTAGCCAGCTCTTCTTAAATTATTCCATCTCCCTTTTGCCTCTGGACTTTTATCTTTCTCTATTCTATATATGTTTCTTTACTTTTTATTCCATGGCTGGCTGTGTAGCTGGGTGGCTGGCCCCTGATGTCTTCTTCCCCTCCTTTTCCCACTCCTTGATCCTTTCTCCACAGATTTCTCCCTCTATATATTCTCTCTGTCTGCCAGCCCCGCCTATCCTTTCTCCTGCCTAGCTATTGGCCATTCAGCTCTTTATTAGACCAATCAGGCGTTTTACACAGGCACAGTAACACAGTGTCACAGAGTTAAACAAATGCAACATGAAAGAATACAACACATCTTTGCATCATTAAACAAATGTTCCACAGCATAAACAAATGTAACACATCTTCAACTAATATTCCACAACAGAATGCCACTACTCTGGACACCTTAGAGAATCAGTCAGAGTCTTTGCCCTATTTGTGACTGGCTTCGTTCACCTTCCATAGTGGCCTTGAATGTCGCGCATCATGTCCCAGATGTCATGTCTCTCTCCCTTGCTAAAGCAGGTATGAGTTTCACTTCCTATGTCTGTGATGCTTTACCCCTTCAGCTGTTGGATAACTGGGTGGTTCCCATCTTTTGACTGGTGTGAATGAGGCTTCTGGGAATATGGGTGTGCAAACACCTGGGTAAACTCTGCTTTTGGTGCTCTGGGATCCTGTGCTAATTCCATCCATGTCTGATCTTTTTAGGAGCCGTCATGCTTCTCCCAAAGCAGCTGCACATTTCATGTTCCCTCAGGCCACAGACAAGACTTTGAGTTCTCCACATTGGCATCTCACTGTGTTGGTTTCGAGGACAGCCACCTGATGGTGTGAGGCATGATCTCACTGCGGCCTCTACAGGGATTCTCTTTTGCATTCATAGTGTGTGGCTTCATTGTCCCAAAGTCCCTTTGTACATGAGTTGGCATTTGATGTCCTCTGGGTTGTGAGGCTTTGCCCATCACGCTAAGCCAGATGCCATAGGCTGAACTCCTGTATTCCAGCATATATGCCTGGTGAAATGAACGAGAGGCCCTGCCAGCCTCCACTTCCCCGGTGTGTGAACTTAGAGGGTCTCAGGTTCTTACTCAGAAAATGGAAGTCTGATCATTCTTGTGCTGAGAGATTAGTGCATGCTGCTTCACAGGACAGGGCCTGGTAGTGTGCCAGTCCTGGACGCTATCATTGCTTGACCATCTTCCTACCTCTGCCACCTCTGCCATGGCGTCACTGGGTCACCAGGATGAGAAAATCATCTTCCCACTGTGCCCTTCTCTCACACATTTCCTGGCCTCATATCTTTCCCACAGGAGACAGTATTCCTGTTTCGTCTCTTCCTCCCTTGCCAGTGCCTTCCAAAGCCATTTGGCAAGACATGGATGTCGCTCAGAGGTCACACTTGCCTAGAGGGTGAAAGGCCCTGGGTCTGATCTCCAGTGTCACAAAATCAAACCGTACCTTTCTGGTTCTCCAAGCTAGGTTGCTATAGTTTTCTCTAGTTTCGAAAATGGCAATGGCTGTTCCTGACATAGTCTGACATCCCAGTTCTGCTGCCTGGTTCCCTTGGTCTCGTTTTCTTTCCTCTACTTTATTTTGGGTTCAAACATTCATTCTTCGATGAGCTAGTATACTGATTGACAGCACCAACTGCAAGGGGCAGGCTGAGGGGAGGTTGCTTCAGATATTCACAGAAGGATTTCTGCCTCAGTAAAAGCATTCCCCTGGAAAGCCATGTGAGCCCTCCCAGCTCACAATATGCCCATAGCCTACAGAGTAGCCAGCCTCACTATGCTCTATGCTGCCCATAGCCTATGGTAGATGCCCTGTCCTTGAACTTTCCATGAAGGGGGGGATGCAGTGTGTCATGTGTCTGTCACTTCCTCATCTTGTCTGTGGCCTTCCTTCCTGATGTCCCGAACCCCCACACTTTGCACATGCACGCTTCCCCTTCAGTGGCCCTGTCCACTGTGTGTGAGTCCTTATTTTTCATGGGATACTCTACAGCTGTCTAAGAACAGAAGCAACTGTTCTCGGCTTTTCCTGGACTACTGGGCATGATGGCCTAGGACTGACAGCTAGGGGGACACGCTGGAGGCAGTGGCCTCTGATACAGGTGCATCTGGTGTCCCTGTTGTCACCAGCAGTTTAGGAACAGCCTGTTCTTCTCAGCCTTGTAGAACTGTTACTAATGTCGATTCTTTTCAATTCCTTTAAATTTTTATTACATTTTTGCTTATTTATTTAATGTGTGTGGTACATGCATGTGTATATGCATACATGTGTAGGCCAGAGGTAGATATTGGATGAGTGTCTTCCTCTGTCTCTCTCCACATTATTATTAGTTTGAAACAGGGTCTCACAATGTAGCCCTTGCTAACCTGGCTGGCTTAGAACCCACAAAGATCGACCTGCCTCTGCCTCCTGAGTTTTGGGATTCAAGGCGTTTGCTGCCACGCCTAGCCTTCTACCTTCTTTTGTGACACAAGGTCTCTCCTCGAACTTGTAGCTTATAATTAGCCTAGACTGGATGACAGGTAAATTCCAGGAATCCTCCTGTCTCTGTCTCCCCAGCACTGGGATTGCAGGCACATGCCACCAGGTCCAGCTTTTGTATGAGTTCTGGCCATCAATCTCAGGTCTTCATGCTTCTGCCAAATGCATCTTATCAACTGAGCTATTTCTAGCCCACATTGGGATTTTTAATTATCTGTAATCAGCCAATCAGAGACTCAAATCTCATACTGTATTTAAAGAAGACCTTCGCATCTACCAGACTCCACGCATAATTGGCTGTATTTCTGTGCATTTTTCCATCCACCCATGCATCTGTCTCTCATACAAAGTGACTTCCAGTTCTGGCACTGTGCAGCTATGTGTATTGTCTGGAGGAATGCACTCCTCCTTGTCTTTCTTTCTTGTTATTTTTCAAAATGTCTTCATGTTGTTTTAAAAATTCTAAGGTACTCTGGATGTCTGTGGATGGCTAGGTGTAGGTCAACACTAGTGTAAGAGCTGGCTCTTTGGTCTTGATCGATGGACTGGACCTCCTTGTGCCTTTGGAGGAGAGTGAAATGGACTGGGATGAATGGATATGTACCTGTAAGTGGGGTAAGGTCTGCACCTGGTACCATCATCAGAGATGTGAAAAAAGATGCTGCCTGCTGTCCTGCTGAGGGTGTTCAGGATTTGCGTGTGTGTGTGTGTGTGTGTGTGTGTGTGTGTGTGAGAGAGAGAGAGAGAGAGAGAGAGAGAGAGAGAGAGAGAGAGAGACAGACAGACAGACAGACAGACAGACAGAGACAGACAGAGACAGAGAGACAGAGAAAGAGAAACTTCAGGTACCCATTTCACTTCCCTACAGGGTCTGTATCCCAAGCTATCCTCTAACTCACTATATAGCAAGAATAACTTAGAACTCCTGATCCTCCTGTCTCATCCTTTCAGTGCCGGATGACCGACAGGCACCACCACCACTCTGTTTTATGTGGTCCTGCAGATTGAACCTAGGGCTTTGTGCATCCTCAGCAAGCGCTCTACACTGAGATACCTTCCTAGCACATGAGAATGGCTTTTAAAGGCAAGACATGGGTGTTCAGTTTTGCCCCAAGAGCTAGGAAGAGTGGAGAAGCTCGCTGAGTGTATTCTCAGTCAGTTGCTGACTGTGATGTCTGGACAAGATCCCAAATGGGCACTGGGTGCTGGCCTAGGCTGCCCCTCCCATTTCCTGTGGACCCGATGGGATGGACTCTTTGCTTCCTCACTCCAGGAGAGGCTGGTCGTGGAGAATCTCCTTGGCCACCAAATAAATAAGTGAACCAAGATGGTCACTTCCTCCAGGGTCTGCCCTTATCTCATACTTGTTAAGAATCTTCAGGACCTGAGAAAGACTGAGTTCAGTTTGACCCCATCAATATCATGTGGTTATAGAAAGAGTGAAGAACATTCCTTGTGTTTCAGTCCTTTTGAGTTTTTTTTTTTTTCCTGGTTGAAAATGATTTGTGTCCTGGGCATTCTAGGTCTGAGGTTCGGGAGGTGACACATGAATTCAGGCTTTCTCTGGATCCCTGCTCCTAGCTTCCCTTCACCCTGAAGTGCTGGGCAGAGCTCAGTCAGGATGCATGTCAGGGCAGCTTCTCTCTATGGGGATACTCCACTTCCCCTCTCACTCTGCCTCACTCCAAGCTGCCCTCACAGAACACCCTCCCCAGTGAGCTTCCTGGGAAGTTTATCTGGCATTTTCTAGAATTCCATTTAAGCTTTCTTTAAGGTCCCTTTCGTCCCTTTCCTCCCCAACTCAGCTAGTGGCACTTCCCTTATATGTTCACATCGGGATGCACAAATATGGACAGAGAGGTCAGAGGTGAGGAGGGGGCTACACACAGAGCTTTGTCATACCCTTCACTGGAGGCACACCCTGGCATGATAGGCAGGCACTGTAATGGGATCAGAAAAGGGCACTAGAACTTTCCACATTGTTAATAGTGTTGCCCAAATAAACGCCACCAGGCTTAGATGGTTGGGAGATTGGTCAATGCTGTGTGTAAATAATGAATAAATGAGCACCTTCTCTCTTGTCTTGCAGATGCTGGCTGCCTCCAGAGGGCCTGTGCTGGGTCCACACTTAGAATCTGTGGATTCTAGATGCCCTCAGAATTTTCTCGGTGCTTTTTGTCCCATACCTTGATTGTGACATGGTCCCTGCATCTCCTTGATTTATACCTTCTCTGGTCTCCTTCCCCACTTATCATTTCTGACATTGATGGCTGCATAACTTTCTGCTGACTGTACTGTACCTCATTTTATCATATTAAAGATTTTTTTGTTATTGTTGTTGAATGTGATGGCTAACTTTGGTTGTCAATTTGACACATCTGGGAAAAGGGAACCTTAATTAAGGAATTGCTACCAGCAGATTGTCCTTTTGGCATCTGTGTGGGGTATTTTTTGACTGCTAATTGATGTAGGAGGGACCAGAACACTGTGGGCAGTGCCATACCTTGGAAAGTGGGCTTGGGCTACGTAAAAGACATAGTTGAATGTGAGTCTGGGAGCAAGCAACATTCCTCCATGGTTACTGTTGCAATTTCCTAACTTGTGTTGTGTTTTAAAAATGGTGCTGGGTCTGAATGCTAACACCTTGAGTTCCTTCCGTGGCTTCTATAATGATGGGCTATAACCTGTTAGCTAAAATAAATCCTTCCCTCCTTAGGTTGTTTTGGTCATGATATTTATTGAAGTAACATAAACATAACTAACATTGAAAAAAAAAAAACAAACAACAGTAGACCCATGAGCCACAGAGCTGCATTTCTAGGAGCTAATGCATTGATCCATCATATTCTACAATGTCTTCTAGTTTATAATGGTGGTATGTAGTTGTTTCATGATTGATAAAATACTGACAAAGGAGGCCATCTTTGGATGAGCCATATGGAGCACCAAAATGTCACGTGTGACATTGGAACCCAGGGCTTCCCTCCATTCCGCTTCTTGGCCCCACAGTGGCTCTGTCTGCTCTGTAGCTGCCTTGGAGAACATCGGGAGGTTGGTAGCTTAGCCCCCTTGGTACCACCATCTGCCTGGATCAGCACAGCCTGTGTGGGAACGCATGGTTTCAGAATTTCCCCAAGAACTGTTCTCACCAGGAAGGCCCAGTGCTGGAAGATTTGGGTTGAGGTGTAGAGACTGTTGGGGAACTGTGCTTTAGATTGCTGTGGGTGAGCTGGGTTTATCAGTGAGATCATCTGCCTGCTGTGTGTTTGATTTTGCTGTGTTCTTCTGGAATGGGGAAGAGGACATTAGATGGGAGTTTTGTTTTGTTTTCAAGATTGATTTTTATTTTTTTTAATTAGTGTGTGTGTGTGTGTGTGTGTGTGTGTGTGTGTGTGTGTGTGTGTGTGTGTGTGTAGGTATGTGCACATGAGCAGGTGTGCCTGTGGAGGCCAGAGGCATTGGGTTCCTTAAAGCTGGAGTTACAGGTGGTTGTGAGTCACCTTGACATAGATACTGGAAACCAAACTCAGAACCTTTATAAGAACAGCACTTTCATGTATCTGCTGTGGCATCTCTCCAGTCTGAGGAAACTGAGTTCCAATTCTGGTTCTGACCTTGACTATCTGAGGGTTTGTACAGCTGAGATAAGGATGTCTGGAACCACTGGTATATCCATGTATGTCCCTGTTCCTGGAAAGGTGTATGTTTGTAGTAGAGCCAGGAGTAAAGCAGGGGCTCCAGGATCACCCCCAAACCTCTCAACAGCATCTCCACTGCTGTTTTGTTTTGACTATATAATCTCCCCCAACCCCAGGCTCCTGTTTTTGAACACTTGGTCTCATCCAGTTGGCTCTGCTGTCTTAGAGGGATGGAGCCTGGTGGGAGGAAATAGGTCACTCTGGCTGCCTTGAGGTTTTATAACAGACTCCAGTTTCTAACTAATCTATTTCTTGACTGTGGCTACAGTGTGACCTACCAGCCTCAGGCCCTACAATGATAGACTGCTCCCCCTCCTCAAACTATGAGTCAGAATAAGCCCTTCTCTCTGTAAGTTGTATCTTCTCAAGCGTCTGGTTGCAGCTATGAGTCAAATAACTAATATAGGGAAATAATAATAAACCACCAATACAATCACTTTCAGTAACTTATACCTACACATGGATCTACTAGTATTTTCCTATTTTTTTTTTTTTTGAGATTATGTCTTTTGGGATAATATGCTGTAATCCACCAGATTATAATTGTTATGAATATATGTGATGTCTGGAGCCAGACTTAGATGCCAGAACTTTACAGTTTATAATTCATCCCCCTCCTCCTTCCATAAATGTGATTGTTAGTTTAATTACCAATTTGACACAATCTAGAATCACCTGCAGGAATCTCATTGGGGGAGAGTCTGAGTAAGTTGGTCTGTGGAGGTTGTCTTGTTATGTTAATCGATGTGAGAAGACCCAGCCCACTGTGGGTGGCACCATCCCCTGAGCTTGGGTCCTCCACTGTATAAGAGTGGGATAAAAGACTCCGTATTTAGTCAGGTGCCTGCAAATGGGAGTTTCATTGTCTGGTAAAGACTGGCATTGAGTGCTGCAGACCGTTGTCAGCACCCTGGACAGAGCCTCCTCAGGATCATCTGCTCACTCCCTTCCAGGCTGCTTTCCACCCACATTGCCATTGAACTTCAGGCTTCAGGAATATCATGTCCCACCACCCAGGGCCCACGCTCTCAGCCTTGATCCCAGCAATCCCACCCTCTTCCTCTGAGCCTCACCAGCCTCACCTTGCCTCTGGAATCCTCCTATTCCCCAACCCCTGTCCCATCTCCACTTGCAAGTCCTCCACATGCAAGTATTGCCCAGCTCTTCCTTACTTCACAACCCTATGTTGTTTCAGGTCAGAATTAACTGATAATATTCCCAGGACATTTTTGTTAGGATATTGGCTGCTCACCCATCAGGTGAGTCCCATTTCCTGTCCCACAATTGTCAAGTATCTCCTATCTTCTGCTCTGTCAGGACAGCCTTACCTTTCTTCTCCTTTTGATGGGACATTCACAAACCCCTCCTATGGTGTCTCCTTCTCAGCCTGAGGTTTCATGTAGATGCATCCATAGCTCTTTGAGTGCAGGTTCCTGCTGTGACCACTCATGCCATGCACAGCCGTGACACTCACCTCCTAGTCCTATTTGCTGGAACTTGCTGACCTGGCAAAGGCACAACCAAAGAGATGGGTTGAGAAGCTATGTTTTCAAGATTTCATTTGTTATGCCTGAAATCCCTGTCTGTAGTCTCAGCTTTGTCCATTGGACTTTTGGTTTGTTTGTTTGTTTTTCGAGACAGTTTCTCTGTGTAGTTTTGGTGCCTGTCCTGAAACTCGCTCTGTAGACCAGGTTGGCCTTGAACTCACAGAGATCCACCTGGCTCTGCCTCCCGAGTGCTGGGATTAAAGGCGTGCACCACCACCGCCTAGCTGTCCATTGGACTTACGATGGTTTTCTTTCTGACTTATTTTGAGATGATTATCTCTTGACTTGCCTAAATTTTTTATTTTGATGCTACTATTTGCATTAGCATTTCCCTTTATGATATATTACTTTCATATCAAACTTCCAATCAAAGATCATTAAGAATAATTCTTCCTGAGTTTCTTTAATACTTTCATTATTTAAAAAATCACAACAACTTCTATTTGTGATCCACCAAGAATTGATTTATATTTGAGGCATGATCTAGAAACTAAGTTTCCCCCTGAGTAGCTGTTCATCACTCTGTGTGTGTGTGTGTGAACTTAAACTTAACTTACTATTCTGTGTGTTTCATTTTTGGTTGCACTTTCCCCTACCTAAATATAATTTGAAGAGGGAAGAAATTACCTTATTGTTCTACTGTTATTTGTTTTTTGTTTCACTCTGAAAAAGTGTCTGTGCAAGCATGCACGCATGCCTGTTGTACATGTGTATCCAAACATGCACACATGCAAAGTCTTGTTCTAAAGTTCTACACTGGCAAGAAAAAAGCTTCAGTTGGGAGAGCTATCTACCCTATTGATGGGGATACGGACCTGAGTCGAGGAGTACAGCGCAATCGTAAAACCTGAAGGTTAGCATTTTGGCAAGGCTGTCTCTGGTAGCTTTCAGATGACTGCTGAGTTTGCCAAATGTTCCATTTTCATATTACTGGAGCACTGAGGTCAGGATTTAGCTTCTCGAAATGGGGTTGTACTGAGTGGAATGCTAAGAAGCAATCTCTATTATTAAAAAACAGCAAAATTGGTACCTGGGTTCCAGAAAGAGATTAAATGGAATTACACAAAACTAAATTATTGCTAAATGAACAAATTGAGATAGTACTGCTCACCAAAACAGCCAGGAAGGAAATTGAGAATAGCTACATTTAAAATTAGACCTTGGAGTTAAAGTAACTAATTTCAGACATCTAAATATTGCTGTTTTTAATGGTGTATCATTTCTATTTCAAACGGAAATAGACACTGTCTTTGGTTGAAGTTAGGATTTGTGCACACATGTGATCATGTGAACATTAGAAACAGATTCTGTGGCCCTCCTAAGGCAGCACATTTTTCTGAAAAGCATGTTGAAGACCTCAGAAGATTCTGAAAGTTCACAAGGGTATCCTGAGGGCTCACTTTGAGTGTGTGAGCTCAGAAAGAGTTCTGGTTTGTCTTATATTTGAAGATTGTAAAGATAAAATGTTGGGTGTGTGACTGTGCTCTGGGAACTTCATGGGTCTCCCGGAGAGGACGTTCTGTCTGTAATCTGAGCCCGTTCCATCCCCTCGGAATACTGCTGCTCCTCCTGTCCCTCCATGGAGTAGAAACCAGCTGCAAATGGTTAGCTCGTGGCTAATGAACTTAGGTTTCTGATAGTGGGAGTCCTTTTGGAAAACTGTTTGCAATACTCTTGATTTCCTATGTTGGTAGGCAGGGAAAAAAATCTAGGAATTACTGAAGGTGTTGAAAGAATGACCAAGG
This sequence comes from Peromyscus californicus insignis, assembly GCF_007827085.1. Lineage (NCBI taxonomy): Eukaryota > Metazoa > Chordata > Mammalia > Rodentia > Cricetidae > Peromyscus > Peromyscus californicus. The sequence goes on from NW_026294606.1 coordinate 13,373,499, forward strand.
AGAGACTTTTTGTACATAGCTTATTGAGACCATCAGAGATTTAGCTACTTTGTTGAACTAAATCCATCTCTTGGCTTAAAAAATAAAATGCAGAAGTTCCAGGTGATCTGACAATCCTCTTCTGGACTCTGTGGATGCCTACACATGTGTGAGACACATGCATGCACTCATATAGACATATGCTCATATAAAATTAAAACTAACCAACTAACTTAAACACAATCAGGCATGGTGGCCCATGTTTGTAGTCTCAGTGTTGGGAAGGTGGAGACAGGATCATGTCTAGGGTTCATTAATTAGCCAGTCTACAAAATTAATATGTAGCCGGCAAGAGACCCTGTCCCAGAAAACAAGATAGACAGTGTCTTGAGTAACAACACCCAAGGTTAACTTCAGGCCTCCACATGCATACACACAAACATGCAAAATTCAATAGGTAAGGGACTGGGGAGATGGCTCAGTGGGCAAGAGCACATGCTGCTCTTGTAGATGACATGAGTTTGGTTCCCAGAACCCACATTGGGCAGCTCACAACCACCTGTAATTCTGGCTCTTGAGGATCCAGTTGCTCTCTTCTGGCCTTCGAAGGCACCTGCACTCACATGTGCACATATCCCCATCACACATGTACACATAATTAAAAATAAAACACACCTTAATATATTAAACAGGTAAGACAGATACTGGGACTTACATACTTCTACAAAAAGACAGCACAGGTTGCTGGGGAAATGACTCAGCAGATAGAGTGCTTGCTGTTAAACATCAGGACCTGAGTTCAAATTCTCAGCACTCATTAAACAAAAACTAGACTTGGTTGCACATGCCTATAATACCTTTTCTGTCAGGGGAAGTGTGAAGGCAGGAGGGTTGCTGGGTCTTACTGGCTGCTAGCCTAGTTCCAGATCAGTGAGAGACTTTGTGTCAAAGGGATAAGGTGGAAAGTTCTAGAACAGGACACTTAGCATCATTCTCTGGCTTCTGCATGTACACAGAGGTGTGCACATTCATGTACACGTAGACGCACACACAAATGAACTCATTGATTAAAAAGGACAACACATCCATGTTCTGAAAGCAAACAGAGAGTTTGCTTTGAGCAGATTTGAGATGGTATGTATTTGATCATTTTGGTAGGAGCACAGTTAGATGGCTATTATACAATAAATAGGAGCAGCGCTGTCATCCCAAACATCTGCTCTGGCTTTACTTTTCCAGGTCAGGATGACTCATACTGTGCAGGCTTTCTGGCGCCTGAACTGTCACAAACTCCTTTTTCCTCCCTCTCTCCATAACCACTGAATGGCAAACATGAAGCTCGCCTCCGTGGTCGCTGCCCTAATTTGACAAGGACATCTCCTAAAGCAGTTGCATTGTGATCGTGATTATTTTTCAACTAGATGGTAGACATTAATTGTGAGGAGTATTCCACTTGGGAAGCTGGGTGGCTGTCCCTAAGGAGCCATTGTCTTCTTGATCATTCAGCTCATCTCTTGGTCCTGTTAGTTTATTTTCTCCATGTTCTTGTAATATTTTCTCCCTCTTAATGTGGGAGCTGAGAAGTTTGCCCAGCTCCTTTAGGCACCCCTAACTTGAAGCCACCTTCAGCCCTTCTCCCAGTCATTTTCACTTATGGTGAGTCACAGTGTTGAGCTGTGGGTGCTCTCAAGGTCACCGGAGTTGCCATCATAGCCTGCCACACCTTCATTAGAACCCCCACAGCCTCCTTATCTGGACTCTTCCTTATTTCAAGTTTTCCAGCCCCCATAGGGTAAGACCTGTGTATGGGACTCCTGCCTTACTAGACCCCATGAGTGCCCCCCCCCCCCATACTGGGTACTCCCATCCCTTGACTCAGGACAATGCCTCGCATGTAGACCTGTCCAACCAATACTTTTCTGTGCATCTGCCCATACACAGCCTCACCCTTGTACCATGGAGTTCCTTTATTCCTCTTAAACTCTCTAGATTTTTTAAATACAGCAGTTCCTCGACTTTTAAACCCACTGCAAATTGAAATTATTGTGGAAAATATACTGAACTTACAGAATATGCTAGAACATGCTAGCTTAGTGGCAGAGGACTTTAGAGTTGGTGGTTTCTGCTGCTGATCTTGGTGCTGACTTGGAGCTGAGGATTGCTGCTGATACCCAGCACTCAGAGAAGGTCCTGTGGATGGATCCAGAGGAAATATGTTAAATAAAGTGAGCCCAGCATAGAGGTCAGGGAAGGTGTGTGTGTGTGTGTGTGTGTGTGTGTGTGTGTGTGTGTGTGTGTGTGTGTGTTTGTGTGTGTGTGTGTGTGTGTGTGTGTATGTCTGTGTGTCTGTGTGTCTGTGTTGCTGTGGGATGTCTTTCTGTATGCTATGAATATGTGTTGCTATGATTGGTTAATAAAGAAGCTCTGGCCTATGGTGAGTCAGGTTATAGCCAGGCAGGAAATCCAGGAGAGAGACAGGAAGAGGAAGGACAGAGTCAGGAGTTGCCAGCCAGATGCAGAGGAAGCAAGATGAGAATGTCTAACTGAGAAAAGGTACCAAGCCACATGGCTAAACATAGGATAAGAATTATGGGTAAATTTAAGTGTAAGAGCTAGTCAGTAACACACCTGAGCTAATGGCCAAGCAGTTATAATTAATATAACCCTCTGAGTGATTATTTTGTAAGTGGGCCATGGGACTGTGGGGGCTTGGTGGGACCAGAGAAGACTTGATCAGTGCGTGTTATGTGATATACGTTGACCTACCATGATATGAACAGTGAGTGCATACTTACCAAGAAATAAAACATTTAGAACTTGAAACTTAAAAAAGAGATTAGAATAGAAAATTCAAAGTATAATTTCTACTGAATATGAATCACTTTCACACTACCATAAAGCCGGAAAACCCTAAGCTGAGTGATAAGCTAGGGTCTGTCTGTCTGTATTCATTTATCTCTTTTTATTTTTTGAGACATGGTCTCATGTATCCCAGGCTGGTCTCAAATTCACCATTTTGGTGAGAACGACCTTGAACCTCTGGTCCTTCTGTCACTATCTCCAGAGTGCTAGGATTATTGATATGTACTACCAAACTTAGTTTTATGAGGTGCTGGGGCTTTAGAAGTATTGCACAAGCATCCCACAAATGGGCTGTAGCCTCAACTGACTGGCTGTGTTTAAAACTGCAGAAGCTAAGAGTCAAACAATGAGCATTGTGTTTCCTTCAGTGACCTTTGAACCTACTTCAGAAGGATCTCAGTGAGCTGGATAGGCTTGGTCCTGATGCTCTGACAGTGTCAGGATATTTCAATAATGATTGGCATAATTTTAAAAAAAATTAGGAGAGTACATATTAGGTACTGATTTTAAAAAAGAAATCTTAGTTAAATGTAAAAGAAAAAAGAAATGTGGCTTTGGTCATGGTACCACCACACTAAGAAAGAGGTAGAATATGGCAAAAGTTTTAAGATGACCTGCCGGTGCTTGGCTTAATTCTGCTTGTTTGAGGAGATGCACTTGGAGGGCCAATTTTCTATGCTAAAATAAGCAGGCAGTTATTTCCTCTGGACCTTTGAGTGCAGACTATCTGAGTTGCATAACCCTGACTGGCGTGTAATAAAATGAATCTCTCCTGCCCTCAGGGAAGCCATCAGCCGTGTCTGCGAAGCTGTGCCAGGTGCCAAAGGAGCCTTCAAGAAGAGAAAGGTACTGCCGCCCTCACTGTGTGTCTGTCTCCTCCTTCATGTCCTCTCAGGGCCACACTCCATGTCCTCACCCACAAAACTGTCCACTGTCTTCTTACATGACTTGGATCTTGTTATTTCTTAAGGGAAAGCACCTAGCTAAGGCTAAAACACCCCTGCCCTGTCTCTCAAGCAAATGTTATGGATGCTCATGTAGGTTAAACCCTGGAGACAGTGATACCAGTCAACACCCAGCCAAGCATCCCTTTAAGGCCATTACATAACATAAATCATCTACCCCAACAGCTCATGTTGCAGCTACCCCAGTATACATGCTAGCCAATGCTTAAGAACTGGATTCTAGGGTTGGGAGGGGGGAGCAGGACCTTGCATTTGTAATGATGCAAATTACTGTGGTGTAAATACCGCCCTATGATTCAAGCTTTCAACACAAGGTCCCTAGAAAAGAGTTGGGAAGAGACACAGCAGTTCATCCCTGTGTCGTGTTTTCTCCAGGCACAGCAGATGGGTCCTGAAGGACCAGGAGCGAAACATTCAGGACTCAAGAAGTAGTTTACCATCTTTAGATGTCATCTATGTACTTGTGAGTTTGTATAAGTTAACTCTCAGTAATAGCTGTGCTTAGTGGTGAGCTCATAACATTTCTAAAAATGTGACAAATGGCTCTCCTGAGCTGGCTTGCCATGTCACTGGAAAGCCTGATGTTATAGATGACAAAAATTGAAGCTTTGGACTGAGAAGCCACAAAGTGAGTAGGAGCTGGGGCCATGGCAAAGCCAGAGCCACCTGCTCTGGAGGCTGGGTGTTCAACTACACTTCTAGAACTTTCCATCCTGTGTATGGTAGAGTAGGAGGGGAAAATATCTGGGGCTGGGGAGATAGCTCAGCTGGCAGAGGGCTTATTGTATAAACATGAAGACCTGAGACTGTATCCCCAGCATCCATGTAAAAAGCCTGCCATGGCAGCACATGACTGCAATCCCAGTGCTGGAAAAACAGAGACAGGCTGACCCTGGGGTTCACTGGCTAGCTATGGTTGCAGAACTGGTATGTTCCAGGTTCTTTGAGAGACTCTGTCTCCAACTATACGGTAGAGATTTTCAGAGGAAGACTCCCGATGACCTTCCGTTTCCACATGTATGCACACATCTGCACACACGGATATAGATGTGATATCTATCACAATAAAAAAGAAGAAAACATTGAATTAAGCTCTTTCTCTCTCTCTCTCTCTCTCTCTCTCTCTCTCTCTCTCTCTCTCTCTCTCTCTCTCTCTCATTAAGTAACTAAGAAATACTCAGCACTTACAATCATGACTTTTATCTACCTAGAAAGAGGGATTTGTGGGAAAGCATACCATACAGAGCCCCATATCTGCCCCAGAATGAGCTTTCAGGTTCCAGATGGTTTTGTCTCCAAGTCACTTCTGTCTTCAGAGCTGGGGGCTTTCGTAAACCTACAGGGCAACTGGGCCTGGGGCACAGAACTTGGCAGCTCAGGTTATGTGATGATAGCTGGTCCCCTGGAGGTCCTGGGAACCAAGTAGAGCTCCCAAACCTTGAATACAGGAATCAAGATGTCCCTTGGGAACAGCAAGGAGGACCGTCGTCTCTCAGAACAGGTGGTCATACCAGGTCTTCTTTCCCCTCCGGTTCTCTTGGTGGGAAGAAATGGAGGTAATGGCAGCTTTCCAGGCTGTGCCCAGATACAGTGTACCTGTCTCTCACACAGAGGGGAAGGGTTCTCTAAAGGGCTCTTTTGAAATGTTAAATAAAAAGAAAAAGAAATAAAATGGCATGGCAGGGATCCTAAAGGAAATAGCATCTATCTGGGAAGCAAAGAGCTGCAGTTTGGGGATACCAAACCAGGGCAACCCCTGGAGGTAAGTTCAGCAGAGATTTTCTCTTTTAAAATAGAGAGTTTCCATTAAGTGTTACCTTTGGAGACAGTTCACTGGCTGGGCAGACACCTTAAACTGCAAATCCATTCTGATTGGTTCATTAACTAGGCTACTCCCCACTGAGAGGTTGGTGTACAAGGCCCGCAGGTCTGGCTTTGGCCTCTTATCTGAGTCACAGGAACATCCTGTGGCCTGAGCTTCAGCAGAGGGATGTGACCTTCCCATTTTCCCAGCTCCACTTTAGACAACCTTAGTGGCTGCGTTTTCTCTCCTAGTGGATCAAAGAACTGTGCATCTGGTCAGGAGCTGTTGGGCACAGTGAGCAGAGGATGTTGTAATCAAATGGAAAGTGTGAGCAGGAGAGGGCTTCAGTGTGAGCCCAGGGCCTGGGGGATGGCACCTGGCTGGACACTGAGGCTGTTCCATATCCCCGTAAAGACTTTGCCGACAGGTGAGGGAGATGCTGGCCACAGCAGCCTGTCTCTCCACCCTGCCCAAGCTCTGGGCAGTCAGATTCTAATGGGACTGTCCAGGTGAGCCCTTAACAGGGAGCCACTTCTGACGAGGATTCCCTTCTGGAGAGAGCCTCGTGATCCTGTGAGGCTGCTCCTGAGCCTCGGTGCCAACCAGCTTCTACTCCCCTAAGAGGTAGTCTGCATCTCAGTCTGCCGAGACAAGGTTTGTACGTCTGCAAAGCTGTGATGGCCCTGCTGTGTGGTTTCTGTAGGTTTACGTCTAAGACCCAGGAGACACCCGCATATGGTCAAGGCAGCCAGGAAGACCAGGAGTTCTCCCCCAGAACTGACTTATTAGGCATTTATAACTTCATACCTCATATTACTGAGTGTGCATATTGGTGTGGGCTCTTATTTTTCCAGCTCCTCCATTTTCCAGTTGTCTGTCTTCTGGCACCTCAGTGGGGAGCAGCAGCCAGGGAGAGTCTATGGGGGTACACTGACATCTCTGCCTCCACCCTTTCAGACAGAATCTGGGTTGAAAGCTAAACTATCACTCTTGGATTTCACAGCCTCCAAGTAAAACGCTGTCCAGCATCCTGGGGAAGAGCAACCTCCAGTTCGCAGGGATGAGCATCTCCCTGACCATCTCCACGGCCAGCCTGAATCTGCGCACTCCCGACTCCAAACAGGTGTGAGGTTACCTAGGCCTCCCTGGGCCCGAGGGTGGACACCCTAGGGGCTTCCTCCTCAGAGCTTACTGAGCCCATGCAGAACCCGCTTGGCCAAACCGTGAGCTTTGGTCACTTTGACAGTGCACCCACAGATGGATGAATAGTTCTCTGGAGTCCTGCTCAAAACGATGTCTGTTTTGTTGGTCTGTTTGTAATATAAAGAAATGGTGATGTCTGTGCAAACGCCTTGATGTCTGCCCTTGTTTTATAGCCACGCTGTATTGGTTTTATGGGTCACATTTTAATCTTACCCTGAGTGGTGTGCATAGTGTGCTGTGGTTTAATAGACAGGGGTTTTCTTCCTGATGGCTTCTTATGTTGGAGACTCTTATAGTTCATCCCGTCTCAGAGTTGATGAGCTGTGTGTATCTACAGTGTAGATAGGGTAGAATGACCGAGGGAGCACAGCCACAATTATAAAGACAAATTCCAGGTAGGATGGCTGCATTTCTGTGTGCTGACTATGTTTTAGGTCAGTCTATCTATCTATCTATCTATCTATCTATCTATCTATCTATCTATCTATCTATCTATCTATCTATCATCTTGTATGTATGTATCCACCCATCTATCAATCTAGCTATCTTGTATGTATGTATGTATGTATGTATCTATCTATTGCTATCTATCTACCATCTATCCCTAAGATGTAGAGACGAATTAGATCTAATGTATAAATAAGAAATAAATCAGGGCTTTGTTGAGACACAACTAACTACAACTTCTCATTCTACCCTGTCATCTTCCAGGGACTCACTGATAACTGCTTGTCTTTTTTTTTTTTTTTATTATTTTCTAAGGGTTGGACTAACCAGTCTTTGAGGCCATGGATCTAGGATGTCCAGTCAGCCTAGCCTTGCCCAGGCTGTCCTAAGTTGAGCCCCAGTTGCTCACGGAGGCTGGCACACTAGGCTCTAGACAGCCATGTAAACTGGAATCTGGCCTCTGTGCACATGGACCATTCATTTCTAGGGGTCCCTAGGCTGTAACTCTCCACCCTCCTTGCTCATTCTCTCCTTAAAAAGATGGCCCAGTAAGGATAATGTTAGGCTAGCTGCGCCTGAGGCCCTGTTCTACCGTGGTGTGGTCCAGGTTGAGTCTAGTTAGGTGTCCAGTTCTCATTTCCCTGCCATGTATTGGGTGGGTCTAAGTGCAGTTTTCCAGACACCCAGGGGCTACAGCTAGGGTGACACAGGAGCAGTCCACATCACAGGTAGAACATATGGTTGTGCCTTTCCCATTTCCTGAGTTTAGGGCCCCACTGTGGCAAATAGAGAAAGCAAAAGCCCCTGCCTCCTCCACCCAGGGAGCAGACACACAGCACCCACTCCATGATGCTGGGGTCCAAGTAGAGGGATAGCGATGAATCCCTTAGAGGAGAAACATGCTACCCTAGTGGTTCTCATCCTTCCTAATGCTGCGGCCCTTTAAGACAGTTCCTCATGATGTGGTGACCCCCAACCATAAAATTATTTCACTGCTACTTCATAACTGTAATTTTGCTACTGTTATGAATTATAACACAAGTATCTGAAATGCAGGATATCTGATAAGCGACCCCCAAAGGTGAAAGGCAATCATGATAGTGATCTTGACCAAGTGTAACTTAGGCTTTTCCCCCCCTAAATTATAGCTTCCAATTTAATTTCCAACCCCCAGATTTAGAGTTGGCATGTATGTGTGAGTGTGTATTTTGTGTGTGTGTGTGTGTGTGTGTGTGTGTGTGTGTGTGTGTGTGTATGTGGTGTGTGTGTTGTATATATATGTGTGTGTTATGTGTATGCTGTTTGTGTTTATGGTATGGTGTGTTTGTGTGTGTATGTGTAAACCAGATGAAGACTGTCAGACACTGTCTACCTTGATTTTTAAAACAGGGTCTCTCCTTGGTCTGGAGTTCACAAACTTGCCCAGACTGTCTGGCCAGTGGGTCCCAGGAGTCCTCCTTTTCTACCTCCCCAGTGCTGGGATTACAGGCTCCCTCCATTCACAGTTTTTTTCATGTGTTCTGGGGAACCAAACTCAGGTCCTCATGCTTGTATGGCGACCATTTATCAACTGAGCCATCTCCTTAAATAAACAAAAAGTTAGACACACAAAAATCAGTTTTGCAGCATTAGAAACTTACGCTGGGCATGGCAGGTCACACCTGTAATTCAAGTGGTAAGGAGGTGAGTCAAGAGGATCAGAAGTTCAAGGCCATCCTCAGCAACATGAATTCCAGATCAGCCAGGGCCTCAAGACACCAAAGTCCTAGTTTACTGTTGGGGATTCTGCTGCCTTATCATTCACTCAGGCGCTGCTGCCCACAGGCAGCAGGATTCTAGGGCAACTATTATTAGTTAGTTGCCTGGGGCTTGGGCACAGGCCACCCAGCAGTCTCACTGTTTTGTATTTCCTTAAACCATCCAGTTTCTCTAGATTGAGGTTTTGCAAATGTCAACAACCAAAGTCAGCATTTTAAAATATTTAAAATTTTATCCTATAATGATACGTTATTTCAAGTTTTCAGGAGCGCATACTCGCTTTGATGCTCTGTGGACTGCTGTCTGCTGGGGACAAGGGCAGAGGATAGAGCTCAGAAATAAACCTGGCTGTGTTAGGATAGAGCTGGGAGCTCCTTTCCACGCAGGAACTTTTCCTCAATGTCCTTACATTGTCTTTAAAAAGATAAAAATAGCAGGGAGGACTTACGTAGCTTTTAGAATTTAGGGCAGCTTCTAATTCGCTCTGTGTCACTGAACTCCATGGATGCCACAGCTTATAAATCTGATGGAAATTTTCCTTTTAAAGATGAGTGTGGAAGGGCCCCTGGTCTTTAGGCCAGTGGATTATGAGAGGGCTGTAATTCTTGGATGCTGGCCTTCTGATTTATATACACCTGATGTCAGTGTGATGGAGTGAAACAGGCCACACTCCCCAGGCCTGGCTCCGGTGTTTGCGGAAGCAGAAACTACAAGTTATAATAATGTTTTGGTACAATGTATTTTTCCCTTCTTTTTGTGTATGTGTATGTGTGTGGTATATGTTTGTGTGGATGATATGCACATGTGCGTAATGGGTGTATGTTTGCACATATGTGTAATGGGTGTATGTGCACATATGTGTGCATATATGTGGAGGCCATAAGTCAGCCTCAGCTGTTGTTCATCAGGGCAGTGTCTGCTGGTTGATTTAGGGTCTCTCATTGGTCAGAAACCTGCTGATTCAGCTAGGCTGCTGGTCCAGCTAGCCCCAGGGATCCACCTGTCTCTCCCTTTCCAGTACCGGGACTGTAGCCACCACACCCCGCTCTTTTTCCCATGGGTTTGGGGATTAACCTCAGGCCTCCCTGCTTGTAAGGCAGGCACTTTACCAATTGAGCTGTTTCTCTAGGACTACCTTTTCCTTCCCGGAGAAGTCTAGTTTTGGAGACCCTGGCCTCAGGTTGGAGTCCTGATTTCACAGGTCTGGAATTGCTACACTTCTTCCTTTGAACAAGCCTCTTGGCCCCTCTGGGATCATGGTCTGTGCCTGTAAAATGGGCTTCCCACAGGTCTCACTCCTCAGCTGCTGGGAAGCTTAATGCGGCATTGGAATGGTCAACCAGAGAGATGACAGCCATCAGACCGTGCACAGGGAGGGCAGGCGGCCTACTGTCTCAGTGTTTTACTGTTTTCTTTGCGGGCAGTTTTCAGGAAATCTTGTCGTTTGGGTGGCCTGCCAGCAGGGCAGGCTCTGCAGGATGCGGGGAAGCACTAATGGCTCCTCTCCTCTCTTGTCTCCGTCCTGCAGATCATAGCGAACCATCACATGCAGTCCATCTCCTTTGCTTCTGGGGGAGACCCGGTGAGTGGCCTTGGCTGGTTTCTCTTGCTCTCGCTGGGGATTTCTGAGAAGAAACCCCTGCTTTAAAAATGTGCCTCTTGAAGACATGACACAAAAGTGTTTTATGCTGATTCTAGTGAAACCCCAATTTACTACTCTGATAACAGTCCAGTTGTTTTAGGATCAGGACAATTTCAGTCTGGGCGGAATTCTATTCTGACAAAGTATACAGAGTATACAAAGCTCAGAAACAACTGTAGTGTCCTCAGAAAAACAAGTTTTATACCCTACAGGGGAAAATCCTTTGAAATAAATAATGTTTTGTAAGTCAAAATATTTATCCATCAAAAATTTCGAGGAGTCATAACCCCTGAAGCTGTGATCCAGCCATTTATCCCTCTTGGTTTCAGAAGTCCTCCCTCCCCATGCCCCTCCCTTCCCTCCTTTTTCCCCCCTCCCCTTTCATTTCTCTGTATTAGAGACTGAGCTGGGGCCAATGGTCAGCAATCACTCTGTTTTTAAGATACCGCATCAGTTCTCTTAACCGTCATTTACGTTGCTATTTGGTGCAGGGAGGGGTAACCTGTAGTCAGGTCCTACATTCATTTTCAGCCACGAAGTATCAGGAGTTCTGGAAGCATGGCCTCCATGAGAGGCATCCAGAGCTCCTGTGTGGAACCCATCATGCCATGCCTGCTTCCTTTGGTTTCTTCCCTCCCACATCTCCAAAAACCACCTCAAAAAACAGGCAGACAACATGCGAGGGAGCGAGAAACTGAGGGAAGAGGGAGGAAACGGGCCGAATCCTTCCAGCAGTGGTAGGGAGAAAGGCTCCTTCCAAACGTTATCATGATAATTTTCATTGTTCTGGGTAAAGTTTTCAGTGGCTAAGGACAAAAAATTAGAAGTGGGGTAACAGGGTGAGGGATAGTTTTTAACCCAAGTTCATTCAAATGACAAAAAATTTTTTTCCTGTAACTTAAGATATCCTTTTTACTTTTTTTGGTGCCCCCACCTCCCCTGACACCTGAGGAGTCTGTCCCCCCACACACAGACATACACAAGATCCCCCAAGTGGACGCCAGAACAAGGTCCTGTCTCCGAGGGTCTTGGTGACTGAGAACAGAGATGGATTAACTCCAGAATAAGATCCCCCCAGCCTCTTCTCTGGAACTTGGTGTTCCCACTGTGGAACTGGGCACTGCCAAGAGCACTGTTCTGAATCCAATATACTGGGGAAGGATGCCAGGTAAAGATCAAGACTGACAGCAGAAGGGCCAAGTCCTAGCTTGGCCATGGGCCGTCTGAGAGATGGGTAGCACATCTTCCTGGGCCTTCCTGCCCCAGTCACAATGTAGTTTCTTAGACTAGAGGAAGAACTGCTCCCCTCTTTAAAAAAAGCTTCCTTGTATGAAGCACCTGTGCCGACTGGGGCTAATTTTGCTCTTTGGCTCTGCACACAACTCAGACAACAGACTCCCACGTTGGCACAGTTTCCTTGAAACTCTGAATCCCCGTCAGATTTGGAAATCACGAAGGAAGGCTGTAAAGCTGATCCCATGCAGTTAGGTTAATGTGCCGCAAGAGCAGTTGGTTGAAACTAAATGTCTCCCCTTTCCGGCCTGCCATGCATCTCTGAGCTGCAAGGGTGGCTAGTGTCTTTTGGGGACAGTAGCTCTGGTTCCCAGGTGACTCAGTTCTACTGCTGATTTCTTCAATTCAAGCACAACCTTCGGCGTGCATCCTTAGGCACAGTTTGGGTCATTTGGGGCAAAGGCATCATCCGCTCTGCTTCTTGAAAAAACCCAGCTCCTGTAATGTGGGAAAGCTGGCTGTGGAGCTCAGTCTTGACCCCGTAACTCAGTACCAAATTAAGGACATGGCAGCTGTCTAGACGATCCCGGGTTCTTGGGTTAGCTTTATAAGACTGTGGAAAGAAAAACAGTGCCGGAGAGCATGCCCCAGGCCTCCAAAGCTCCAGGGCTCCGGTCTGTTGGCAAAGATATTCCTGAAGTTTCTTAAGGACAATTATGTCTCTCACATCCCGTGAGTCTGGGAGGAAAGTGAAGAACTGTAAGCTACAATCCATATTTTTGCCAGAGCTTCAAATCCTCAGAAGATGCCCCTCCATGGCAGTGAACAGAGGTCATTTTGCAGTCTTCCTGTCCTTTCTCTCAATGGTCTATGAAATATTAAAGACTAGAAAATGCACTCTGCTCTGAGGAGCCTCAGAGACAAGGGTTCTGCTCTGAGGAGCCTCGGAGACAAGAGTTCTTTTGTTTCCACCACTGGAAAAGTCCCCATGCCTCTGTTCTCTGGAAGTCTTGGAGGGCACCATGCCCACCCATCCCTCCTCACCCCCACACCCCTCCCTACACCCACACCCCTCCCCACACCCACACCCCTCACCTCCCCTCTCCAGGCAGTATTTGCTGGATCTCTGTTAAGAGGGAGAGGACACTTCCTTGTGGAGGGAACAGTACATGTCAGCGCAGACCATTACCACTCAGGCAGAAGACACAGTAGATGACCTTAAAGCCCTTTGGAGCATAAACTTTGGAAAATAACTACAAAACCAGGCTGACCTTTCAAGCTGCTCTCTGAGGGGTGGTGCTTTGACAATTAACTTGTCACCACCCAGAATGACTTGGGAAGAGAGTGTCAACTGACAGATAGGGCCTGTGGTGTAGGAAGAGGCAGAGCAGGGTGGGTGGCACATTCCTTAGGCAGGTTCCTGAACGGTGTGAGAGAAGAGAAGTCAAGCTGGGCAGAGGGAACTGAGCAAGGAGACATGCACGTGTTCTCTGTCTCTGCTCTTGGCTGTGGATGTACAGCTTCCAGGGCTTGCCTTGACTCCCTGCAAGAATGAACTGTAACCTGGAATTGTAAGTAAACAAACAACAAGCAAAAACAAAAACAAAACCCTTTTCTCTAGTTGCTTTTAAGTTAGAGTGTTTGTCTTGATTAAAAGCCCCAGAAGTAAAACTAGAACGGAGTTTGTGTTTGTTTGTTGTTTGGTTGGTAGAGGGTGTCATCAGGGATTGAACACAGAGCCATGTGCTTGGTGGTAAGTGCTCTATGCCAGAGCAATGCCCCCAACCTTAACAGTTTTTGAGGACCAGCCAACCCCAGAAACCTTAAGTCTTTTTTGGTTTGTTGTTCTCAATGTTAAAAGTATCAACATGTAGAGAAGTCTCTCTGGCTTTAAGAATTAAGAAAATAGGGCTTGAGGCCGGGCGGTGGTGGCGCACGCCTTTAATCCCAGCACTCGGGAGGCAGAGCCAGGCGGATCTCTGTGAGTTCGAGGCCAGCCTGGGCTACCAAGTGAGTCCCAGGAAAGGCGCAAAGCTACACAGAGAAACCCTGTCTCGAAAAACCAAAAAAAAAAAAAAAAAAAAAAAAGAAAATAGGGCTTGAGAGATGGCTCAGTGCTTAAGAGCACTTACTGCTGCTCTTCCATAGGACCCAAGTTTGGTTCTTAGCACCCACATAGGGTGGCTCACAACAGCCTGTAACTCCAGTTCTAGGGACCCAGCACCTCTGGCCTCCACAGGCACATGCATTCATGTACACACATTCCCCTGCCCGATACACGCACATAACTGAAATACTAAAAATAAATACTAAAATAATGCTTTAAAAAGCATGAAGAGAATGACCAGGTCCCTAGCTACCTGTTCAGAAGTGAGTGCATGCAGGCTGCCTCGGCAGACCATCAAGGCCTCAGAAGGCTGGCGAGGAACCGCATTTCACACCGAGGGGTGAGACTTCTAAATAAAGCCTATGTTAAAAAACAAACACATTTATAATGTTTTAAATTAGCCATGCACCATTGTTTAACATAATGAGATTTATCGTGACAGTTTCCTCTATGTATCTGACACACTTTGATCGTATTCACACACGCACCTTCTCTCCTCTGGTCCCTCCTTTTCCTCATAGCCCCCTTCTACTTTCATGTCTTTGTGAGTCTTTCTGACTCTTGCTCACTTCACTTAGTAGAATGACTTCCAATTCCATCTGTTTTCCCGGAAATGAGATTTCATTCTCTGTGATTGCACAGAACACCGCTACGTAGCTTACACCACGCTTTCTCTACCCCCTCATCTGCTGGAGGACAACTGTGCTAATTCTGTATCTTGTCTATTGTGAGTATCCAGTCTTTAAACATCTGCTCTAGTATTCTTCCCCACAATCAGTTCTCAAAGAATAGTCTCTAACCCCACAGCAGCTGGAGCGTGTCAGCAATCCAGTTTGGGGGTCCAGATGCAAAACTGGGGTACAGCCCAAATCTGTCTTAAGCCTTTAGGGGATTTTCACAGGAACTCAAGTTTGAGCTCGTATACACATTACTGACAGGCCCGCTTCTTGACTTTGATTCACACTAGTGCATCAACGAGCTTTAAACAGGTCCTCATGGTCAGGTCTCATTCCTAAACCCGCTAAGTCAGATGAACCAGGGTACTCAAGAACCATTGTGAATGACTCCCAGAAGAACCTCTGCGGGGAGGCCAGGTGCCTGCCACTCTGGCTGCTCTGAGTGTGGTCACAGACTGGCAGCATGCATACCTGGGGGAGAGGGAGGATGCTGGTTAGTGATGTCTGCACTAGCTGCTCATGATTCCTCAGGCTCTGCCTAGTCTGCACTCAGATCTCCAGGGATTTCCAGCCACATCCAAGTTTAAGGACGTGCCTCAAACCATGCCCATTTTGTACCATTTTGTACCCAGTATCTGGCCCTTCCTCCCTCCTTTCCTCTCTCCTTCCCTTCCTTCCTTCTTCTCCCAGTACTGAGGAGGCTCAGGGCCCTCCCACGCTAGGAAAGTGCTGGTCCATGAACTTTCCTTCCAACCCTGATTCTCTGCTGTGTGATGGATGAATGGATACTTATCTCACTGGGCTCTGCCTCCCTCTGGTCTTACTTCTTGCTGTGATGAGTGATACAAATGTCTCCTTTTCCTTCCACAGGACACAACAGACTATGTTGCCTATGTCGCTAAGGACCCTGTTAATCGCAGAGGTAAGCAATGCTCGACCCATTTAATCATTCATTTGTGTGAAGCCAGGCTGGATGCTGTGAACCAGATGTTCCTCATTATCTCAGCTCCTTTAGCAAATGAGCACATGTCACGTGACATGATTAAGGATAATTGAGGCCTGCAAGGGTAGCTTGTCACCTGGCTGAGAGAGAACCTACCGGATGCTGAGTGCCAAGCTCGCACCTGTGTCAGGATGGCTGGGGTTTGATATACCCAGCTCACACCTCACCTCTCACCCTGTGCTCTGATAGTGGCCTCAGGCATGCATTCATCTCTGCTTCCCAACTATCTATGCATGCATGCAATGTGAGCTTATGCCTCAGGCTCCTGACGCCTGCAGTGATGACTGTCCTCTCAACCTGTGAGCCCAAATGAGTCCTTCCTTCCTTAAGTTGCTTCTGTCAGGGATTTTATCAGAGCAATGGGACAGTAACTGTGTGGCATGTGACTTGTCCTAGAGGTGCTTGCATAGGTAGACACTATGCTGAATATCCTTGCAAACCGCTTCCAACTTGGCTGTGAACACTTGCATTGTCATGGTAAGTATGTGAGGTTCTCCCCCGCTGGACCCCCAGCCAGTTCTGGGTAGAGGAGCCCAGAACTGACATCCTACCAGTGATGATTTGAAGTCAAAGACACAAGATAATGGGAAGGCTTTGGAGAGTCCGGCTTGGTCTTCCTGTTCTTCCCCTGCAAACTGAAGCTTCGTCACACGTCTTCACTTAGGGTGGTGGGAGAGAAGTGGGTTCCTGTAGATGACTCAGCACTGGTTCCTAATCTAGACTCTCCACCATGTCTTCCCTGAACAGAGCTGAGACAATTAGACAGTTGTGTCAGTGTGTGTTCGTGCATGCACATGCGTACACTCGAGAGAGTGTGTACAGGTGCACATGTGTGAGTGTGCATGTAAAGACCACAGAACTATGCTGGGGGTAATTCCTCAGGTACTATCTACCTTATTTTTTGAGGCAGTCTCACTGGCCTGGAATTCTCCAAATATGCTAGGCTAGCTGGCCCATGAGTCCAGGGGTCAGCCCCCCTTGTCCTTCCTAGAGCTGAGAGTACAAGCGTGTCCTGTGATGCCTGTTCCTTTTTTTAAAATCTGGGTTCGGGGGACTCAAGCTCAGGCCCTTGTACTCCTAAGGCAAGCACTTTACTAACTGAGCAGTCCCTCTGGCTTTTCTCTAAAGAATTAGACAGGCCTGAGGAGAGAAGAAGGGACTGGGCTGTGAGGGCTCCAGGGAAGCAGGTTATACCTGTGACAGTCAGGACTGCTGCCTAGATCTCTTGAGCAAAACTCTTGTTGCAGGCTTAGAGGCTCGGCTTAGCGTCTAAGAAAGCAAACACAGATTAAGTTGTTTAAAGCAACAAGGACATGTTGCCTCACAGTTCTGGAGGCTGGATGCCCAGTTCATGGTGTCAGCAGGGCCATATGGGCTCTCTCTGGGTCCTGGAGGAGAAATCCCTCCTGCCTCCTCCTGGCTTTGGTAGTTACCGGTGATCTCCAATGTGCCTTGACTTGCAGGTGCCACTGAAACCCATCCTAATGTGGTGTACTCCCTAAGGCTGTGAATGCTCATAGATACCTATAGAGATGACAGTCCATGGTGGCTCAGGGCCCCTTCTATCCTGCTGTGACCTCATTTTAACTAGTTATATCCGAAACCTCCCATTTTTCAAATAAGGACACCTTCTGGGGTCCTGGGGTTAGGTTATTTAGCATAACTTTTTTTTTTACAGGAGGCATAATTGAACTCACAACATAAGCCAGCTCCTTTAACTATCCTAGCTTCCCCCAAATCAGGGCGGGCATGAAAGAGGGGAGGCATAGGCAATCCCTCACCGGGCACTGGCCCCCCAAACTCTATCTGGGTTAGAAGCAGCTGGGGCCTCGTTCTTTGTTTTGGTTCATTTCAAATTAAGGGCAAGTGATCTAGGCAATTTTGTCATTCAGAGCTCTTTAGTAGGTCCAGGTCAATGGTCCTCAAAAGGAGTGACAGACACTTGAGAGTTACTTAGGAGCCTTATTAAAACATCTCAGCACTCAGGTCTGAGAGAAGGGGAGCCAGGCAACAGTGTGTTTAAGTAGCTCCTTGGGGCCTGGGGAGACCGCTCAGTTGATAAAGTGCTTGCTCTGCAGGCCTAAGAGGCTGAGGTCATTTCCCAGGGCCCACCTGAAAAGCCAGGTATGATGGCAACACCTGTAATCCCAGCACTGAGTGGCGGACACAAGAGGATCCCGGGGGCTTGCTGGCTAGCCAGCCTAGTCTGGTTGGTACATAGGCCAAGGAGAGCCCTTCTCTCATAAAACAAAGTGAATATCCACTGAGGAATGGCACCTGACATTGTCCTTTGGCCTCCACATACACATATACATATGTGGCATACACCCACACACATATGCACACACACACTCATGTACTTTGTGTGACTGATGCTCTGATGGATTTAAAGCAACACGGCACTAAGGTGTAGCCTATGTCCCCAAGGTGTGTAGTCTCCAAACATTTCTCTTTGGACCATACAAGGGCCCAGCTTCTGTGGTGTTTCACAGTCCAGCCATCTTGTGCCCATCCTCACCTTTCAGAGTCAAGGGGCCAGGCTTTCCTGCATGTGTGCTTGGTCCCTTCACCAAGGCTCCCTCTGAGATCGACATGCTGTTGGGAAAATTGAGGCAGTGCAACCTTGCAGGATAATGTTGCATACTTTTCTAATGGTACTTTATATTTGTACTATTAAGTTATTAAGAGGTCACAGCTTCTGTAATTAATCCAGTGGAGGGAAAGAGGCCCGACTCCCTGGTCATTAAGTCATGTGGGAATCACCACCAACCATCTCAAGATGAGGATTGCACGTGAGTGAAGTTTCAGGAGGCTGGTGGCCAATAGGAGATCTACACTGATGTTTGTAGAGATGGAACTCCCAACATGTCAGCTTTGTTGGATTCTAATACATCATTTTCAAATCTTATTTCCCCTTTCGCCGTGTGTGTGTGTGTGTGTGTGTGTGTGTGTGTGTGTGTGTGCGCGCGCGCGCATGTGTGCCTATGGAGGCTACAAGTAGTCTTTGAGTGTCTTCCTCTCATCTGCTCTCCATCTTATTTTTGAGACGGGGTCTCCCCCTGAACCATGAACGCATTTATTGACTAAAGTAGCCAGCCACCAAGCACCGGGGCCCACCCTCCTCTCTCCTCTCCAGCACTGGATTTACAGAATGCATCACCGCACACAACTTTTAATGAGGCTTCTGGGGATCTGAATTCAGGTCCTCGTGCTCTCATGACAAGCCCTTAACCAACTTAGTGGTCTTCCTAGTCCCTGTGTAACTTTTGATTGACACGTAATTAGCTTATTTATGATGTTCAGTGTGAGGTTTCAGTACATACTATGTGCCATAGTCAGATAGGAGTATTTCACCTTCAAACTGCAAGCTTCTGCCACTTGACTCCCTGCTGTGGTGGACTGGAACCTGGAACTGAGCCAAATGAACCCTTTTCATTTGAGATGCTTTTGCCTGGTCTTTTATCACAGCCACAGGAAGGAAACAGACACACTCTCAACAGTGTTTTAAAGCAGCTCTCTCACTGAACCTGGACCTTGCTGAGGAGACTATGTGGCTAGACAATGAACTCTAGGAATCCTCCTAATTCTATCTGGGTCACAGGCCTGTGCTTCCATGCCTGGCTTTTTCTGGGGTCTGAGGGACTGAACTCAGGTCCTCAGGTTTGTGTGGCCCGGGCTTTATCGACTGAGCCCCTCCTCGGTCCCTACACCGTGCTGCTTAGAGTTTCCAGCCAGATTTGGTTGTCAACCCTTCATTCTTGTTAAGTCAAGAACAACTTTCTCCTAAGTCCATTGAACAGCTCAAGATCCATCTAGGAGGTACCAGTTTAAATCTATTGCTGAGGTTCCTGAGGCCTTAAGGAAATTCTGTGAAAGATCTGGTTTGGATTGAGTTTTCTTTCTAAACACTGCTTCCCTATGGAGGTCAGAACCACTGCTTTATAGATTCTGAGAGTATCAGAACCATCAAGGGGCTGGAGAGGTGACTGGGTGGTTAAGAGTACTTGCTGCTCTTGCAGAGGACCCAGGTTGGATTTCCAGGTTTCACAACCTGTAACTCCAGTTCCAGGGGAATCTTCTGCGCTCTTCAGGCACTGCATGTGTGAGATGTGTGGACATACATAAAGACAACACACACACACATAAAATGAAAATAAGTAAGTTTTAAATATTAAAAATAAAACCATTACTTTTGCAGACAAGCCCTCTAAGAATTTCACGTGTCTGTCACCACTATGGGATGTCCACAGAGATGAGACTGGGTTGGTAGAGACACCAGGAGGGAGGCGTGTGGCTCTTTTCCTCTGCCCCTCAGATGGGGCTCTTTGCCAAGGGGTCCAGAGAGCCCTGGCACTGTCTCTAACGAGTGGGTGTCTCCTTCTCTCCTAGCTTGCCACATTCTGGAATGCTGTGATGGGCTAGCCCAAGACGTCATTGGCTCCATTGGACAAGCCTTTGAACTCCGGTTCAAACAGTATTTGCAGTGTCCTTCCAAGATTCCTGCTCTCCAGGACCGGTGAGTAGCTGGGCCTGCCTTTCTCAGTGGCTCATTTAGGGTCTGTAAACATTCCTTTAAAACAGGTTCCCAGTGCTGCACTCCAGACAGGCCCAGATCATCATGGGGTTTCTAGAACTCACAGACACCTGGCTGGTGCTTGGAGGAGGCACAGAAAGCGGACAGATGGAGGCTCACATATGGCTCTGAATGGGCAGGAAACGTTTTCTAGAAGCTATAGTGACAGTACACAAGGTTACCAAAAACAGCTTCACTGTAATATACTTTTTTGTCATGTGTATCTTCTCCAGCCCTTTGATTTTTCCATAGGTCCCCTCCTTGGGTCTGAATCCACACACGGTCTGTGCCCCATCTTTTTGTTGTCACAGTTAGCCAAAGCCACCTGCTGCCAGCATCATTTTTGCTTTATTGGCCTCGATGGCCTAATAACTTCAGGGCTTGTTCATCTGCCATATGGCTCTGGGCAAGATCCTTAAACTGTCTGAGTCACTGCAGCTTCATCTGGAAAACAGGGCTAAGAACTGCATGATAGCTGTTTACTGTTAAGTGGAGTAGCAATTGTTAACACCAAATGTGGGCTACTTAGGTGTTAATTAAAAAAATAGAGAGAGTCTGCTATTGAGTTTCCTTAGGATGCAAGAATATTTTATGACATAGAAAGTTGAAAAGTACTGTTGGGCACATGGGGCATTTAGTGGTCTTCTGTCTTTGAACTTGTGTACATTCTGTTCTTTGTTTTATGAGACAGATTTTCTCTGTGTAATAGTTCTGGCTATCCTGGAACTTGCTTTGTCAACCAGGCTGGCCTTGAACTCACTGAGATTTGCCTGCCTCTGCCTCCCAGGTGCTGGGATTAAAGGCGTGCACCACCACCGCCCAGCCATTCTGTTCTTGATGCACTTGCACAATGAAAAGCTATTGTAGGCTGGGTGGTGGCTCGGCCAGTGATGTACTTGCCTTGTTGGGTGTAGGACCTGAGTTTTATCTCCAGAACCTACGATTACAAACAAAAACCAGCCAGGTACAGTGGTGTGTACTTGTAATCCCAGCGCTGGGGAGGTGGAGTCAAGTGGATCTCTGGGGTTTACTGGCCAGCTAGCCCAGTCTTCTTGGTGAGTTCTAGGCCAGTGAGAGACCCTTTCTCAAAAACAATGTAAATAGCCCTGAGGTTGACCTCTGGCCTATACATAAACAAATGCATGTACATCTATGTACATGCGCCCACATGTACATGTGTACACAGGAAAATCTTTCTAATGCTATGTTCACTGCAAACAAGTATTGTATAGGAACAGAACACACACACACACACACACACTTCTTACTCTCTTCAAACTCATGAAGCCACCTTCTGTGGCATCATCATGAGCTGGCATCAGCTCTGCTCCCTCATTATGAAGGTATCTTTCAGCTCCTATGTCTTCTTTGCCTTTCTGGAAAGACCCTTAGTTGTACAGCTGGCAAATTCCCTTTAAGGCATCCATTGTGCCTGTAAGGACCCTCTTTACCCAGGTTGATGAGTTCATCAGGATGGGGCTGAAGGAGATGTGAAGGAAGTGGCCACAGCCCTGACACCTCTGACCCGAGAATGAGTTGGCATAGTTCTTTATTTTTAATGTGACTGGAGATGTTGGTTTACAGAATCCACACAGGGCGCATGCATCACAGGTTACAGTCTCCGAATTTACAATGGTGTGGGAAGACTGAGTTAGTTGAAAGGCGTATGGAGCATTTGTGTTTTGAGAACACACTGCCCTGGTTAGCTTTAATTGTCAACTGACACAGCCTAGAGTCACCTGGAAAAGTGAGTCTCAGTTGAGGGCTGAACTCAGATGGGCTATGGATCTGTCTGTAGGGGATTGTCTTGATTGTTAATTGATGCAATGTGGCCCAGCCCACTCTGGGCAGCACCATTCCCTGGGCAGGTAGTTCTGAAATATGAAATCCAGCTGAGCATGGGCCTGTGAATGAGCCAGTAAGCAGTCTTCCACCTAGGTTTCTGCTCAAGTTCCCTCTTTCACTTCCCTCAATAATGTACAGTGAACTTGTTAACTGAAATAAGCCCTTTGTGAACATTTGAATTGTCTCCTTCTTTTAGCTCTTATGAACAAAGCTACTGTGAAGTTGTAGTCAAGCTTTGAAGGAGACATATTTCTTGTGTATATGCTTAGAGTAGAATTATTCAGTTAATGGTCCTACTGTTTACTAACCATTTAGGAAACTGTCTTAGCTGCCTTTTACTTTTTTTCTGTGATAAGGTATTAGTCAGGGTTATCTATAGGAACAGAACACACACACACACACACACACACACACACACACACACACGCGCGCGCGTGTGTGTGTGTGTGTGTGTGTGTGTGTGTGTGTGTGTGTTACATGGGATTTATTAGAATGGCTTATAGGCTATGGTCCAGCTAGTTCAACAATGGCTGTTTACCAATAGAAGGCCCAAGAACCCAGGAGCTGTTCAGTCCACAAGACTGGATGTCTCAGATGACCTTCAGTACATGCCAGAATCCCAAAGAAGTAGGCTCTAATGCCAGTGAAGGAATGGACTTGCTAGTAAGAGTAAAAGCAGGCAGGCAAAGAGAGAGCAAGCTTCCTTCTTCCATGTCCTTATATAGGTTGCCATCAGAAGGTGTGGCCAAGATTAAAGGTGGATCTTCCCGCCTTAAAAGATCTGGATTAAAGATATATCTCCCCACCTAAAAAATCTGGATTAGAAGTGGATCTTCCCACTTCAAATAATTTGACTGAGGCAAAACAATCCCTCACATGTGTGCCTAGTCATTTGTATTTTAGTTAATTCCAGATGAAGTCAAGTCGACACCCAATAATAGCCATCCCAGATACTCTGAAAAAATCAACATGAGGTAAGAGGGGTCTATTTTGGCTCACAGTTTGGAAGTACCGTCCATCATGACAAAGAAGTCAAGGCTGTAAGAATGTGCGGCAGGTAGTCACATTGATCCACAGCGGGGAAGCAGAGAGCAATGGAGGCTAGAGCTTAGTTAGCTTCTTCCTTGTGCAGTCCAGAGACCCAGGCCCATTGTGCCACAAGTTATTAGAATGGGTTTTCTATCTCAGTTAACCAAAGCAAGAGAATCCCTCACAGGCCTGGCTAGAGGCTAACCTAATCTAGATAATCCCTCACAGGCATGACTAGAGGCTGACCTAATCTAGATAATCCCTCATAGGCATGACTAGAGGCTAACCTAATCTAGATAATCCCTCACAGGCATGGCTAGAGGCTAACCTAATCTAGATACTCCCTCACAGGCATGACTGGAGGCTAACCTAATCTAGATAATCCCTCACAGGCATGGCTGGAGTCTTGTTTCCTTGGTGATTCTAGATCTTGTCAGCTATCATAGTCAAATGATTTTTCAAAGTGGTAGTACCAATTTACATTTCCATAAGCATTTGTAGGGGGTTTATTATTCCTCCATGCCCTCATCAACATTTGTTATTGTCCACATCTTTGATTATGACTGTCCTAGTGGGCAAGAAAATCTTTGGTGATAGTTTTGACTTGCTTATGATATCAGACATCTTTCATGTGTTGCTAGCCATTTGTCTATTTTCTTGGGGGAAATGTCTGCTCAAATCTTTATTTTTTAAATATTGGGTTATTTTTCTTTTAAATTGTTGAGTTGTAGGGGTTGTAGATACACACTACCTTAAAAAATATTATTAGCAAATATTTCCCTATTTTGTGAATTTTGTTTTTTAAATGTGTTTTGTAGTTCTGTGTGTGTCTAACCTTGATTGCATAATTTTCCCCTTAAAATTTTCTGTTTTTGATGCTTCAATGATTTCTTATTTTATTTTTGTTTTTAATCATCATTAATGTATAAAATACAACTGATTTTGTGTATTGCTTTTGTATCCACAAACCCATTCTTTAGACACACTTTAGCTTCCTGATTTCCCTTGTAATCTTTTTGACCTGCTTATTTAGGAATGTATTAATTTAACATCTTACTAATCTCGCAAGAGTCTACTTTGATTTTTACACTGATTCCATTATTATCTGCAAAAAATGCTTTTTAAATTTTAATTCTTTAAAGAATTTTAAGCTTATTATTAAATAAGCTTAACATTGCATGCTTTCTCCTGGGGAAGGTTCCCTCTGCATGCAAAAGGATGTTGTATGCTGTTGTTTGGGAGTAGAATATGCTGTTGATGTCTCTTAGGTCTGGTTAGTTTTTTGTGTGCAAATTTCTATTTTCTGATCTTCTGTACAGTCATCCTATATAATACTAAAGTATTAGTGTTTCTCCATATTATTGTTGAACTTTCTGTTTTCCTTTTGTTTTTTTTCTAAATCATGCTGCTCATAGAAAACTTATTATTGGATCATTTTCTTATCTGCTCTGTCAACCCCTGCCTTTCAAGAAGAGCATTTAATATATTTATTTTTAATGCAATTGCTGATAAGTTAAGATTTCCTCCTGGTATTGAGCTAGTTTTTCTTTATGCCATTTTATCTTCTTATACCCCAGTTACTATCTTCTTTGTGTAAAGTAAATAAACATTTTTCAAGTGTACAATTTAATTTCTTCTTCTTTCATAACTCTTAAAGTAGTAATCAGAGGATTACAGTTAACATATTAATTTATAACTATATATTCAGATTAAGGAATTTAATAATCTACAGAACACTGGCTTCTGTACATCTCTATTCTTCCACACTCCATTATGCTATTTTTTTAAAAAAATATTTTGCTTGTTTTTAATTATGTGTGTGTATTTGTGCATATGTGTGTGAGTACATATGTGAATGTGTGCCCTCAAGTGTGCAAGTGAGTGCAGTGTGGAAGCCAGAAGAGGGTTTCAGATGCTCTGAAGCTGGAATTGTGAGCCACTCTGTGTGGGCTGGGAAGGGAATTTAGGTATTCTGCAAGAGCCCCAAGTGCTCTTAACCCTGCCACTTCTCTCCAGCTCTTCCACTGTGTTGATATTGTCATGCAAACCACATCTTTATTCGTCGTGTGCTCATCAATACAGTTGCATCGCTTTATGCATTTTTAAATTATAAGGGAAGAATAAAAGTTTTAGGCAAACTGAATTTATGTTGTTTTGTGTAGTTAGACTTATATTATTTTCTCCTTCTTCCTTCAGTTGTAAATTTCTACTGATGGTCCACTTATTTCAGCTTAACATACTTGCAATAGTAGTCCCTAAAGAGAAGATTTTCCACAGTGGATTTCTCCTGCTTTTATTTGCCTTGGAATATACTTTCTGCCTCATTTTGGCAGTATTGCTTTATTGGATATGGACTTCATGACAGGAAACCTCTCTTTCCCCTACCTCTGGCCTCTGCTTCTGGGAAGAAATCATCTGTTAGTATCCCGAGGATCCCTTGTTCTCAGGAGCATCCCCCTCTGCTGCCCTGGAGACGCCCTCTCCGTCTTTAAATAGTTAGATTAGGGTGCTCAAGTCTCTCCGAGTTTACCTAAGCTGAGCTTTTCAGCTCTTGGTTGTGTCGAGCAACATTTCTTTTAGCTAAGTTGGGAAGCTTTGTGCCATCATGAGGCCAGCATTTTCCCTGCTCTCCTCAGTCTCTGCTCTCCTTCAGGGACTGCTACCTACATATTGACATTCTTGGTGGTGGTCTACAGGTCTCTCAGGCTCTGTTCACTTCTATTAATTAGTTTCTTGCCTGTTCCTCAGACTGGTTCATCTCAGTTGAACTATTTTAAAACGTTGTCTCTCTTCTTCTACCTCCCAAACCTGCTATTTACTTAAGTGAATTGCTAGAATTTTTTTCATGTTTTCAGTGATGGTAGAATTTTCAATTCTAGAATTTATTATTATTTTTATTTCTTCATGAATGCTGGTAAGCCCCATTTCGTGAGGCATGATTTTCATATTTAGTGTTTCATACATCATTTCATTGAAGTTGACTGAACATATTTAGTCTTTATTTATCCTGAAGTGTGAGATTTCTTCGTGACAGTTTCTATGGACTTATTTTTCCTGTATACTTATTTTTCCTGTATATTTCTTCTTTTTTTAATATAGCTTATAATTTTTTTCTGACACTAAAAATGTAAGCAGTAGAAGGTTGCCTGACTGAAACCCATTTCTTCTCTCTCTAGGATGTATTCTGTTAATGTTTGTGGTGGTTTTGGTGACTTTACCAACTAATTCTATACATTCTATAATCTACATTTGTCGTTTATGTCCTTAGCTACGCTCCTTTGCTAACATTTGCAGAGGTTTCCTTAAATGTTGAACAATTCAGCCTCTCAGTCTTTACTGAAGGGCTACGTGTGTGTGCATGCATATATGAACATATGTATTGGATATGCATGCATATACATGTACACACATGTAAATGTTATATGTGTGCATGTGTATGTGTGTTTGTGTGTGTCATAGTATGTATACGCATATATATGTGTATGTATATATGTGTGTATATGTATATCTTCCTGTACGTGTGTGTATGTGTGTGTTGGTATACTCCTTCAAAATATGGTGAATCAGGGTTTTTTTTTCCAGCTTTCACCTTCTACTTGTGAGGTGTTTAATGGTAACCCAGAAGTGAGAATTTAGGGCCATGTTACACCCTGTGGGAATGAACACAAGCTGAATCCTGTAAATGTGTGTAGCCTTCTAGATAAACATGTTGGAGATTATTAGCACTCCAGCTTCTCATTTTAGGGTTTGTGGTTGCCATCGGTTGTGGTTATCGGTTTTGGTAACCAATAACCCCTCAGATTCCATAAATTCTATATTCTTTGTCACTTCCTTCCACTAATAAAAATGGTTTGACCCAAATGTTATTCCCAGCTTCATGTGGGCCACATGATAAACATTTGCCTCTGAATATTTGTGACAGATGCCTGAGGCAAGCTCTGCATCAGGTTAAATAAAGACAGCTTTGGCAAACACAAACAGATGATAAGTGCTTAAGGAGATGGGAATGCTAATTACTCTAATTTGGTCACTGTGTGTTGTATAAATGTATCAAGTTAGCACACAGCACCCCATAATAAATGTGCAAAATTACTATGTGATAATTAAAAGTAAATTTTTAAAAAGACAGCTTGGGGAATTGGGTGCTCAAAGGAACACTCAAACAGTGTCTTAGTTCGGGTTTTTATTGCTGTGAAGAGACACCATGACCACAGTAACTCTTATAAAGAAAACAGTTAATTGGGATGCTTGCTTACAGTTTCAAGAGGTTCAGTCCATTATCATCATGGCAGGGAGCATGGCAGCCTGCAGGCAGACGAGGTGCTGGGGTGCTGGAGCTGGAGTGCTACATCTTGCAGGCAACAGGAAGTCAACTGACAGTAGCACTGAGGGAAGCTTGAGCAAAAGAGACCTCAAAGCCCGCCCCCACAGTAACACACTTCCTCCAACAAGGCCACACCTCCTAGCAGTGCCACTCACTTTGGGGGCCATTTTCTTTCACACCACCACAGACAGGGAAAATAATAATAAATTTGGGGGGACTGGCTTTTGAAGGGAGCTCAGAACTGCCCTGTCCTGTTGGTGGCTACTTGGGTGATGGTTATCATTGACTGATAGCTGTTAGCTTACAAGGCTACCACAGGGATGCAAACAGGGCTATTTAAGATGCCACAATGATACCGATCTTACTGTTTACTTCATTGTTTGAAATGTTTATTTTTTAGTTGTATGTGTTATATTTGTGTGTTATGTGTTTTTCCTAGTTTTCTTGTCTGTTGCTGTGATGAAATGTCCTAACGAAAACAACCCAAGGAAGAAAGGTTTATCCTGGTTCACAGCTCAAGGTGCATCTGGTCACAGACCATAATAAGAGACAATGCCCAAATGTCAGTGCTCAGATTGCTTTCTCCATCTTACACAGTCCAACATCCCTCTGCCCAGGTTATGGTCCTACCCACAAGCGGGCATGCTGTGGGATGGTCTTTCTGTACACTGTGAATACGTTATTAGCCGCTGTAGAACCACAGATGGGAGAGATTTGTTCAGACCGTGGGGCCTGAGCGGGACCGAGAAACTTCTGGCTACATGGGCGGGTCTTCCTGCCTTAATCAAACCACAATCAAGATAATGCCCCATGCAAATTCCCAAGGGGCCATCTCTGAGGTGACCATAGGTTCTGTCAAGTTGACAGTTAACATTAACCTCAGTGTGTGTGTGTACACACACACACTTATGAGCACACGTGCAAGAGCCCAGAGGAAGACTTTAAGTGTCATCTTCTTTTTTTTTTTTTTTTGGTTTTTCAAGACAGGGTTTCTCTGTGTAGCTTTGCGCCTTTCCTGGAACTCACTTGGTAGTCCAGGCTGGCCTCGAACTCACAGAGATCCGCCTGGCTCTGTGTCCCGAGTGCTGGGATTAAAGGCATGTGCCACCACCGCCCGGCAAGTGTCATCTTCTACCACTCTCTACTTTCTTCTCCTTTGAGGCAGGGTCTCTCACTGAACCTGGAGATCACTATTTTCCAGCTAGGCTGGTGGCCAGAAGGCTCCAGCAATCCCCCACCTTTCACCTCTCAGGTGTGGGAGTTTCAGGTGCATGCTGTAAGTTTCACTTAATTTTATAGATGGGTGCTCAGGTTCCAAGCTCATGTCCTCAAGCGTATATAGTAGCTCTCTTACCCACTGAACTCTCTTCCCAGTCTTCAGGTTTTTTTTTTTTTAAAATACCCCCTGGGTTGCTACAAGCTTCTGGTTAACTCCAGAGTTCTGAAAAAGTTGAGTCAGACCAATCAACATCTCTGGCCAGTTTTGATTATATGAAAGATAATTTCAGAGGTCCACACTCTGCTATTTTTTGTGAGGCAATTTACATTTTTATATGATTTTATTTAATGTAAGTTTCATGGCTTGCTGAAATGCATACATGTATATTAAGGCTCTGGTGCTCCTTAGGTATAATTTATTTATTTTTCAGTTAAAGGTGATTATTCCCGATATGGCTGGCATATTCCAATGAGTATATCTCTGAATAAGACAGACTTAGTCCAACCACTCACCTCATCTTTACAGATGCCCATGATATAGATGGCTGAGGGAACAGTGACTAATTTCTTTCTTAGTAATAGGTATCTTATTCGTCCATTTTTCAGTACTATAGCGAGAGCTTGGATGTAGTTCTGTTGGTAAAGTGACTGCCTAGAAAGTCTTGGGTTCCATCCCCAGCACCACATTAGCTGGGCATGGTTTTCCATGCTTGTAATTTGGGCACTTGGAGGTAGAAGCAAAAGAATCATTCAAGGTCATCCTTGGATACATATGGAACTCACAAGAATCCTAGGATAAATGAAACCCTGTCTCAATATGCAGAAAGGGATACATAGAAATATAGAATAGTAACAAAATACCTGGGGCAGACTGACTTACGAAGAAAAGAGGTTTATGTAGTTCTTTCCTTTAGAAGCCAAGTACACAGTTCTGGCATATGCTCAGCTGTCCTGAGGGCCTCTTGGATGTATGTCATCATGGTATATGTGCACAAGAACAAAGAGGAAGTTGCAAGAAGCCAGAGAGTCCCCAGGTCCATGAGTCTTTCTAAGGGCATGTCCTCAATGGCTTATGGTTCTTCCACGAGGCTCCACTTTTTTCTCTTTTTTAATAACATGTTTTTAATATAAGATTTTATTAACTCATCGAGAATCTCACACAATAAATTTTGATCATATTTACCCTCATACTCTTGAGCCTCCTCCCAGATCCACTCTCCACCCCTCCCAACTTCCTGTCCTCTGTTTTATCTTTTGAAATAACCTGATGATTCCAGTTTGTGCTGACCATGAGCTCATGGGTATGGGGTCATCCACTAGAACACAGGCAATTTACCAGGGGCCATACCCATAAAAACTGAAGGTTCCTCCCTCAAAGCCATCAACTGTCAGTAGCTGCTCAATGCCTCCCCCATCCCCCACTCACCATGCTAAAATGTTTACTGGCTTGATCTTGTGCAGGTAACCACAACTGTTGTAAGTTCATGAGTGCCGTGGCCCTGTCTTGTTCAGGAGACATTGTTTACCTTTGGGGCTTACAATATTTCTACCTTGCTCTTCTGCTGGGAAATGTTAATTTAATGTGTGTTATTTTGTTTATGTTGCATTTGGTTAACTCTGTGAAGCTGTGATACTGTGCCTGTGTAAAACACCTGATGGTCTAATAAAGAACTGGCCAATAGCAAGGCAGGAGAAAGGATAGGTGGGGCTGGCAGGCAGAGAGAATATATAGAGGGAGAAATCTGTGAGAAGAATCAGAGAAGGAGGAGGACTCCAGGGGCCAGCCACCCAGCTACACAGCAAACCACAGAGTAAGAGTAAGATTTACAGAAAAGAATGGGAAAGGCCCAGATGCAAAAGGTAGACGGGATAATTTAAATTAAGAAAAGCTGGCAAGCAACAAGCCAAGCTAAGGCCAGGCATTCATAATTAAGAATAAGCCTCTGTGTGTGATTTATTTGGGAGCTGGGTGTCAGGCTCCCCAAAAGAGCAAAAGAGTAGTAAAAACAATAAACAACACTCTTCTGCAATGATCCCTAAGTCCTGTGGGGAAGAGGAGGGTAGTGACTGATGGATTGATGTAGAGGTCTCATTTGTGACAGAAAGACTCCACTTCTTAAAGATCCCACCACCTTTCAACACTACTACCTTGGGGATTAAACCTCCAACCCATGAACCCACGTGTGTTAGGAGCCACACTTAAACCATATCCGGTGTTTTGCTTCTATAGTGGAGGGGCACTAATGTCATTAGGTGTGCCTGTATGCTCAATTCTGGGTGAAGGTCACTGAAAATCTTTTAACAGAATGCAGAGTCTGGATGAGCCATGGACTGAAGAGGAGGGAGATGGCCCTGATCACCCATACTACAACAGTGTTCCCAGTAAGATGCCTCCTCCAGGGGGGTTTCTTGATGCTCGACTGAAAGCCAGACCCCAAGCTCCTGACGCAGCTCAGGTACGTTTGGGGTTGTCTTCTTGGGTTACCGATGACCTTCATTTGCGTTTATGTTCTTCAGTGTTATTTCTGGCTGGTATTCCTCTTAGCTTTTGGCACAGTCCCTCACAGGCTTTCTTCCACCGATATCACAAAGCACATGGGAAGGAGGGGGTTTGGTTTGACATCACAGTGCATTGACCAAGTGCCTTAGAACCACAGTACCATATCTGAGGCATGAGTGAAGTGATCTAAGTCTTAGCACCTATGCCAACATACTGTGGTCTTAACGAGAGGATGGCAGGATTCCAGGCTTTTTAAAAGGACTGTGATGCTACTGTGGGTTCCCTGAAAAGAATGGACCCATCCCCTGAAGGTATGGGGATTTTAAGCATTTCTTTTTCTATTTTGTTTATCCACTACTCTGTTCTCTTTTCACTTCTGTTGCTCTGGTAAAACACTCTGACACTAACCAACTGAGGGGACCAAGTGCTTAGCTAGCTTATGGCACCAGGTTAGAGTCTTTCACTGTGGGGAAGTCCTGGGGCAGGAGCCTGAAGCAACGAGTTACATCACAACCACAGTCCAGAGCAGAGGGATGTGTGTGAATGCTCCCGTGCTCGCTTGTGCTCAGCTCACATCCTCCACTCTTACTCAACTCAGGTCTGTCTCCCTGCCTAGGAAGCGGGGCAGCATACAGTGGTCTGGATTTTCCCACATCAACCTACTTAAAAGGCTGAATCCCCCACTAACATTCCTACAGACCAACGGAATGTAGGCAATCCCTCACTGAGACTCTCAGATGCGTCTCTTCTAGGTTGTATTAAGTTGTCAATTAAAATGAACCGCCATTCCCTCCAACTCAAACAACCTTTAACTCAAAATTGCTTCCTAAAACTATTATATCTCCATCTTTTATACGAGCTTAAAATATTTTTTCCTTTCTTTTGTATTGCTAGGGATGAAACCCCGAGTCATGTGCTCGGTGGGCTGAGCAATACTTCCAACCCTGGATATAATAAGGTCATTGGTACCAATAAAAATGTTAGGACCTCACCGACATCAAGGCTCTGACACTGCAGCTTCCTGGTTCTCAGGGAGTGTACTTCTCTGAGAGTGGATGGCTGCTGGCACAAGATCTCTCTGTGGTCACCCTTGGGAGGAATTAATAATGGGGGTCATGAAAACAAGGGGAGCGTTGTAGCATTAATGAGATTGTGGACTTTTTTTTTTTACAACCATGCAAGTTTGTTTGTCAAATGCAATGCCACTGGAGGCAGGAATGGAAAGGTGGGTGTCAGAGAGGATGCATCAACCCCCCAAAGCCCCGCCCACTACACCGTGGCTCACAGAGAGGAGGAAGGAAAAGATACTTTCTTCTTTCTGATTATCGACATGTGTCTCCAGTTTGCAGGGAAAGAGCAAACTTATTACCAGGGGAGACACTTAGGAGACACATTTGGTGACGACTGGCAGCGAGCACCCACCAGGCAAGGTAAGGGGCAGAGCATGCTCTGCACAGGTGGCGCACTGACCATGGGTCTCTACCCTTCCTGTGAGCAGGAGCGAGACTCCCTGGAGACATCAGGAAAATGAACATTTGACAGGCACCTGAGACTCCATAGCTCAGTATGTCCTAAGCTTTTAGATGATTTTTCTTTTAGTTTTTAAGTTTGTTTTAGTGTTTGGTGAGGCAAAGTCGTTTTGCTGTATAGTTCAGGCTGGCCTTGAACTTCCAGTGATCTCCCTGCTTGTAGCCTTCTGAAAGCAGGGATGAGAGCAGGCATGAGTCAACTCACCTGGCTTCAAGATCTTATTTGAAGCCAGTAGACGTTTCTCCCCAGAACAAACAAGAACTACTTCATCTATTTGCCAGTAGCCACCCTTCCTAACGGAACATTACCAAGGTTTCTCTTCCACAAGCAAAGCAGAGATGGTCACACACAGAAAGAGTGATCCAAGCAGGTGCTCTTGGGTAGCACTTTCCACATTACCTCTAAGTGACAATACAGCTGAGACCCTCAGGGCCGGCCTCAACACTCCTTTGGCTCACTGGGAGGTCACATTGAGGCAGCATTACTCAATGCTCAGCTCCTAGGGTCCTGGAGCACCAACCTGGTTGGCCATGTTGGGCAAGGCCTTTAACCACCAGTGCCTACCCTGGCTGGCAGATTTTTTTTTACATGAAGGACTGGGAAGTGTCTTAGTTGGGCCCTGGTACTAACAGGCTTAGAAGAGAGTTAACTATGCGTAAATGTTCTCACCAGCAGGTTTGAGGAGCTGCTCTGTGGAATTCTGGGTATCCCAGACACAGAGGCTGGAAGAGTGTTACCATCCTAAGAGGTAACAGGGCTCACTTTCTTGGTGCAGGTTCCTTGGACATCTATAGCACACCAGAAGGGAAAGGGCACATGGCTCTGGTCGGAGAGACACCAACCTACGTCAACACCCAGCCAGTCCCTCCACAGGTTTGGCCAGCAGCAAGCAGCAGCACCGAGAGCAGCCCACGAAAGGACCTCTTTGACATGAGTAGGTGTCCATGGCTTTCTCTATGCTGCCTTTTATCTGATATCCACATTACCACTGGATTTCCTGCTGGACATGGATTGGGTTCCAGTAAGGTGTTTGGGTTACACATCCTTTCTGTAGCCAAGAGACTTTCTTTTGAGGAAACTGGTTTTCCTCTTGAAGACCAACAATGTACACAGCAATGTATGTGTGCTCATTTGAATATTAATTGACCATACCGTGCAAACTGATGTATGATTTCAGAGGGAACAGAAATGACGTGGCCATAGTGATCTCAGTCTATCAGCAAGGACATTCGGATGAGAAATTGCTATATACCTTATTTACGGTGCCCTCCCTCTGCCTCCTCCACCTCCCTCCCCCCTCCCTCCCTCCCTCCTGTCAATCCTACCCTCCTCCCCCACTCCCTTTCTGCTTGCCCTTCCCTCCCTGCCCCATCCATTTCCTCTCATTTCCCCTCTCATCCTTCCTCCCAACATCCTCCAAAAATGTATCCAGTGCTTATCATGTGTCAAACACTTTTCTAATTACTGAAATTATGCAGGAGTGTGGAAACACATGGCCTTACTCTGGTGTGGTTTAAACAACCAAGCACATGCTGTCAGGCACTGAGGCGTGCTCAGCAGTGAGCTGTAGAGCAGGATGGAGGGAAGGGTGGGAACCCACTGTAATCGGCAGTGTGGGCTGACGATGTCATGTGAACTTGCTCTTTGATATATAGTTAGAGAAAAGTCATGAACTGAAATGCAATGAGTAGAAATTGTTAAGGAACTTGGAAAGAGTTTTGTAAGCTCATGAGGATAAACATACATACATACATATAGGGAGAGAGAGGGAGGGAGGGAGAGGGAGAGAGGAGTTTATGTATGTGGGTGGGTGTGCCTCTCTCCCTCTGTGGTGTGTGTGTGTGTGTGTGTGTGTGTGTGTGTGTGTGTGTGTGTGTGTGTATGTGTGTGTGCTTAGGCCATAGGATAACCTTGAATGTCATTCCTCAAGAGCGATTTCCCTTGTTTTTGAGATAAGGTCTCTCTCTTGGCCTAGAACTTGCTAACTCAATCAGCCTGACTGCCAGTGGGCCCCAAGGATCTGCCTGTCTACACCTCCTCAGTACTGGGGTTGCAAGCACATAACTGCATGCCTCTTTTTTTTTTAAAGATTTATCTTTATTTTTTATTTTTATGTGTCTTGAGTGTTTTTGCCTACAGGAATATATGTGCACCACATGCATGCCTGGTGGCTGTGGAGGTCAGAAGAGTCAGATCCAGTAGAAATGAAGTTGAAGGAGGTTGTGAGCCATCCTGTGGGTGTTAGTAACTGTATCTAGGTCCTCTGCAAGAGCAGCATTACTCTTAACCACTGAGTCATCTCTCCAGCCCCATGTGCCTGACTTTTAAAACATAGGTTCTGGGGATCAAACTCAGGTCCTCGTGCTTGCGAGGCAAATACTTTACCAACTGAGCTCATCTCCCAGCCCTACATCTTAAACTCCCCTGCTTTAATTCTTTGAGAAGTTGATGGACTGAAGAGGGTTGGGAAGAACACGGCCCTGACTGCCATGTGCTGGGCACTTACTACCTGATTTAATGGTCTTGGTCTGTGCACAGGGAGCTTTGGTTATTACTATTACCACCCCTGCTCTGCAGAGCAGGAAAAGGGAAGTTGTAATGGCTGAGCAACCCCGACCTGTGTCAAAGGCAGCCCTACCGGTCCAACACTGCTGTTCACGGTGTCTTGTGAGGGTGAGGCCAGACTCCGGTGCTCTTTTAGTGAGTCGACATTGCAGTCTCTGCAACTGGCTTCTCCTGGGCCACTGTGACTTCACAGACATGCCAAGCTCCCACCAAAAGCTGTTGAGGGGCAGGGCTTGGAGGTAAATTATGGAGTACATAATCCATTCATTAAAAAAATTGAAAACAGTCCAAGAAGTGTAGGGCTGTTTTCCAAGCTATAGAGTTACACAGTGATTCTCCAGCCCAGGCTTCAGGGGTTCTTTATTTTGTTTTTTGGGTTTGTTTTGTTTTGAGACAAGGTGTTGTTCTGTAGCCCTGGTTAGCTCGGTACTCACTATATAGCTCAGGCTGGTATTGAACTCGCAGCAATCCTCCTGCTTCAGCCTCTTTAGTTGGAGATTACAGACACATTCCACCATGCCTGACTTCTGCTTGAGTTCTTATATATCCCTCAACTTTGGGCTAGAGGTGTTGAGTATGGGCAGACTGTTTTAACTGTTTAATTTAGTCAATTTACCAGTGACCTTGGCCAGAAAGCCTGAAGAGCGTTTATATGGCCGAAGTTTGAGGAAGTTGAAATCTAGAGCTGTCTTATTCCCACCCATTAATTTCTATTCTTGTTCTCAAAACAAGGGAAGTGGCGATAGAGAGTAGAAAACACATCAAAAAAACATTATCTGTTTAGAAGTATGGAAATTAAGTCTGTATATCCTGAAACATGGCTACTAAATAGTAGTGGTGGCGGGTAATGCTATTGATGGTAGTGGTACTGATGCTGGTGATGTCAGTGATGAGGGAGGTTCTGATGCTGGTGATGTCAGTGATGAGGGAGGTTCTGATGCTGGTGATGTCAGTGATGAGGGAGATACTGATGCTGGTGATGTCAGTGATGAGGGAGGTACTGATGCTGGTGATGTCAGTGATGAGGGAGGTTCTGATGCTGGTGATGTCAGTGATGAGGGAGGTACTGATGCTGGTGATGTCAGTGATGAGGGAGGTACTGATGCTGGTGATGTCAGTGATGAGGGAGGTTCTGATGCTGGTGATGTCAGTGATGAGGGAGATACTGATGCTGGTGATGTCAGTGATGAGGGAGGTTCTGATGCTGGTGATGTCAGTGATGAGGGAGATACTGATGCTGGTGATGTCAGTGATGAGGGAGGTACTGATGCTGGTGATGTCAGTGATGAGGGAGGTTCTGATGCTGGTGATGTCAGTGATGAGGGAGGTTCTGATGCTGGTGATGTCAGTGATGAGGGAGATACTGATGCTGGTGATGTCAGTGATGAGGGAGGTTCTGATGCTGGTGATGTCAGTGATGAGGGAGGTTCTGATGCTGGTGATGTTAGTGATGAGGGAGATACTGATGCTGGTGATGTCAGTGATGAGGCAGGTTCTGATGCTGGTGATGTCAGTGATGAGGGAGATACTGATGCTGGTGATGTCAGTGATGAGGGAGGTTCTGATGCTGGTGATGTTAGTGATGAGGGAGGTTCTGATGCTGGTGATGTCAGTGATGAGGGAGGTTCTGATGCTGGTGATGTCAGTGATGAGGGAGATACTGATGCTGATGATGTCAGTGATGAGGGAGGTTCTGATGCTGGTGATGTCAGTGATGAGGGAGGTTCTGATGCTGGTGATGTCAGTGATGAGGGAGGTTCTGATGCTGGTGATGTCAGTGATGAGGGAGGTTCTGATGCTGGTGATGTCAGTGATGAGGGAGGTTCTGATGCTGGTGATGTTAGTGATGAGGGAGATACTGATGCTGGTGATGTCAGTGATGAGGCAGGTTCTGATGCTGGTGATGTCAGTGATGAGGGAGATACTGATGCTGGTGATGTCAGTGATGAGGGAGGTTCTGATGCTGGTGATGTCAGTGATGAGGGAGGTTCTGATGCTGGTGATGTCAGTGATGAGGGAGGTACTGATGCTGGTGATGTCAGTGATGAGGGAGGTTCTGATGCTGGTGATGTCAGTGATGAGGGAGGTTCTGATGCTGGTGATGTCAGTGATGAGGGAGGTTCTGATGCTGGTGATGTTAGTGATGAGGGAGGTTCTGATGCTGGTGATGTCAGTGATGAGGGAGGTTCTGATGCTGGTGATGTCAGTGATGAGGGAGATACTGATGCTGATGATGTCAGTGATGAGGGAGGTTCTGATGCTGGTGATGTCAGTGATGAGGGAGGTTCTGATGCTGGTGATGTCAGTGATGAGGGAGGTTCTGATGCTGGTGATGTCAGTGATGAGGGAGGTTCTGATGCTGGTGATGTTAGTAAGGATGGTGGTAGTGATGTTGGTGATGTCCATAATGCTGGTCGGTGATGGTGCCACTTATGTTATCGATGATGGTCATGATAATGCTGGTGATTTTGCTAGTGATGTCAGACATGGTGGTGATGCTGCTGGTGATGTTAGGTCTATGGTGATAATGGGCAGTGTGCTAAGGTTGGCACTGGTAGCGATGATGGCTGATGGTGGAGATAGCAAGGTGATGACGATACAGAAACAGCAGAGCACAGGTTTTTAGTATTCCATATAATCAGATTTTTAAAAGTAGGATGAAAGGAAAGCCCAGGAACTGGGGGGTGATTCTACCAGTAATGTGCTTATTGCCTAAGTATAATGACCTGAGTTCAGACCTCTAGAACCCCTGTAAGAATACCAGGTGTGGCAGCACACATCTGTAATTTCAGCCCTGGTAAGGCAGAGACAGGAGGATGTCTGGGACTAGGTGGCCAGGCCAGTGGAGCTCCAGGTTCAGCGAGAAACTCTGTCTCAAAGAATAAGGTGGAGGGCAATTGAAAAAGACACCCAGCACCAATCTCTGGCCTGACATGCATGCACACACATGCGTGTGTACACACACACACACACACACACACACACACACACGCACACACACACACCACACACACACACAACCAAAATTATCATTTTATCTTTTATCCAATAGTTTTAAAATCACTTTTCTTCCCCACACTTATAAAAGATTTAGTGATTCTCGAAAAGATCTAATTCTATTTTGACGTGTTCTCCTCTCTTTTTTCCGTCCCTTCCTAACTTCCACCAGATTTGGTTTATTTTACACCATTCACTGAGGAGTTGTAGAGTTCCAGTGGGTATCCCAGAGACAGTGTGGGACTAGGGGGTGGAGCTTCGTTCAAGAGAGACCACTCTAGCTGCTGCTGTGCTCACACTGTCTTGTGCAGGTGGTCCGATTCGAAGTCCACAGTGTTTACCCAGCACTGCATACCTTTCTTCCAGTGCTTTTACCGTCATACTGGAAAATCACACGCTGAAGTTGAATTAGATGCACTTAGCGAGTTCTTTTGCCACTGGTATGTGTTGTCACCCGCAGAGGTCTGAGGACCCACTGATATGCTATACAGTAAGAAGTCTGTTCCAGAGCAGAATGAGCCACACGTGATAGCAACACTCAGATGCCAGTGAAGGGCAAGGCAAAGTAGACTTCCTATCCTGGAGCAAGTCCACCAGAGGCACCAGGCATTTGGAAGGAAATCTGTGGTGCTTTGGGATTTTCATGGAATCAGTTTCCCGGTTTGTCTTTTCCTTTGGCACTGACAATTTTTTATACAGGGTTTCTTTCTTCTTCTTTTTAAAAACTGTTTATTCTTTGTGGCTTACCCATCATGCATCTCAATACCATTCATCTACCCACCCCTTCATATCCACTCTCTGCCCTTGTAACCTCCCTCCAAAATAAAGTAAGATTCAAGAGAGAAAAAAAAAAAAGAAAAAGAAAAAGAAAAATCTCATTGTGGAAGTTGCAGTGTGACACAGTGAGTCACACAGTATGCTCTTTACTTCATATATCTTTACTTGCAAGTGTTTATTGCAAAGAGTCATTGGTCTAGCTTGAGGCCTGTGGTTTCTGCTACACTATCGATGCTGGGCCCTCACTGGGACTCCTCTTGGATATCCTGTTGTTGCCCTGTGTCATGGAGATCCTGCAGCTTTGGGTCTGCAGGACTAGCTCCCTCACATGCTGCAGTAGATCATAGATGGGGTGGGCCAACTCATAGCCCTGGTTCTGAGCCTGGGTGGTTGCAGGGTTGGTCAGCCTGCC
This sequence comes from Peromyscus californicus insignis, assembly GCF_007827085.1. Taxonomy (NCBI): domain Eukaryota; kingdom Metazoa; phylum Chordata; class Mammalia; order Rodentia; family Cricetidae; genus Peromyscus; species Peromyscus californicus. The sequence goes on from NW_026294606.1 coordinate 13,412,949, forward strand.
AGCTGTCTCCCATCCTCACCACCAGGGTGAGCTCTCCAGCATTGCCCCAGCTAGTTCATCCTACGTAGCAAGGAACAAGGGGCAGGGCGGGTTCCCCTGCTTTCATGCCTTCAGGGTCAGCTCACCTACACCACCAGGGCCAGCTCTACTGTGTTGCTCAGGTGAGGTGCAGGAACCACTCTCCTGAGTGCTGCGGCTGGTGAGGGGCAGGACCAGATCTCCAGCTCTCATGACCCCAGGGCCAGCTCCCCCACCTACCACAGCTGGCAATGGACAGGGCGTGGCATCTCTCCCTCACCCACTGTTATGGCAGATGAGGGACAGGGCCAGATCTCCCATGCTCACATTCTCAGCTGCTCACCAGTGCCCCTGTCGACAGGATCAGCTCTACTGTGCTGCTTAGGTGAGGTGCAGAGCCCGTTCTCCCAAATGCTGCAGGTGGTGAGGGGCAAGATGGGGAGGGATGAGATTTCTTAAGGAGGCTGACTAATGGTTCAGAGAAGGGAGGTGGTGTGAAACGGCAGGTTGTATTTGCCTTCTTGCGGTGGGCAACGTTGAAGTCCTTCTATCCAGCTAGACAAAGTATGTGCTTATATCCTTGGCACCAGGCACAACCTCCAGCTGTCTGGAAAGTAGACTCACCAGAGAGTCATGCCAAAATTTGGGCGGTGCATTTAAATTCTAGTTCCGACTATCCATCTCTGTTGCCAGCCTTCATCAAGAGTTACATTTTAATTCTCATCTCTCACTCTATTTTTATTGCTCACTCTTCCGGGATTGATTTGTTGCTGTCATGTGTTGTTGACAGAGCCTTTTGAAGATGCTCTCAAGAACCAGCCCCTGGGGCCCGTGTTGAGCAAAGCGGCGTCTGTGGAGTGCATCAGCCCTGTCTCACCCAGAGCCCCAGATGCCAAGATGCTGGAGGAGCTTGATGCTGAGCCCTGGTACCAAGGAGAGATGAGCAGGAAGGAGGCAGAGGCACTGTTGCAAGAAGATGGAGACTTTCTAGTCCGAAAGAGTACTACCAACCCTGGCTCCTTTGTCCTCACGGGCATGCACAATGGCCAGGCCAAGCACTTGCTGCTGGTGGACCCGGAAGGCACGGTGAGACATGGGCAGGCACCTTCCAATAGGCTCATAACTACCTTTAACCATGTCTATTTACTAGGCCTCACATGAGACCACATCCACACTGCCTCCTCTATCTACGTGGACCTGCCAGGGACAGGAGACTTCTGTGACAAGTGTTAGTGATCTGTGCGAGTTATAAAACTTGGAAAATTATCATAGCCCAGGATAAAAGCTTTGATTTTAATGCCCTTGATAAAGAAATGGGGCCTGGGATAATGACTCAGTGGTTTAGAGTACTACTGCTCTTGCAGAGGTCCTAAGTTTGGTTCCCAGCACCCACATTTGGTGGTTCACAACCCTCACTAACACCAGCTCTGGGGAATCCAGTGCTCTCTTCCAGCCTCTACAGGCACCTATGCTCATGTGTCTACATACACACTGATAGTTAACATTTTAAAAATAAATCTTTAGTTAAAAGGTAATGAAATAGCAGCTAGGGAAATGGCTGAATGGGTAAAAAGCTTGCCATGTGTGTTAGTTACTTTTCTGTCGCTGTGATAAAACACCATGGCCAAGATGAAGGGACCATATTTGGGCTTATACTTCCAGAGTAAGAGTTCACAGTGGTGGAAAGGGCATGGCAGCCGGAGTAGGAAGCTGGCTGGTCACATTTTGTCCACATAGTAGGACACAGGGGGAGTGAACTGGGAGTTGAATGAGGCTGTAGACTCTCAAAAGCCCACCTCCAGTGACACACTCCCTCAATAAGGCTGCACCTCCCAAAGGTTCCATAACCCACCCCCAAGCAGCATCACTAAATGTTCAAATACATGAGCCTATGGAGGACATTTTTCAGTCAAACCCCTGTACTACAGAAACATGAAGACCTGAGTGTGAATCTCTAGAATCCACATAAAAGCTACACATGATAGCATCTGAAATCCCAGTGCCCTCACAGTGAGATGGGAGGCTGCCTTAGTCAGGGTTACTATTGCTGTGATGAAACACCATGACCAAAGCAACTTGGGGAGGAAAGGGTTTATTTGGCTTATACTTCCACATCACTGTTCATCATCAAAGGAAGTCAGGACAGAAACTCAAACTTGGCAGAAACCTGTAGGCAGGAGCTGATGCAGAGACCATGGAGGGGTGCTGCTTACTGGCTTGTTCAGCCTACTGTAGCATGAATCTTAAAGAGTCTTATTAATAAAATCAAACCTGAGGCCAGTTATTGAGGTGAATGCTGGAAGATCAGAGAAGCAGAACAAGCCACAGTCACAGCCAACTTACCTCACCAGTTCCTCAGGTGATCCTGTTTCCTCAGACTGGAAGCCTCTCAGTCCTCATCCAGAATGAATCTCAGCTGAACTGTGTCTCAAAAACCTAAAAGCTTAACCAACTAAATGCTTCTAGTTTCTGGTCTTCACGCCTTATAACCTTTCTGCTTTCTGCCATCACTCCCTGGGATTAAAGGCGTGTGTCACCATGCCTGGCTGTTTCCAAAGTGGTCTTGAACTCACAGAGATCCAGAGGGATTTCTGCCTCTGGAATGCTAGGATTAAAGGCGTGTGCTACCACTGCCTATCCTCTATGTTTAATATTGTGGCTGTTCTGTTCTCTGACCCCAGATAAGTTTATTAGCATGCACAATATTTTGGGGAATACAATACCACCACAGCCTACTTCCTTATAGAACCCAGGACCACTAGCCTAGGTCAGGCACCACCCACAGTGGGTTGGGCCCTCCCATCAATCATTAATTAAGAAAATTACCTAAACAGGTTTGCCTACAGCCTGATCTTATGGAGGCATTTTTAAAATTGAGGTTCCCTTCTCTCAGATGACTTTAGCTTGTGTCAAGTTGATATAAAGCAATGCAGCACAGAGGCAGAGGCCAGAAACTTCCCTGAAGCTAGTTAGATGTATATAGTTGTGAACAATGAGATCTCTCAACAGTGTCAGACAAGGTAGAAGATGAGGTCTGGCATTCGAGGTTTCTTTTTTCCCTCTAACCTCTACATGCACACTGTGGCTGCTCTTACCCAATCTCTCTTCTCTCTCTCTCTCTCTCTCTCTCTCTCTCTCTCTCTCTCTCTCTCTCTCTCTCTGGACACTTAAAAAGTTATCCATGTTTTATATGCTATGGAAAGGGACCTCCATTTGGAAGTGAAACCTAAAATATAAAACTGCAAAGATAACTGTTGTGAAGGAAAGATTTAGAAAAATAACACTTTTGGAGACTGGAGAGATGGTTCAGTGGTTAAGAGTGCTTGTTGCTCTTACAGAGGACCTGAGTTCAGTTCTCGGCACCCACATCAGATGTCTTATAACTACCTGTAACTCTAGCTGCAGAGAATCTGATACCCTCTTCTGCCCTCCAAGGGTACCTGCACACACATGAGTGCAAACACACAAACACACACACACACACACACACACACACACACACACACACACACACACACACTACAGTAATAGCGGCAGCACTATTCCTTCCTAAAATATTCACAGTGAACACAGAAGTTAAAGTCTCCCAGATTTTCAATATTTATCCCTAATAATTCCCAAACTGGACCCCCTAGGCTTTCCTGTAGGCTAGAAAATGTCCTGGGCAGCAGGCAACCCCCATTAATTAGCCTCATGTTTTCCTGGTCAGAGAGGTACAGCCTCCTGACACTGAGTTGGTAGTCCAATTCTGTCTGAGTAATTCTGTGGGTTTTGTCTGAGTTGTCCATCTGCCAATCAATAAGTGTATTTGACTTTACCCTGGGCATAGTCCAATAATTGCCAAGTTCAGTAAGTGCAATTTAATCAACTTAACCATTGAGCAAATGCCAAGACTGTTATTTTAAACCTCTTATCCAGTGAAAACAAAAAGTAAGGTAGAATTACTTAACAGAATTTGATCAGTGGTGGGTGGGTAGGAATGGAACCAGAGTATTGGACTGGACTGTGTTTTGGGGGCACAGATGAGGGTAGGGGTCACCTGATGTGATTTAGGGACCTGGACCGAGATGCCCACACACAGTCCCTGGCGCTTTCAAAGCACCTGTCTCCATGGGGGCAGCCATGGGCCCAAGTAAGGGACACAGTGAGCCCAGCTGCCTTTCTGCTCGTCTTCTGTGAAGGTTTTGTAAATTTTATTTAAACATACTCCTTCTCTGAGAAAACACATTATGTGTTTGTGGTTTTTAGAAGTTTGCAAACTTGATGTGTATGTGTATGTAGTGTGGATATGTTCAACTGTGAGTGTGGGCATATACATGGCATGCATGTGTGGAGGTCAGAGGTCAACCTCAAGTGCCAGTCCTCACCTTCCACTTTGTTTAAGAAGGGTCACTTGTTATTTACTCCTGTGAACACCAAGTTAGCTGGTCCGCGGGCTTTCAGGAACTCCCTTGCCTCCACCTCCCATCTTGCCTTTAGAACACTGCTGTTTCAGGTGTGTGTGGCGTCCCTGGCTTAAAGTGGGTTCTGGGGATTCGAACTCAGGTCCTCACTCTCGCACTGCAAGCACTTCACCTACTGAGCCATCTCCCCAGCCCCAAAGATGTGGTTTTGAGATGGGATCCTTTCCTGCGTGGTTATCAGTGTCTGTCACGCACATACGCGGGGAGCCGCTTCCCAAACTCCCGGGAGAAGGTAGGTGCCTGTGTCGTCAGGGACCCTCATGATTAGCTTTCTCTGTGCAGGAGACTCTCTACAGACTCTCTACAGGGATGGGTGGCAGGGATGGGGATCTGGGGTCAGAGGAAACCTGTACATCTACGTTCACTAGTGTTTATGTGTGCTCCCTGGCTAGCAGCCCAAGGGGCACTCACGTCTGCCCTTTCTTTACAGTGTCTACCCGCCTTTGTGGATCTGTGGGGTGATGGGCAAGGGGATATTTGTCGTCTGGTTCTCACTTCTTCAAGTACGTGTCACTAGCAGATGAGCGGGCATCCCTTACATGTTTGGCGCTCTCAGCTTACCCGTGGGTGACCCTGACTTTTTACTGGGCTTTCTTTGCTTTGTTCTTCAGCCATGGAATTTTCAAATGTATTCTTTTACTTATGTTTCCTTATCTGACAATTTGGTCTGTGATTTTTCTCAACAAATAGAAGTATCTTTCTTTGTAATGATTCAACTGGAGCCACTCCCCCCGCCCCACTTAGCATCATAATTTTGAGTTTTCTACTTTTCTTCACCTATAAATCACAAACACGCTATACTTTTTTATATTTTCTTTTGTTTGCTTCATAGTTTTATATGTCACAATCATTTAAATTCTCTCTGGAGGGACTTTTAAATGCAATAAGAAGTTGAGGACCAATATCTTTAAGTCTCTAAAACAAGTGAGCTCATTTCCATGTAACTGTTCATTAAATGCTTTGTGTTTTCTGGGCCACACAGAGCTTCCTCCTCCAACATGCATGCTCTCTGTTCCGGCCTCTATTTCTGGCCTGTGGCTGTTCAGACTCTGATGGCTCACTCATCCATGTGTGAGGCCTGCCCTGTTTTCATCATGATGACTTTCCTAACATCTGGTGCTGTGATTTCTGCCTCTTTCATTTATATAAAGCATCTTTGCTATTCTCAGACATTTATCTTTTTTTATTTGTATTTTATTTTATAAACAACACAACAATTTATTGGTAACATTTCTTTTTATTACATTTATTTATTACAGGTGTGCCTGTGCCATGTGTTAGCTGGAGTACTAAATTGCTTATCTGATCTTGATTTAATTTGGTGGGCGGTGGATATCGAGAACATTATCTATTTCTTTTAGATTTTCAGATGGGTAGAGTACAGGTTTTTAAAGCATGTCTTGATGATTCTCTGGATTTCCTGACGTCTGCTGTCACGTTTCCCTGTCTCCTCTAATTTGTCGATTTCCCTCCACCTTTAGCTGATTTGGCTCAGGGTTGTCAGTTTGACTGTTTTTCTCAAAGACCCAACTCATTGGTTCATTGATTGTTTGTATTGTTCACTGTGTCTCTATTTTATTGATTGCAGTCCTCAGATTGATTATTTCCTGCCATCCACTCCTTTTGGGCATTATTTCCTTATTTCTTCTTTTCGCTCTAGACCTTTCAGTCATGTTGTTAAGTTACTAATATGAGATCTCTCCAGTTTTGTTTTTGTTTTAAATGGAGGCACTTAGTGCTATGGACTTTCCTCTTAGAACTGCCTTCATTGTGTGCATAAGTCTGAATATATTTTGTCATTTTCATTCAAGTCTAAAAAGTTTTAAATTTCTTTCTTAATATCCAATTTGACCCATTTTTCATTCAGTAGTAAGTTGTTTAGTTTCCATGAGTTTGTAAACTTTGTTGTTTCTTATATACAGCTTTAATCTGTGGTGGTCAGATAGGATGCAGGATATTATTTCAAATTTTTTTTATGTGTTGAGACTTGCTTTGGGACTGAGTCTTTGTCTGAATGATCTATCTATTGGCAGGACTGGGGCAGTCACTCACTATCCCATGTGAGGGTCAATAATGTGTGACTTTAGCTGTAGTAGTGTTTCTCTAATGAACTTGGATGCCCTTGTATTTGGTGCACAAATGTCTAGAATTGCAATGTCTTCTTGTTGGAGTTTTCCTTTAATGAGTATTTAGATGTCTTCCCTGTCTCTTTAGATTAGTTTTGGTTTGAAATCTATTTTGTCAGATATTAAAATGGTTACATTGACTTGTTTCTTTGGTTCATTTGCTTGGAATATCTTTCTCCAACCTTTTACTCCAAGGCGATGTTTGTCCTTGATTGTAAGGTGTGTATCTTAGGGTTTCTATTGCTGTGAAGAGACACCATGACCATGGCAATTCATACAAAAGAAAACCTTTAATTGGGGCTGGCTTACAGTTCAGAGGTTTAGTCTATTATTATATGACATGGTGGTGTGCAGGCAGACATGGTGCTGGAGAAAGAGCCGAGATCTGGATCTGCAGGCAGCAGGAAGTGAATATGCCACACTGGGCTTGGCTGGAGCATCTGAAACCTCAAAGTCTACTCCTAGCGACACTCTTCCTCCAACAAAGCTACACCCACCCCAGAAAGGCCACACCTCCTAATAGTGCCACTCCCTGTGAGCCTATGGGGGCCATTTTTTTCAAACCACCACAGTGTGTTTCCTGGACACAGCAGAAGGATAGAGCCTGTTTTTGTGACTAATCTGTTAGTCTGTGTCTTTTTATTGGGGAATTGAGACCATTGATGTTGAGAGTTACCAATGAGTACTCTTTATTGATTCCTCTTATTGTATTTTGGTGGTGTGGGCTTCCCCTCTCTTTTGATTTGCTGGTCTGAGATTATTAATTCCTTGTGTTTTCTTGAATGTGGTTGAAGACAGTTTTGCTTGGTGTAGTAGTCTGTACTGGCATCTGTGGTCTCTTAGAGTCTGTAGAGCATCTATCCAGGGCCTTCTGGCTTTTAGAGTCTCCATTGAAAAGTCAAGTATTATTCTAATAGGTCTGCCTTTATATATTACTTGGTCTTTTCCCCTTGCAACTTTTAATATTTTTTCTTTGTTCTATACGTTTAGTGTTTTGATTATTGTGTATTGTGGGGAATTTATTTTCTGGTCCAGTCCATTTGGTGTTCAGTATGCTTCTTGTACCTTCATAGGCACCTCCGTTAGGTTACGGAAATTTTCTTTAATGATTTTGTTGAGAATATTTTCTGTACCTTTGACCTGGGTTTCTCACCTTTCCTCTATTCCTATTATTTGTAGATTTGGTCTTTGATAGTGTTCCAATCTTCTTGGATATTTTTTGCCAGGAGTTTTTTAAGTTTAACATTTTCTTTGGAAGATGAATCCATTTATTCTATCATCTTCAATGCTTGAGATTTTCTTTTTCATCTCTTGTATTGTTGGTGAGGCCTGTCTCTGAGGTTCTGATTGAGTTCTGTGTTAATCAGCGTTCTCTAGAGTCATGGAACTTATGGAATGAATCTCTATCTTTATCTCTATCTATCTATCTATCTATCTATCTATCTATCTATCTATCTATCTATCTATCTTTCTATCTATGGAATTTATTGGAATGGCTTATAAGCTGCAGTCCAACTGATCCAACAATGGCTAGCTGTGAATGGAAAGTTTAAGAATCTAGTAGTTGTTTAGTCCCACAAGGCTGGGTCTCAGTTTGTCTTCTGTAGATGCTGGAATCCCCGAGAAGTAGGCTCCAATGCCAGTGAAGGAATGGATGTACTAGCAAGGCAGGGGCAAGGAGGCAACAAGCAAAAGCTTCCTATTCCATGTCCTTATACAGGTTTCCAGCAGAAGGTGTGGCCCAGATTAAAGGTGTGTCTTCCCACCTCAAGATTCAGATCAGAGGTATATCTTCCTGCCTCAAAGTCCAGACTGGAAGTGGATTCACCCACTTCAAACCAAGCCAAATATCTCTCACAGGTGTGCCCTCCATGTCTAGATTGCAGTTCATTCCAGATATAGTCAACTTTACAACCAAGAATAGCCATTAAAAGTTCCTAACTTCTCATTTCCAGTTTTCCCTCAGTTTGGGTTCTTTAATGATTCTATTTTCACTTTCATGTCTTGAACAGTTTTCTTCATTTCATTCCACTGTTTGTGTTTTCATAGATTTCGTGAATGGGTTTATCCATACCCTCTGTAAGCTCCTTAAGTGTACTCATAATAGTGATTTTGAAGTCCTTGTCTTGTGCTTCAGTCATGTTTCATTTCTCATGGCCAACTGAGGTAAGGTTGCTTAGCTCTTGTGGAGACATATTGTCCTGGCTGTTATTGATTGTGTCTTTATGCTGGTATTTGAGCATCTGGGTTTGGGATGATTGTAATTCTAGGCACTGATATCTAGTCTTGTCTTTGTTAGGTGGACTTTCTGGTCCTTGGCTTCTGTTGCCCTTTCTAGATCTTAGGAGAATGTGGTGGCTGTATGTTGCCTGGTAGGGAGTGTTTCTAAGTCCTTACCAGGTGTGAATGGTAAGGTATCTCCAGTAGAACTTGTTTTGAGGTATTGAGAGCTGACACACGGGAGTGATGATTGGCTATAAGGGAAGTTGGGTCTGCCACAAAATCTGTGGAGTCCCCAGGGAATGGAGAAAGAGAGGGAAGACAGGTCCCTGTAGGTGGTCTGCCACAGGGCTTGAGGGTGAGACTAGGGAATTGGAATTGTAGGATGAAAAGGAGAGTGAAGACTGTCTACCTGATTCCTGGTCACCTTGGCCAGTGGGTTTCCAAAGAGAGAGAGAGAGACTGCCTTGGATGTTGGCCAGTGAGACAAGGGATCCGGTGAAGAAGGGAGACTGTTGGAGTGTATTGGCTTAGTTCCCTGGGAGTAGGTCAGAGAGGAAGAGGAGGGCACATCAGGTGGTTTACTGACAAGCTGGGTTTAAGGCTGGGGAACTGGAATTGGAGGATAAGAAGGACAGTGGCTCTTCCCTGCCTGGTTCCCTGGCCAGCTTGGACAGAGGGTTTCTGGGGAGAGATTCCACACAATTGCTTTTATTGTGGGCAACACTGAAGTTTAGCAAATGCTTCCTCATCATGTTTTGACACAAAAAGGTGACTATTTTTTCTTAAGCCCATAAACATGGGTTCCACGTGGATAGAATTTTCTGATGCACCTGTTCTTCAGAAAGTTTGGAGTCTGTTCATGAATCAATAGGGCTTCAGTGGGCGTGCACGGTTTGGGTATCAAGGTGACATGTTCACACTCACCTCAGGATAAGTGAGGCTTCTCTGTGAAAGAGATGACATGTTAGAGAGCCCTTCTCTAACTGCTAATCCACGGAACCCCATGGATCGCGTCTTCTTTATTCTGATTTACTTCTGCTTTAATACATATCACAAAAAAGTGTGTACTTATTTGTTAATTTGCTCCCCCTAGGTTATAATTTATATATGAGTAACCTTCTTGCTCTTGTAGTGTCCCCAAGGACTTGGGACAGTGCTTGAGACACAGTAGGTGTTCACCAAGTAGGTATTCAATAGACACTGGGTAGATACTTGATCCAGCATGGCTTTTACAGATTATGAGCTGAGAGTCCAAGAAATTTGAGGACCAGGGTGTGTGTGTGTGTGTGTGTGTGTGTGTGTGTGTGTGTGTGTGTGTGTGTGTGTTGCTGGGGGGTCCTCTGCAAACTCCAGGGCCTGTAGAAAAACAATCCGTGAGAGGCAAGAAGGAAATTTTGTTCAACCTGACTTAGTTAGCTAGTCTTGATTCAGACTTTAGAGTCTGACCCCAGGTAGTTTATTTCAGCCTTATTTAAGCACAGCATAACTTTGGGAAAAGTTTTCTGATGATAATTAGCTCAATCCTATGTGTACACTAAAGCTTAAGACATGTTTACATTGAAACTCTTTGCAGAGTACACATGACCTTTTCCATAAAGATGGGTTCTGCTGACTTAGAAACAATGCTCAAGGTAAGGGTCCAGGGAAGTTGCCTGAGGTGAACAAAATGGCCCGTGGAGATCAGGATTGGCCTGACTCTACAGATAACTCAGAAATTACGTAGAATGTTGTAAAGTATAAGTGACATCTCCCAGAAGGATGGTTTTTTGTTTTTGGTTTTTCAAGACAGGGTTTCTCTGTGTAGCTTTGGTGCCTTTCCTAGAACTCACTCTGTAGCCCAGGCTGGCCTTGAACTCACAGAGATCTGCCTGGCTCTGCCTCCCAAGTGCTGGGATTAAAGGTGTGTGCCACCACTGCCCAGCGAGGATGGGTTTTATTGAATGGAAAGCAGTGCTCAAGATCTAGAGGGGACAAGTCTGGGATAAACAAACATAATAGTCCGGGGGATTGGGGTGAGGTGTGGCCCTACATATAGCAAAGATCACCAGGTTATAATCTACATCCATTCCCAGCTTTCCGGGTGGAAGACAGGTAAACATCTCCTTCCTTTGGTTTCCCTAGTGCTTCAGGTTCCTCACAGACCTGTAAGCATGAGGCCCTCAGCCCTCTACAGGTCTGTGAGTGTGCACATGTGACACTACTAATATTGAACCTGGTGAATTTTTACAGGTGTGGAACCACAAGCAAGATCCCCTAAATAGAAGCATCCCAGAGTTCTTGCTTCCTTCATAGGCCTTGCAACAATTCAGCTGTGGTTATCAAAAAGAAAAGAGCAGAGAAAAACCTTCCAGAATTCTGTGAGAATATAAATATTTCACTCGAAAAATTGGTATTTAAAAACATGAAATGTTAAAAAAAGTATGTCATCCCATAGAGCAAAGATGATTAAAAAATGTATTCACTAAGTCTTTATACCTCCAAAGAATTAGTTTAAATGACATGCCCTGTGTCCTGACAGCCACAGGCAAGAGCAGAGAGTAATGAATTCATACACTCCTGCTTGTGCTCCGCTCTCTGTCTCTACTCTTCTACAATCCAGAATTTCCTGCCCAGGGAATAGTGCTGCCCACAGTGGGTGGGTCTGCTCACATCAGTGATCATAATCGAGATGATCACCTACAGACATGCCTATAGGCTAACCTCACCTAGACAATCCCTCATTGAAACTCTTTCCCAGGTGACTGTGGCTTGTGTCCGGTTAACAGTTGAAACTAATCATTACACCCTACTAACAATATTTTATTATATTTTCACAAGCCAGTATCAACGTGTGCAGCAAACGAGGAAATGGAATTGTGATAAGATGTTCTTGGGAGCTGATTCCCAAGGCTGTGCTATTACATAGTTTTAATTCTGGAGTGAAATTCGCAGGACCATCAAGAACGCTTGTTAAGTCACACCCACTGATGACTATTCTTTTGGGGGGCTTTTAGCTGGATCTGATTATCCGGTTTAATTGATCCTACAGAGGATAGCTTTAGCTGAAAAGGAGATGGAAATGAAAGACTTAATTAAAAATGTAAAGTTGCCTCCTTGCTGTGAGGACACTGAAATAGACACCGAACACGTTCTCTTCAATATTTATTCATCTGATTTTCATGGTAATTGGCTGGTCCCTGACTATAAAGGGGGAAGCTTGGCAAGTTAGATTACTCAGAGAAAGAAGGATGCAAAAAAACGGTCTGAGTCTAAATTTACCCGGCGTCTAGCAGCCTCTGAGCTCTCTCACTATGCACTGAGGTCACTGGGGAGCCAGAGAGGAGGCCACCCAACACAGCTCCAAGCCTCCGTGGTGGGGTGTTGAAGGAAGAGACCCCAAAATAGCATGGAAGAGAGCTGGTGACAGAGGTTGTGGGAGGGGCCTCAGAGATGGCTCTTTCAGCACCTGAATCATTCTGTCAGCCCGCACATGTCTAAAATTATCCCGAGTCACTCATGGTTGATTCATCCTTTTGGCCGAGCAGGATCAGGAAGGTGGGGTGGACACCATGCTTGCATTAGGAGACACCACTGTCGCTTGAGTGTCAGGGTCCTCTGCAGGCTCAACTCATGTATCCTCTAGTATGTTTCAAAGCACACACTAGGGCTTGTACTTACTAAATTGCTCTACAGTGGCATCACTTCCACAGTCACTAGGGCTTCCCGTGTCTCCACTTGTTCTCTGATACCTGTGCTAGATCACCTGTGTCCGCACCCACCCCCCATACTCCCTATGACATGTCACCTATTTTGTCTTTATTTTGTATTGATTTCCCAAGGAAAAATAATAGAAATTAAGGGAAGGGAGAAGTGTAGCACGAATTGTTAGAAGGTCTTATTAATAAAACAAACCTGGAGCCAGGTACAGGGGTGAACGCTGAAAGATCAGAAAAACAGAACCAGCCACAGCTAGCCTCACCCCGACAATTCCTCAGCTGATCTTGTTTCCTCAAACTGGAAGCCTCTGAGTCCTCATCCGAATGGGTCTCAGCTGACCTGCTGCTAAAAGCCTAAGAGCTTAACAGACTCTAGTTCCTGGTTTTCATGCTTTATATACCTTTCTGCTTCCTGCCATCACTTCCTGGGATTAAAGGCATGTATCACTATGCCTGGCTGTTTCCAGTGTGACTTTGAACTCACAGATCTCTGCCTCCAGAATGCTAGGATTAAAGGTGTGTGTGCGCCACCATTTTCTGGCCTCTATGTCTGTCTAGCGACTGTTCTGTTCTCTGACCCCAGATAAGTTTGTTAAGGTGCACAATATATTGGGGAACACAAGATCACCACAGAGAAGTATTTTAAATATTTTGCAGCATATTCCTGTTTGACTCTTTGTTGTTTTGCTTATAAATACAACCAGAGTCATTTCTGCCATTAAGAACATTAAAAGGGAATTTTCTGTAGAGCTGCAGGAGCAAAAACTTATCTTTCCCTCAAGTTTCTGCTTCTTTGGAGCATTTTCTAACCTTTAAACATCATCTCTCTATGGCATACAAACATATGTTTATACACTTTTACAAACTGTACATTTAATTTCTAAAAGTCGTTATCCCCTGAGTTATTTTTCATACATTTTGTTTTAATAGATGTAGTAATTCTATTTTTTTATGTTTATGTGAGTTGAATGTTTTTCTGGTTTCTGATTTATCTTCTGGGGTGGAATTGGTCTGTTCTCTTTGTGATGTGATGCTTTTAGGATGTGCTCATGGTGGTATCTAGGAACAGGATACTGTGTTGGTTGGTGTCCTCATCATGATAGCTCAGTTCTCTTTCCCTGTGTCTAGCCCTGACATCTGGGGGGTGGGGCATCAGGCTGAGAGGACGGAAGCACATGGAGTAGTGTGTCTGATTCAGAGAAGGGGAAGAGATTTGGAATTTCAGCGTCTCTCAGAAGTTCCTTGTCTGGGGTCACTGTAGTTCTCTACAGACAGCAGCGTGTTTCATGTCTTCAGATACTTATGTTCTGCCCTCTTCTCTGAAGGTGTAAACAAAGAGGAATGGGTGGGGGGGTGGGAGTTGTGTGTTCCTTGTCTACAGCCCAACTGTCACTTCCTCTGGAACTAGCCATGGAAGGGAAGCTAGATCTAGAAGGAAGGGGAGACTGGACCGAAGGTCAATAGAGGCCTCCATACAGACCAGAAAGGTTCTGAGGTTATGGGTTGAGTACCCTCTGCAACAATTCCCATCACATTGGGAAAGTCTGTGCATGTCTGTGCTACGAAGCCCAGGCCAGGAACGGCCTCTGTATTTCTCACTGGGACACACTACTAGGTCACAAGGAAAGCTGTAAGAAGGCCAGTGTTGCCCAGATTCCTGTCCCCCTGTGTATTCCAGGCTGTGTGTCCTGGCAGGAATACCTCCCCAGCCACCATGGAGTTGGGCATCTTCTTCCCAGCCTCTGGACCCCACAGGCATGGTCAGGTGCTTGACCAACATTAGGCAAGTCCCTGCGTGGGTACTCCTTTGATGGCCCAGTTCTGACTAGACTGTATGCCATCCTTGCTGAGGGCAGCTGGGACCGTTCTCTCTGCTTGACACAATGGCCCAAGGCTTTAGTTTTCTGGGTGATGGCTCTCACTGGGACTGTGTTTAGACCTCTATACAGAAATACAGAAATGAAGGTGCCACCCACTGTGATTGTGTAAGTCACTTCTGGCCCTGGACTAGTGTGACTTCCCTGTCAGTGAAGCTCCTGGCTTGCCATGACCTTGTCCCTCTCAGCTTCTTCCTGAGCTGCACATTGTGGCATGTTGAGTTCCAAGTGACAGAGGTGCTGTCCAGGAACAAAGTCTTCCCAGGCACCACACCATGTTCAAGGAACCTTCCCCCTAGAAAATTTCAAGGTCCCTAACATTGCACACTTTCGGCCACAAGGGGGCAATAAAGGCAGTTTCTACCTCCCGGATTCTGGAGGTGCCTCATCTGGGAGCACTTTGGGCGGGAGGGGCATCCTGCCTTGACTCTTCTCCTAAGTGAGCCTGGCTACCAGGAGAGGCCACTTCCTCTTCTCCAGCTGGACTCTGAGCTTGTGGAGTTTCACAAAGGTATAGGGACAGTTGTGTTCCCTGTTGGCCTCCCCTCTGTGTGTGGATCCGATACTATCTTTGATGACAGAGAGTGAGGTGGGAGACAGCTTTAGAGACGTCGTGGGTAGTGGTCTCGGCTTCCCCACTGTTCACGGAAAAACTGAAGGTTTCCCTCTGGTTTCTTCTGCTACTGGTCAGACGGCACTTCAGCCCCAGAGGCTTCACAGAGAAAGATACTGCCTAAGGTCTTCTGGGCTCCCATAGCTGGGGTAAGGCCTGCATCCCAACCCCAGAGGCTTCACAGAGAAAGATACTGCCTAAGGTCTTCTGGGCTCCCATAGCTGGGGTAAGGCCAAGGCCTGCATCCCAACCCCAGAGGCTTCACAGAGACAGGATACCTTCTAAGTCTTCTGGGTTCCCACAGACAGGGTAAGGCCTGTGGTAGGGTTTTATGGGGGACAGAGAGTGAAGATAGTTATCTTCTTGGGATGAAAGACTGGTATTGTCTCCAGCCACAGAGCTCCTGAGACACCATTTTCAAGGTGGAATTACCTATGACAGGATCTTCTATGGCTAGCTGTGACTTGAAAAAAAAAAACACAATATCTGACTGGAGAGATGGCTCAGTGGTTAAGAGCATTGGCAGCTGTTCTAGAGGTCATGAGTTCAATTCCCAGGAACCACATGGTGGCTCACAGCCATCTATAATGAAATCTGATGCCTTCTTCTGGCATGCAGGTATACATGCAGATAGAGTACCATATACATAAAATAAATAAATCTTCAAATATTAAAAAAAGAAAGAAGAAAAAAAAACTATCTGCACTGAGTGCATAGAGTTTTCTTGCCATTATCCCCAGACAGAGCAGGGGAGCATCTATGTCCATGGCATCATGAATGTTTGTAGAAAAGGGAAGCTGAGGTGGGATTCCCCTTTGTTAGGAGAGAGAGCCTTGGGACCATGGGTGGTCATGACCAGACCTTGACATGGGAGAACAGAGGGTTAGGAGAGAGAGAGAGAGAGAGAGAGAGAGAGAGAGAGAGAGAGAGAGAGACAGAGACAGAGACAGAGAGACAGAGAGACACAGAGAGAGAATCGGTCCAGAGGCAGGATGAGGTTCTAAAGGCAGAGGGAGCACCTTCAAAGCCCTTAAGGGAGCTGCATCAGAAGAGACAAGCTACCACATACCCGAAGGAGTCCTGAAGGAAGGGCCCTTCAATCCCTAAGGACAATGGGGGTTTCTGAGTCATTTGGTTTTTTGCCCTTTGGGGGGCTCTCCACCCATCTCCCAAATAAGTCACACATGGAGGCTAATTCTTAATTATGACTGCCCAGCCTTAGCTTGACTTCTTTCTTGTCAGCTTTTCTTAAGTTATCCCATCTATGTTTTGCCTCTGGGCTTTTCCCATTCTCTTACTTCCGTAAATCTTACTCTTACTCTGTGGCTGGCTGTGTAGGTGGGTGGCCGGTCCCTGGAGTCCTCCTCCTTCTCTGGCTCCTTCTTTTTCATCTTCCCACCTTTCTCCTTCTATATATTCTCTCTGTCTGCCAGCCTCACTTATCCTTTCTCCTGCCTTACCATTGGCCGTTCAGTTTTTTATTAGACCATCAGGTGTTTTAGACAGGCACAGTAACACAGCTTCACAGAGTTAAACAAATGCAACATAAAAGTAACACACCTTAAAATAATATTCTACAACACTGAGTCTCATAGGATTTCAGTGTGGGGCCCAGAGGCAAGCTCCATACCATGACCTAGCCTGGCTTGGTCTATATGCCAGGCATGAGAAGGCAAGAAAGCACTAGGTAAAAATGAAGCTATAATTAAAGGTTGTCCTTGATCCAGAGATTGGGGGCTGGATTTGCTCACAGTTCCAAGTGGAAGGTAGAGAAATGAATTCCCTGTGAGAGCCGCAAAGTCACAGTTTTATCACTTTCTGTCCCAGAAAGCGAGTTGTGGGATTGGGGGTGGAGTACAGTCAAAGGGGAGAGGGTCAGCCTCTGGCCTATGATCTAACAAGAGATCTGGAGACAGTTTGGAGTCTATGGTAGGATGTGTGTATACTGTGCAAATGGTAAACCATTTTATATGTAAAGGACTTGAACTTCCCTGGATTTTGATATCTGTAGTTGTCTTAGCATTCCTATTGCTGTGAAGAGACACCATGACCGCAGAAACTCTTTTAAAGGAAAACATTTAATCAGGGCTGCCTTATAGTTTCAGAGGTTCAGTCCATTATCCTCATGGTGGGAAACACAGTGGCATGCAGGCAAATGTGATGCTGGAGAAGGAGCTGAGAGTTCTGTATCTTGATCCACAGAGAGCAGGAAGTAAACTGAGACACACTTCTTCCAACAAGGTCATGCCTATTCCAACAAGACCACATCTCCTAATAGTGCCACTGCCTATGAGCCAATTACATTCAGACTATCACAATAGTGGATCTTGGAACCAATTTTCTGTGAACATCAAGAGGCCGCTGTATTTCCCATTTCTCTCTCTCTCTCTCTCAACTTTAAATAGATGATCTTTATCAGTACCTTCTTGACTTGTGGCACATATACTTGGTAACACTGAATCTTCCTTCTACCCTGTTGGAATGGAAGGCCTATGAATCAGAAGCTCCCTTTGTCATACAGAATTGAAGGTAGTGCAGTGTCTTATTTCTCCTAATCCTTTGCCTCTGTCTAAGACTTCATCATGGCTGCCTCTGGCCTTGAGCCATTCTCCTACTAAAGCCCCTCTGAAGGGTGATCTCCTGTCAGCTTCCTCTCTGTGAACTTGCCATTATTTTTCTTTTATCTAACACCATAGTTGTCTATATTTTTTCCTATATCATCTAAGAGTTTTATGATTTTCTGTTTAATACATTTGAATTAATGGTCTTTTTTTTTCACATGGATGTCCAATTGTTCTAGGACCATCTGTTAGAAATACCATTTTCTTCAACTCATGACTTTATCTGTCATTAATATTAGTTGTCATTATCTGGTGGGTCCATCCTAAGCTCCCTCTTCTGTCCCATGGAGGCACTTGTCATTGTCTTGATTCTTGTAGCTTTATGGTGAGTCCTGAATGGTGACAATTTTCCATATTTGTTCTTTTCTCTCAAAGTCCAGAGTGCCAACCATTAGACTGTGGAACCAACCCTGTTCTTTTCCTTCAGTATTTTGCTGACTACACTGGATCTTTTCCTTCTTCACATAAACTTTAGAAAAAGATTATTTATATCAACAACTTAGTTTGCAATGACTTTTATTGGAATTGTATGGAATCTAAAGACCACATTGAAAATGACTGAAATTATGGCATAATCTGGCTATCCATGAACATGGAATATTTTCTCTTTTCAATGAAATCTTTGTTTTTTTAAATCAAGCTTTTGTAGCTTTGATACACACACACACACACACACACACACACACACACACACACACACACACATATATATAGTATGTACTTTGATAAATTTATACCTAAATATTTCATTGAATACCTCAGTTTTTAACTTTTTATGTTAATGTAATTGGCATTCTGTTTTAAATCTCAAATTTTATATAGTCATTGCTTGTGTGTAAGAAAGTGATTGACTTAAAATTTTTTATTTACTTACTGTTATTGGATGTGGTGTGTGTGTGTGTGTGTGTGTGTGTGTGTGTGTGTGTGTGTGTGTGTAAAACCACATGCGTGCTATGGTGTGTGTGTGGAGGTCAGAGGACAGCTCTGTGGAGCTGGCTCTCTTCCTCCACCTTCACAAGGGTTCCAGGGTTTGGACTCAGGTCATCTGTACCCACTGAACCATCTCCCTGGCCTGTGATTGGCTTTTGCATATTAACTTTGGATCTTGGAAATTTAATTTGTGTATTAGATCAAGAATAGTTTTCATTGTTGGTGTCCACTCAGATTTTTATCATAGTCATGAAGGCGTCTGTAAGCAAAGGGAGTTTTCTTTTCCTTCCTAACCTATATTTTACTGTATTTTCTTGTCTTCATTAGCTGGGACTTCCTGTTGTCCCAGTGAGGCCAAGGAGAGAAGGAATGAGGTAGGCAGTGTCCACAGGGCAGTGGATTGAGATATTCAAGGACTGCCTCAGAGGGACAGGTAGGTGAAGTACACTAAACTGACCAACTGTTGTCAGCAACCAGGGTCTTTACAGAAATCATCTTTGAAGCAAGGTGAGCCCTCAGACCCAGGAAGGCCGCCTTGCCTTTCTGGGCCAAGTCAGATGTTCCGGATAGTTCTACCGCAATGTGTTCTTTCTTCTCTTCATCTGGCACCTGCTCAACCTCTCCTTGTTTAATCCTCACAGGTCCGGACGAAGGACAAGGTCTTTGACAGCATCGGCCACCTCATCAACTACCATCTTGAGAGCAGCCTGCCCATCGTCTCTGCAGGGAGCGAGCTTTGCCTCCAGCAACCAGTGGAGAGGAAACACTGAGCTGGCCCAGCACCCTCTGCACGCCTTGTGCCAGGTCAGGAGGACCTGGGTCCACTGCTCTCAGCCTCTGGGAACTGGGGCCGCTGTCAGTGGGCACTTCGCCTTCCTCAAAAGCTCCTCCCAAGGGAGGTTTCCTTCAAGTTCAGATTTCATAAACATGTTCCACACATCTCAGATGCATATTAGAGGTGTATATACCCACACATCCTGTACAAATGGGCCCTATATTTATATTTTTTAAGACTAAGAAAGATGTGAGACTAATGCCCTATGCTGTATGTTTTTAGTGAGAGGCAAATTTGATGGTAGTTGTTCAGGCAAAAATTTTAATTCAGCTGACCTACTGGGAAATTTTGCTAGGAAGGTGTAATCTGCAGTTCTATATAAGCACAACACAGGGTGAATGCAGGTGAGCTGGCAGCTCCAGAACAAACAGACTTAAGATAGAATATGGCAGCATGCTGCCCAAACATCTGCTCCTGCCCCTACAGCTCATATGAGTGCTGGTTCTGGGCTGTAGCTTTGTTCACAGATGGATGTGCCTCCTCTGGCTCTGGCTTCTGTACCCCCAGACAGATGGCATGTGAATGGGTTTTCTGTCACATGATGACCCACTGAAGCCCCACTCCAAAGCAGGTGGTACTCTGTCTTTTTTCTGGGGTCATGTTTCAGGTCATGTTTGACCCATGTTGTTTGGGTCATGGGGATCCATCACCTTTGACCCCAGTTGTGTGTGTATGGATTCGGGGCATTCATTCGAGGCCAAATATGTTACAAAATACGACTTAAGATCTCCAATTGACAAATGCTTCCTTTGTTTTCATCAGTATAGTGATGAATGTCTGTGGAAGGCAGGCTATGGAAAGTATTCCTGGTCTGTATGTCCTTCAAGCCAGTGTGTTCATCACAGGCTGTGCGTGGAAGGTGTTGGTGAAATGGCCTCCCACCTACCTCTTGTGTTCAGTAGAGCAAAAAGCATGTGTAAGAGCCTTGCAAGGCATGTACCAGCTTCTGCCCAGAATTGAGCCTTGGAGACACACCCACTGTCTTGTTCCTCCCATTTCAGTGTATACTGGGCATCATGCTCCAAAGTCTTTGGAGCCAGCTGGAGTGAAGGATGATGGTGAGCCCCTTCCTCTCCCCTCCACATCTTCTCAGTAGCCCAATGAAAAGGGATCACACCCATGGCCCTCTGTCTTGACCCTCTTCCTACCAGCTCAGAAGCTGTTGATTCATGGTGGGTGATTTCATGCTTGAAAATTGGCTGTGTCTATGACTTAAAAAACATTTGGGCTGTGATCACTCTGTGACTTAACAAACACAGGCAGATGATGCATTTGTTGGTTGGTACTTCCTCATAAGACTGCAACCTGGGCTCTGGTCCCCATGAGACCCCATGAGTGTGGCACCTCTGGTCAGTAAAATAGGACTTTGAACACTTTAGGGTTGGACAGTCATAAATTGGATGTTTTAAGAGGAATTATGTGTGTGTATAGAGAGGGTGTCTAGTGTTTAAGAACACTAGCTTCTCTTCTAGAGGACTTAAGTTCAATAATGCTCAGCACCCACATGGCAGCTCACAATTGTCTGTAACTCAAATCCCGGGTATCTATCTTCTTCGGGCCCCTATGGGCACCAAGTAGACACATGATGCACATACACATTTGCAAGAAAAAAATACCCATATGTATAAAAATAAACTAATATTTAAAAAAGAGTAGTTAAGGGGAAACTTAACCATTAGGCAAATAAGGGTTCTGCATGGCTCTAAAGCTAAGCGTGTGAACACTGCTTTTCCTGCTGTGTAGTCAGTTGGGTGCCAACGGGTGAGTCTGGGTCAAGAAGATCCCAGGCTCTGTACATGAGAGCCTCTTTTCAGTTTTTACCCTTTGAGGGCCCACTGAATCCAAGTTGGCAGTAGCATGTTCTAGAATTAGAATTCTGGGGAACCTAGCATCAACACTCACTGGCCTGCTTCATCCTGAATGGTGTTGGTGGCAGACACTACATGGATGAAGCCTTGGAGATGAGCAGATATACTGATAGCCCCTGGCTCAGGCTCTTGCCCTGGGACCATATATATACATAGGCTTTGGGATGCTCCTAAGAGTCACCCAGCATTCTGTCCCTCAGGAGGCTATGCCTTGTGCACACACATACAGGTCCTGTTACTCCCGTGTGTGAATGTGTACTACATACAAATATATATATACCTCCCCCCCCCCCGTTCTTGAATTCTCCATGTTGTGCAAGGCTAAAATGCCTATGTTCAGGTCACCAGTAAAGTGTTGCAGACCGTTAGCACCTTAGCACTTGCTCTGCTTTATTTCCCTCTCCAGGGAAGTTAAAAAGCAGCACTCAGAATTATATCAGTCTTCTCTGAAGTCAGTGTTGAGTTTGAGGGTGATAGGATTTATAGGAATCAATTTAGAATATTGAAAGTATTGGAGTCAATGTTTTCCTTTTCAATTTTAATTCAAAATATGTAATTTTGATCTCAGATTACAGGACTGGACATGTGCTTAGGGAAGTCTTTCAGACACAAGGCAGCCATGTTCTGACCTATGTTCCCTGTAAAGTATGTCAGAGGTCACACAAGTTTATCATTTCCTTCTATAAACACTGTGTATATGGTGGGACATTCCCTCAAACATCACTTACACATGGGGAAACTGAGGCTCACTTCAGGTCCCTTGGTCAGCTAACAGCCGAGTCATTCTCCTCACTCAGTGTTTTCTGTGCACAGCTGTGGGCTAGTCTGTGCTTGGAGACCAGGCTTTGGAGGCAAACCCAGCAAAGCCTCATCCTTGAGCCTGAGTCCCTCTTTCTTTGGTTTCCTGCCCATATCTGCCTGGGTAGGGCAGGGTTACAGGCTACAAAGCAGCAACTCCAGGCAGAACAGCACTATATCGTGCATTCAGGTCTTCAACTCCTGGGCACAGTGGCTGAGTCTATGCCCAGCATCAGCATTCGAAGTGTGTCTGGATCCTATGCTCCTTCTTGTGGGCATCCTGCTACAGCACCCAGAACTCTGCATCTATTAGTGGTGCATGATGGGGCCCAACAGTCTTGAAGCAGCCTGTCTGCTCTTGCACAGTGGCCCTAAAGCTCCTGCCTAGTCCCTCTTTCCCTTGCCCTCCTGGGAGAGTTAGCTGTGCTTCAAATAGCCTCTCCATGCTGGTGAGGCTGGTTGGGCTTCCCATGGGGCTGCTCATCATTGTCTAGGTTGGCTCTGAACTTCTCCCCCCACCATCAGGTGGGCAGTCTGCTAACGACCCATTCAAATAGCTCCATCTTGAATCTACACTTAGGTTGCCATGGTGTCCTTCTTGTATTTAAAGAACCAAGAGCTGGGTGCCTGCTCAGCCTTGATGAGCAGCTTTCTGTTACAGGCCATCTCAGATGGTGGACAGATGGATTGATGCCAAATAGGCCACATGTGGCAACTGTGCGGTTGTCCTGGCAACAGAGGCAGTTGTATGTAAGTAAAGGCTGTGATACACCATGAGTGGAAGGAAAAGCCTAGATTGGAAGGGAGGAAAAGACAAGGGAGAATGAATTCCCCAAAGTCCATAGGCTCCAGGTCTCAGTTGCCATGTGTCCAGGCTCCATGTCCATCCTGGTGTCCTGAAAATGCCCCCTTCCCCAAAGGGAGGCTTTCCCCATGGCAGCATCAGACACCTAGGAGGCTTCCCTATGGGAGTGGCCATAGAGGGGACACCTCATTTCCATATTAGAGCCAATATCACATCCTCTTCTTGTTGGAGTGAGTTGAGTAGAAACCCCATGTCCCCGAGATGGTGATGCAGCAGTGGCCACCTCAGTAAAGCTCAGCCCCAGGACACCTAGAACAGTAAAGCTCAGCCCCAGGACACCTAGAACAGTGTGGCTTTGGCTGCCAGATGGGTTCTCTGAGCCGTGGCTTGTGCCACACCCTAGGGCTTTCCTCAAGGAGCAGTGTGGATTGATAAGTATGTGAAGGTTTCTTCCTGGGACTCTTCATTCACAAAGCATATTTCTCTTCTCCCCCACAAGCCAAAGATGTGGTATGCCATCTATAAACAGCCCTGTGAATGGTGACAGCCAGATTTTAAGTAGGAGGAGGATAGAAGAAAGATTGCAAAAGAGATCATGTGCCCAGACAAATCTGTGTGATGCTAGTTCTTATGAAACTTTTGAAGTTTTTTCCAAGAAAGACAGTATAGATAAACCCCACTCCTGGAACATAATTACAAATCTAGACTGCTTGGCTTTGTCTGAGATAATGAGCAGGTGTTTCCAAGACAGTTCAGCTGTCTTGGAGAGAACCCTTGTTTTTCAGGTGAAGAAACTGAGCCAGGCAGTGGATGGCAATAGTCAGTGGCTAGATCTTGGAAAGCATGCAGGACTTACTAAGGCTTTTTGAGGCTCAAACATGTAGCTCACTCTATGGAACAACAAGCAGTCCATTTATCCTCATATCTCACATTTCAAAACACATGAAGGACTCAGCCATTTACATGAGAGACAGGACTTGTGGTTGGTGACTTAGCTGATGTTCTCCCAAAAGGCGGCACCAGAGGGGATTTGGGTACATATAGCTTATTTTGGAAATGATCCCAGGACTCAAGAGGGAAGTGGCTGATAAGGAATTGTTACATCGTGGAGCATGTTTCTATCAAGTGTACACCTGGGGCATCTACCAGCTGCTGAGCGTTGGGAGCAGAACTGAACACACCTGAGGTAGCCAGTGGAGGGGGCGGGGAGGGGTTCCACTGCAGTCAGCATGGGTGGAAGGCTGTCTCCAGTGGTTTCTGCCATGCCCTGTGTACACCCATGCATTCTCTGCAAGCTGGGACATTCTGGAGCAGAGGCTGGCATTTATAATAAACAGTCAGAGCAGAAGGCAGATGTCAAAGCAGCAGGCTGCTTAGCCCACACATAGATTTTAGGGCTCTGCCCTTCGAGCTCCCATCTCAGTGGGCCTAGAGCAAGGATAGCATGCTTGCATTTTCAGTATGAGGATGATGGGTATGCCTGGGGTCTCAGCTTTGACATTGACTGGTGAGTATTCTAGCCCTTCCTTGACTCTTACTGGTGGCCCCCACACCCCTCCCCTACCCCACCTTTTATGAAGAATTTTTTCACACCACTTCATGTCTTAGATCCCAGGTCCATTCTGTGGAGAATTAATAAGTACTTATAACTCCCTGCAACTGTGGCTGGCAGATAAAATGCCATCTGCCAGACAAGATTTATTTATAATGGGGTTTATACATATTTATAAGTTTGCAAGCAACAAATGCACAGTTTTAAAACTGGCACATTTTATAGCAGCCAGAAAAAAAATCTTGCAACTTTCTACCAGGTTTTTTGAGTGTGAACTGCATGTGTACATTACACACAAACACAAACTTTCCTTGATTTGGATGGAATGTGCACCTCACTCAGCATGTGTGTCCACACACAGATCAACTCTGCTGGGTATCACGAGCCCCTGGGTTTTTCTAACATGAACAACTGTCAATCAAAATGGCACCAAGAGCTAGGGGATTAATAGACTCTCATCAGCAGACTCAAGGAGCAGGGTTCTGGGTGCTGTGGAACGTGAGACCATGGCACAGAAAGGGAAGGAATGGCTTGCAAGGAGAGTCGGGGAGGAGTGTCACTGTGGGCCGTGCCCGGGGGAAAGCAAGCCAGGTATAGTGATGATGTTTGCAATCCCAGCACTTGGGCGGTAGAAGCCGGAGGGCAGTCAGTGGAAGATAAGGAAGGGCAGATGTTGGGTAAAAGGAAAAGAGATGAAACAACTATAGACGCACATCTGTTCTGGCTCCAGTACTGCTCAGGCATAGCCTGACTTGGCTTGCCAGCCTTCCTGGCCACATTGGTACAGCATGTCCTAGGTAGCTGGCCCTGGAGGGACTCTTGGGACAGAGAAGGAAACATAGGTGGATCTGCCCCTGTTTATAATTTAATAGGAACCCCACCCCTAACACACCTGGGGCAGTGTGAGAGTGTTGGCGTGCGGGAGGCCTTTCAGTGCTGGTGTGCCCACATCCAGTTAGGACCCAGCAAGGGTCAGGACTGAGCTGGGGTTCCGAAGGCTTTGCACAGTGGGTGGCACTGTGTGCCTGCGAGGCAGAAAAGTGTGCAAAAGTTCAAGATGCAACCCTGCCTGGAAACTGCTGGTGTCAGCAGGATGCTGAAGGCAGGCTACGAGCCTGCCTTTCCTCTCACTCAGATGCCCTGGGTAAGTGAATCTCCGAGACCTCCCAAACACATTAATCATTCTTGTCTTAGGGTAAAAGAAACCACAGGAACTGAACAGCTTTATGTGCCCATTGTGCATAAAGGACCATCCTGTGGGGTGAACCTTCTAAGGTACTGGTTCACACTGTACCCACAACACTTTCCCACAACCAAAGCCACTAACACTGGAGTCAAGAGACAGCTCACAAGGCAGGGATGAGTGGACTAACCAAGCTTGGGCGATGAGTTTTCTTTTCTTTCTTTTTTTTTTTTTTAAATTTTAACACTATGTGTGAGTTGTCAGTTGACTGTTCTCTGTTCAACCGACTTTTGGATATAACTTGTTTTAGAGTATTATGAAATTATGTGAGTTTCTTTGTATTCAGAATTAAACATTTGATGTTTAAAGACCCAGGATTAGGAGACAGCTCAGTATAAATGTCTTGTGTAACAAGGTATTTAATAGTTTTTCAAAAGCATTTGGATGGCCATGCATATTGATATATGGGTATTTGGAAATTTTTTGTTTCTGTCAACTTTCGTGAGACAGACTATTACTGTAGCAGCAGTCTGCCTGGCTTATGGCCGACCTGCACCTTTCTTCTCTGATCCTGGCATGGAATTGGCTTCCTGAGTCACCTGTGAGGAGCAGAAACACAAAACCAATTTCAAGTTTTCTGATATTTTTCTATGATAAAACTTACATGATTTGGTGAACATTTGGAGATCCCAAGATACGACAGGCAAAGGTAATTGGCTTGGACTGCCTTACCTCCAGGGACTCCATCTTGCTCTTTCGGGGAATGGTGTTGCTGTCTGTCTCATGCCCTTCACCATGGGCCTGGCACACCACACCCAAGCTTCTGGGATGACCAAGTGGAGGCAGAATACAGCATCCCTCCCCATGGCCCAGATATGGCAGGTGGCAGTCAAGGGCTGTAGACAATGCTGCTCTCCTTGTTATTCCTAGGTACTGGAATATGTGCCTTCATCATCTAGACAGCCATCCATGCATTCTGGATTCCATAGTAGCCCCTCTGAATCTCTGACTTAGACACTAAAAACATTTGGGTGATGAGGTTTGCATTTGTCCACACAGTTTCCAAAGCATGGAACCAGCATTGTAATTAGACATTTTCTATTAAACGTACCTTGTTACAATTCTGTGAACAGCTCTTTCCCAGCACAGAAGAACCATGGCTCAAAGATTGAGAGAAGCAAACATTTTTAAATAGTTAATTGTTTCAGTGACTATAGGTGTAAGTCTGTTGGCAATAAAGGCTACTGTGAAAAGTTGTCTCCTGTTTGCGTGATGGAGCTTATGTTTGTATGGTGCCGTAATGCATGTGTAGAAGACAGAGGACAACTTGTGGGAGTCAGTTGTCTCCTCCTATCATGTGGGTCCTGGGGGTCTAACTCGGGCCATCAAGTTTGGCAGCAAGTGCCATTGCCCGCTGAGCCAACTCGCCAGCCCCAAATCTTATAATGCTTCACAGAAGACAGGAGGATAGATTGAAAAGTTTTCTCTAGAAATTAAGTGTTCTGCTTTTCCTCAAAAGAAAAAATGGTGACTTTGGCAGAAACACTTCAAAAGATTCACACTGACTTTGCGATCTGAAACACAGATGGCCGTGGGCAGGTCAGAGGTGAGAGACAGTGGGAAGGCTGCCTTGGGGATTTTCAGCTACAAGTTATAACAACTGTAGTCTCCAGAACAACATGCCAAACATGGATCCTCTTTGTCTGGCATCCAGGTTAGAGGCTAAAAGTTACCACTTGTACGACAGAGAGCCAGTTCCAAGGGCTGGTGCTGACCTGCTTGCCCGTCTTGCACAGCATTGGCAAACACCACCCAGTCTGATGCTCTCTGCTCAGACAATGTTTCTATTTTTTATTTTGTAATTTCTCCCCTATAGAGGGGCTATTACCATTCTTCCAAACCTGGGATCTAGGCTGGGAATGACTCCATGGGGATGCCTTCTACCTACATAAAAGCCTCACCCGGCAGTTTGTGTCTGTAATCCCAGCAGGAGGAAGACAGATCGCAGGGGCTTGCTGGCTAGTCAGTCTAGCCAAACAGGCGGCTTCAGGTTCAGTGAGAGACTCTGTCTCAAAAACTAAGATGGAGAGCAACAGAGCAAGACACCCAACATCAACCTCTGGCCTCTACTCCTGCCTGCACAATACACACACGTGCACACACATGCACACACCACAGACACATGCTCACCACCACCACTACCAACAACAGTAAAACAGTATCTCCCCAGACTGGTATCCGTAGCATCCAGCACACTAAAGCTTCAATGTAACATCACTTACGAGATGGGGCTGGGGGATAATGGGACACAGTGACTGGGTTACTAAATGTGGTTTATTCCTGAAATGCTGTGAGACCAGGTACCAAGGGAGAAGCAAGACCACCCCCTTACACCCCCAAGTGTCTATTGTGAAACAGTAAAACAGTCTACCACACAGACCCCAAGAATGGGTTTTATATGAAGTCTTTTAGTTTTATTAATTATTAATAAACATAAACTGCAAGTAGTAAAGGTTGCTCACAGCCCTGGGTGGGCCCCAGGTTCTCTGGTGGCAGGTCACTTGTTTCTGACTGTCAGGGTGAGGGTTGCACACACTCGACGTCTAAATGCTGTACAGGTGGCTAGCTAGTGAAGCAGTGAACACTGGTACCACAGGTGATCACAATTTTGAGTAAATCAAGTGAGCACAATTAGATTTTAGTGTATTCTTAAGTTCAATTGCTTCAAAGTCTGTCATGCTACAAATGGTGTTGCCTCCTAGCAGGAATGGTAGGCACGGCTCCCAGCAGGGGCTGCCAAGTAGAAACAGCCACAGGGGGATATCACCAGCCAGGGTCATGCAAAATGTGTTATTGATATTAGTGACCCAGGTCCATCCTCAAGGCACAAAGGTGCATGTCCTCCAGCCCTTCTGTTCCCACCTCAACTCTGCCACACACTGCTCTATTTTTTTTTTCGTTTTTGCTTTTTATGTTTGTTTGTTTGTTTTGTTTTCCTTAGCCCGACACTTTCATGCTTTCCTTTCCCAGAAATGCCTTGGATTGTCAATGCTTGTGACAAGAGAATAAGTTCTTTTTTTTCTCAGTGATGTAGAGAAGAGCACAGAGCAATGCTCCACCAGAACATCTTCTCGGCAGCGTGCTGTATCCACCAGGAGTGACGTGAAGGAAACTCTTTAGTCAATCAGCCCATGGTTACCTAGGATCCCTAAGCAAGAACAAATGCCATCAGGTAACCACCAAGAGTGAAATCAGCTTACAAAGGCTCCTGGTGTGTAAAGGCAGGGTTCGTAAGGCAATGGTCTCTGACACTAATCAACTTACAGGGAGCTCTGACATGAGGTTCCCCCCAAGTGAGAGTCCTTTGGAAGGCCTCTCTGGGAGCATGGGTGCTGGCCAGCCCTCCAGACACAACCGACGACATTCCATCTGTGTGGCCTGTGGCTGGAGTCCTTGAGGAGGGGCAGTTCAGAGGTGCCGTCTGAGCGCTTCCTTTACAAAGTGGACAAAGGAATGCAGGTCCAAGTGGTGGGGGCATCCACCATAAGGGAATGACGATGCTTCTTTCTGAAGAATGTACAAATAGCCATGTCACACCTCCTAGCCTGGCAGAGTCCTCTCACTGAATGGTCCTGGTCAGGGCTCACGTTGAGGGAGTTGAGAAGCTTTGCTGATAGCTCCAGCTCCTTGCCAGTGACAGCAAAGGGGACGTTTGACATTGAGCTTTTCTATGTAGAATTGAACTCAGCATCATCCAGCTGAAGGCTGGCTTGTAAACCTCACTGCTGGCAGCTCCCACATGCAGCAGACTGACTCCCTTGGAAAGGAGACCCACAGTGGAGAGCACCTTACCTCTCCTTATGGGCTCTTTCCTTAGTGGGTTCTGAGAGAGCCTAGCTGGCTTTTCTGTGATGTTCAGAAATGCCCAAATTATCACATAATTTGGCTTTCAGATGTGCTTAAGTTTATGCATGGGACACAAGAGAGAGGGACCTACACATCTGGGCTTCTCTTTGGTGAGGCTTTTGAGAACACAGAGCTTTAGTAACTTTTCACTACTATGAGCTAAAACGCCAATGCTAGAGGACTGGGAGGGGTGCATCACCTTAGCATGTGGTGGTGACCTTGAACCTGGTAGAGCAGTGGGGGCAGGTTTGGAGAGACAGTTCCATAATGCATGGAGGACTGGCACTTCATGTGGGTTCTACCTGGGAAAACCTGGTGTACACATCCTAGGCAACACAGAAGCAGACAAACACATACATGAGCACCCATTCTGTGAAAAATAAATGTAGTGTGAAAATAACAAAACATCATCCCAAGGTGCACTGTGCATAGCACATCACCACCTGCCCTCTGGCACCTGGACCAGGGAAAGTGGCATCCAAAGGCAGTGGATGATATCAGCAGCTTGGTACATTCAGAAGGATGGAGCCTGCATGCAACAGACAAGGCACGTCCATATCCAGGCTGAAATGTGTTGATGGTTCCTTGGGTCTCCTCCTCAGAAGATGCCCACACTGTGGCCACATCAAGCAGACCTCCAAAGTCAAGGTCTCTAAAAGCCCACATGGAAGTAACACATGCAATAAATAAGTGTGCTGCAGAGCTGGCCCTTTGGAGACGGTCACTTGCAGAGGACCCCATTTTGAAGTGGTCTGTTTCTGTCAGTGATGCAGGAAGAGGTGGCCACATGGGGCACGTCTTCCTTGACCTTTGGGGAATGGCTGCTGTTGTTACTGGAGCTTGATTTACTTCTGCTTGGGTCAAGAGCAGGCTGCATGGGTGAGGCCTGGGTCCTGTTGCCCCTGACTAGACAGCCACACACCAGTCGGAAGAAGGCACGCCGCATCTCTTTGCTGGCCAGAGTGTAGATGACAGGGTTCATGGCAGAGTTGAGGACAGCCAGCATGATGAACCATTGGCTCTTGAACAGGATGGAGCACTCCTTCACCCTGCAGGCCACATCAATGAGGAAGAGGATGAAAATGGGGGACCAACAGGCTATGAACACGCTCACCACTATCACCACGGTCCGCAGCAGGGCCATGGATCTCTCGGAGTTATGGTTGGCCACCCTTCGGCTGCTGGACTTAACCAAGAAGTAGATGCGCGCGTACAGGATGACGATGGTCACTAGAATGGCTGTGAAGATGCTGATGAGGAAGGCGATGTACTTCTTAGAGTAGAGGGGCAAGATGGTAGAGCAATCAGGAAAGTTCTCCAGGCAGTTCCAGCCCAGGATGGGCAGGGCGCCCAGCGAGAAGGCAATCAGCCAGCACATCCCAATCAGAAGGAACACGCGGTGTTTCTTGTTGGCGTCATAGGGCCTCATCTTGATCATGGTCAGGTGCCGCTCAATGGCAATGGCCAATAAGCTGCAGGTGGACGCGCCGAGGGCCACGAACATACTGCCCTCCCTGAGGAACCACACTGTCGGAGACAGGCTGAACGTCTTCCTGCCCGACATCAGAATGTTGACCTTGTAGGCTATGCCGGCCAGCAGGTCGCAGAGAGCCAAGTTGCCGATGAAAAAGTACATGCGGTTGTGAAATTTATTGTTTTTCCAGATGGCAATCAAAACCATCAGGTTCTCCAAGACGATGAAGCTACAGGTGACCAAGAAGAGGACGGTGGTGACGAGGGTTCCACCGTCAGGGGGGTCCCGGTCCCGCCTGCCTGCTAGCTTCCCTACGTAATCGTAATGTTTCCGGAGAGTATCATTCCCAAAGATAGGCTGGTGGTCCTGCGCATGCGTAGCCATGACTGTCTATAGACAGATGGTTACCTCAACAGTCCACGAGAGGGCGCTCCAGGAACGTTCATTTCAAGGAACAATTGGGACGGTGGTGGTGGATTCGGGAAGGCGTGCAAGCCTGGATCCAGTAAGAGTGTAGAAAAAAGGCTCTGTAAAGAGATAAAGTAGAGGGAACCTTGGATCAAGTGATCACTATGAACTGACCCTCGGTGTGGAAAATGCTAACGCATTTGGAGGGCTGGTGTACAGGGAGAGCTTGGAATGCAGGCCAAGTTTCTAAGATAGAGACCAGGAAAAGCTGTTAGGGCCCTGCAGCTGCCAGAGAAGAAACCTCAGTGCGCGAATCTGAGAATCAGGAAACCAAGGCAGAAGATGCGAGCAAGCTTCCACTTGGAAACCTCCAGGCACCAGGAAATACTGAGTTAGTTCTCACCCGCCGCGTGGGAGCTGGTAAACCACTCTTCCCAGCTGCAGAGGGAATCCGATTTTTCTCAGGATGAGAAAAAGGGAGGGGAGAAGGGAGAGAGGAAGGAAGGACAGAGGGGAGAAGGAGAGGTAGGAAAGGAAGGGTAGAGAAAACAGGACACAGTAGGGGGAATGAATAGTGTCTGAAGGAGCTCTGAGTCCTCCCTGATGAGTTTTGGAGGGACACCATGGGAAGCATCCCATACTTCCTTGGACCAAATCCCTTGAGGTCTGGAGGGCCTTTGGCCCACCTGGCAGAGAGCCTTACAGCCTGACCACACAGGCCGGGCAGGAAGGGCAGCCTGAGGCTGAACAAGAACCCTGAGGCCACTGCACTGAGCAGAACCCGGGGAGGAAGGACTGCGGACTGGCCTGGAAGCTGCTGCCGCGGAGGTTAAGGCAGAAAGGGAGGAAATTACATGAACTTTGAGTATGACTTGAAATGCAGAGGTCTGCGCTGGGAGTATTAGTTAGCATATTCACAAGGCCTGTGAACAGAAGAAAGGACACGCACAGGATTGCTGTGAAGGTCTTGAATGAAAGCACCGGGCCCTCAAGAAATTGTGTGTGTGTGTGTGTGGTGCAAATGCATGCACGTGTGTGCCCCTGCATGTGTGTGTCACTGAACCTGGAGCTCACCCATGCAGCCATGTTGGCTGACCACTGAGCTCCAGGGATCCTCCTGTCTACCTGCCCACGACACTAGGATTATAGGTGCCTGCCACCAGACTAGCTTTCCACGTGGGTGCTGGGGGCCGGAACTCAAGTTCATGCTTGCATGGTAAGCACTTTACTAACAGCCACTCCCCAGTCCTGCCCACTGGCCCTCGGATGCGTTAACCTGGCTTGTGGCTCATCTCCCCATGGTTCTGAGGCTCTGCAGCTCAGCTGTGAAGGCTTGATTCCCACAGATTTACCATCCATTCTTCATTTGTAGTTGACACACATAATTGTACGTATTTGCCGGTGCGGTGTGGTGATATGTATATACCGTGGGTAATAATCGAAGCATGGCCATTAGCATCCTCACCTCCTTAAACGTTTGCAAGTTTGAAACCCCTGTCTTTGAATTCTTTATTGTTATGAACCCAAGCCAACTCACTCTGCTTCGGAACTCTAGAACTGATTCCTCTGTCCGCTGTGTCTAACCTCTTCCTGTTCCTCCCAACCCCCTTTCTAGACTCACCTATTTTAAGTTAAAGTTACTGGGTTCTTAAATGTCCAATGAGGTCCAAGTGGAGTGAGTTGAAAACAGCCCACTTTTTGTCCACAGTGAGGGTTTATTCACAGTGTTTAAGTTCCAGCCCTAAATTTGGTTCCTAGACACATGGACGAACACTGCAGTACCTCATCCACCACCAGGAGTTTCTTCCACAGGTCTGCAGTGACTTTAATCCCTGAAGGATACCAGTGGTTCCTCCATGGGTGGTGCTAGGGGGCTGAGAAGAAAAAGTGACCACAGAAGGGCTCTGCACCCCTGGGACCCCTTTGGGAGCAGTGGACAGTACAAGCCTTTCCTTTCTCCATCACTTGGGAGGCCTTAGAGTGGGCGACATTGGGAAGAGGAGGCCCATGGCTTCTTGGCAGAGACATCTTCTAGTTCCTGGCCCTCAAAGACATCTGCTATTCTGGAATCCCCAGGAACTGTCTGAATTCATGTCTACACTCTACCTGGAATGGCCCTTGGCCTAGGCCAGCTCTGAGAGCTGCCTGGGACCACAGAGGGAGTGGGTGAAGTGCAGCTTGAATGCCGCCTGCTGGCTGGTGGAACGCTTTGCGCTGCCTTCTTTTAACTCCAAAGAGCTGCTCTGAGGATGAGATGCCAGTGGTGCAGAGGGGCTCACCTGTCAGGACCCCTGTCATCCATTGAGCCCCGTCTCACCCCAACCAGGCTCCCCACTGTTCTTCTAAAGCTTCTCCCTGAGGCAGGCAGGACAATTCTGCAAGTCCCTTTCTACTCTTAACCACCCTGGTGGTAGTGATGGTGATGGCAGTGGTGTGGTGGTGATGGTGGTGGTATTGGTGGTGGTGGTGGTGATGATGGTGGTGGTATTGGTGGTGGTGGTGGTGATGATGGTGGTGGTATTGGTGGTGGTGGTGGTGGTGGTGATGGCAGTGGTGTGGTAGTGATGGGGGTGGTGGTGGTGGTAGTGGTGGTGGTGGTGGTGGTGGTGGTGGTAATGATGGTGGTGGTATTGGTGGTGGTGGTGGTGGTGGTGGAGGTGGTGGTGGTGGAGGTGGTGGTGGTGGTGGAGGTGGTGGTGGTGGTGGAGGTGGTGGTGGTGGTGGTGGAGGTGATGGTGGTGGTGGTTGTTCTCATACTTTTTTTTTGACTGAAGGGATCATGTAACCTAGCCTGACCTAGCAGTTGCTATGATAACCTTGAACTTCTGACCCTCCTGCCTCTGCCTCCCAAGTGCTGAGAATACAAGCTGGAGCCACCGGACTCAGTTTTATTCCGGGGATTGAACTCACAGTCTCTTGACTGCTAAATGAGCACTCACCCCCCAGCCCACCCCTTCAGATTTTTGTTTAAATCTTGTCTGTCACATTCTACTCATCTTATGGCATCTTCTAGGGTCACAGCAGCTCTCATGACCTTTCCTTGAGGCTGCTGTCACTTTAAGAAAAACATTGCAAGCTCTCATTTGAAGACTGGAAATTAGAAGCAGCCATGGTTTTCTGAGATTCAACAACATATCCGACAAAATCAACTTGGGGAAAGAAGGGTTTATTTGGCTCCCGGGTCAAGGGTGTGGTCCACCATGACGGGGAAGGCATGACGGTCACATTGCATGTAGTCAGGAAGCAGAGAGAGATGACTGCTGGTGTTCAGCTGGCATTCTTATTCAGTCCGGGACCCCGCCCCATGGAACGGTGCTGCCCACACATTTCAATTAACCTGATCTAGAAAACAGCCGTGCCCAGAAGTTTGTTTCCATGATAATTCTAAATGCCATCGAGTTGATAGTCAAGATTAGATACCAAAGGCAGGAAACGTCATCATCATGACCAGTGCCCAGCCCCATGTCCTGTGAGGGCTGTCCCTGTCACAGCAGCTGTCACGCTATGTTCCTCCCACACTATGCTCTGTCCCCATCACGTGACTAGCTGTGCCACCCACAATGCCACAATGCCCAGGTTTGTCTCAAAATGTCCCTGGGCTATCTGCTCTGCAATCAGGGATTTCTGTCCCAGGAATGGACACCCTGTGTCTGAAGCCCTGGATCACAGCACAGGTGGAAACCGATTTTCAGCTCCAGGTTTCTTGTTCTAGGGAAGATGAGAAAACTTAGAGTAACCTTTGTGTATTCATGGGTACACACGTGTGGAAGCCAGGGGTCAATCTCAGGTGTGGTCCTCAGATGCTGTCTACCTTGGGTGTTTGTTTATTTGTTTGTTTTGAGACAAGGTCTCTCATTGGTCTGGAACTTGCCTAGTAGGCTTGACTGGCTGGCCAAAAAGTCCCAGGAATCCTCCTGTCCCGTGTCCCCAGCACTGGGATTACAGGCATGCACCACCATACCCTTCTTTTTCACTTGAGTTCTGGGACTGGAACTCAGCTTCTCATGCGTGAGAGGCGGACGAGCACTTCACCAAAGGAGCCATCTGCCCAGCCCTCGGGATGTTCTTACACTAACTCAGCTCGTCTCCTGTGCCTCGCTTTCCCAACCTCCCACAGCACTCGACACACCTCATCGCTCCCTGGGAAGTTGGGGCTTTGGCCTCAAGTGTGAGCAGAGGGGATGAGAGCCCCTTGAAATCAGCTGATCTGGACTCCCTCTAGGAGGAACAGAAGGTGAAAAACCAGGGATCTCAGCGAGAGCACATAGACGGTTGAGCAGAGTGAGAGAGAAACAGGTGAACAGAGAAGCAAACACCTAACAATTAAATAACCACAGTAAAGATAGCAGACATGCCAGGACCTGCGAAGGCCAAAGGCC
This sequence comes from Peromyscus californicus insignis, assembly GCF_007827085.1. Taxonomy (NCBI): domain Eukaryota; kingdom Metazoa; phylum Chordata; class Mammalia; order Rodentia; family Cricetidae; genus Peromyscus; species Peromyscus californicus. The sequence goes on from NW_026294606.1 coordinate 13,448,723, forward strand.
TGTAGGCTAACCCACTTTGCCACTAAAGCCTGGACGATGGTTCCCCTTAATTAAAACTCCTCTCTCAAGCGGCTGAGATTTTATATAACATATTCTGTTGAAGATGAGTCTCTGCATTTGCAATCTGAAGCTGTCACATTGGGACCTAAACATGTATTTTCTCTGGTTGATTATCAGTAGCACAAAGCTGGCCGTATCCTGGGAGCTAAGTCCTGGACTAAACACCAGATGATTTGGGATACATCTGGATGTCACTGTGCATGGCAGCAGCAGGACACAGGAGCTCTTTCCTCTGTCCCCAAGGGGTGCCACCCACAGACCTCCACTTTGCTAGAAGAAAGCCTGAGCCTTGGGTATCAGTGAGCTCTTCTCAATATTGCCACCCAGTCACCACAGGAGTGCACCAGGAAGCCAACCTGACCCATGCCACACAACCAAAACACTGGAGACCAGCACTCAGATCAGCAATAGGCCACCAGGGGTCTCTACTGGTCACTACCGTCACCTAGCATGACCACTGTCTGTGTTCCCCAGCCCACGTGAATTTATATCGTTTCTTTCAGTATGTAAATGAACTCATGGGATACTCCACACCTGGTGTGTTTTCGTCCCCAGGATGCTCATGTGAACCAGGCTTGCGGATGCAGCCAAATCCTTCTTGTTCTCAATCCGTTGTGTGTCTGCACATCACCCTCTATTGGATCTGACTTACAGACAAGGGCAATTTCTCCCATGGCCAAGTGTTGTGTCTCACACATTCTTTTGGTGAACAGATGCCTTCATCTTTACTGGCCGCCCTTGGTACGGTACAGGGGCACACTGGTGGGCTGTAACCATGACCCAGAAGTGCTGGTCTCTCTGTCCAGCTCCGACTGTGAAACGGATCAAGGCACCTCCATTGAAGGCAAGGTGGATGCAGCAGGCAGTCTTGCATCCTATTTTGGGGAAGCAAAGACTGTGTAAATTGGACTGCTGATTCATTTTCCTTGGAAAGAAAGGAAGCTCCAGGGCTGTGGAGATGGCTCAGAGGGGAAGGCACTTTCTGCACAGGCTGAGAGCCTGGGTTTGAATCCCCAGGTGGCTTGTAAAGCCAGGCATGATAGTGCATTTCTGAAATCCCAGCACTCCCACACTAGATAGGAGACAGAAGAATACCCAGATTTGCCAGCAGATGGGCTAGCCTAGTATACATAGCAGTGAACAACAAAGGAGACCTGTCTCAAACAAGATAGGGGACAAGGACTGACACCAAAGGTTGTCCCTTAACCTCCACACACATGCTGGCATACATGAGAGAGGAGAGAGAGAGAGAGAGAGAGAGAGAGAGAGAGAGAGAGAGAGAGAGAGAGAGAGAGAGACAGGCGCACACACACACACAAACCACTCATACAGGATTTTTTTTATATATAAAGAAATCTGATGTTGAGACTGTGGTCATACACAGACTAGTGAGTGTGTCTTCTAAAATGTGAGGCACATTCCACAGGTAGAGAGGTCCCACTGAGCTCTAGGGGAGAGGGCTCCCTCAGCAGCACTGGTCTCAGCACAGATTCCTCTGCAGCCCCTTGCCTGTGTTCACCAGCTCACTGCCAAGGTTTGCACTAGCCAGCGCTCTGACCCGCCTGCAGACTCCTCCCTCCCCTCTGATCTGATCGGGACTAAGCCGGAGTCCTCAGTCACTCTGTGCTTAGTGGGAGCCACTGTTCACATCTGAGCCGTCCTTGCAGCGCCACCTGAGCCTTCTCACTTTGGCCTCATGGCACTAGGGTCACACAGCCTTCCCTCAAGCACTCTGACACCAAACATGTTCTCTTTTTGCCAAGAAGGAAGGAGACGCCTTGACCAAATGGCTCCATGGTGGGTGACCCCACACGAGACCTCGCCGATATTAGGCATGCCTGCCCCCCCCCCCCCAATCCAAAAGCAGCATCCCCTGGGGAAAGCGAGCCTGGGAGAGGGGTCCGATGGATTCCAGATGTGCCTTCTACCCTAGCGACTCACTTTCTCCATATGTCAGTTTAAAAAGTAAACAGACTATAAAAGGAAGGAAAAGGAGGGGGACTATTTCTGCTGTCTAGTGTTTCCCCGTCTCTTTCTCACTCCCCTCCCTCTCTCCCTTCTCTTTTTTATCCTTTTCTCCTTCCTCCTTCCCTCTTTCTCTCTCGGAGAAAAAGAAATCTCTTTTGATCAGAGGAAGAACTCCATGTCTGCAAAGACATGTCTTTCCAGAGACATCAGTGACCTCATCCTCCAAACTGAATTAAAGCGTCCACTATTTGACAGTGAGCAACATTTCTTGGAAAGCCAGAGTTTGCTTCATTTTCTTTTTCTTTTACAAGAACTGAGAAATGAAATAGCCAGCGGGCCAGTTCATGGCTCCCAATCCTGGAAAGTTCCTTTGCTAATGAGTCCCCTCACTCTGGGTTTTCTGCCTTGACCTTACTCTGCCTCCAGAGACAGTCCAGGACAGACTGCACAGCCTCACACACTAAGCTCATCAGTGAAGCACCCTGTGAGAGAAAGCTTACAGATGAAAGCTGGGTGAAGGCTTCCCGTATCTCTCACTTGCTTTCCTTCAAGCATGGATACAAGTCCCTCTGCCTGGTGGGGCTTTCCAGGTCCTGCTGTCTGCTGTACACATCCTTCTCATTAGCAAACAAGATGAAGTTACAGATCCAGATGCAGTCCAAGAAACCCCAGAGACGGAGGTCATGTCCCAAGAATGCTGGGTGCCGTGCGAACGTCCTGAGCCAACAGACTCGTCTATAAGAAGGCATCAGATTATGATGCAAGGTCTCTGTATTTTTGTTCTCCTTTGCCTGCCAGTCAGTCTTATCAAATTCTCAGTAAGGGCAGGGGACCAGCTTATGCCAAGCTTCCAGAAAGTGATTGTAAATATGTGGAAATAGCTTCCATCAGAAAGTTAAAGACATGCACGAACATGGGGTATCCTGCCCAGGAAGTCCATCCTGGTCATTCCATGTCACATCTAGTCCCCAAAATAGCATGTGACTTCTGAATGGACACATGGGGAAACTGAGGTTGCGGGGAGGATCATGCATTCTTAGTGGTAGAGCTTGGCTAGGCTGGATGCCAGGGCATCTGTTCCAGCCCATCCCTTCAGGGATTAGCTTTTTATGAGTCAGTCACTTGTCATAGGTCCCTTAACTAGGAGGTGCTAAGAGCCTCTGAAGTGTCTTTGCAGCCTAATTGCTTGAAGCTACTGGAATACCAGTCTGGGAGCTTTGGCGGAATGTTTAGATAACTCCTAAGACAGGAGAATGCAAGGAACATCCAAAGCCAAGGAGCACAGCCGTCTGCTGAGCACCTCTTCCAAGAGTGGTGGAAAACCTTTTAGAATCCTATAACTTGGATCCAAAATTGATAAACACGGAATTGGAAGGTAGCCATGATGAGAAGATTCAGGGACCCCAGCACCACATCCCAGCTAACACAAACAGCTTGCTTAAAAGCGGCCTCCAGCCTTTGGTAGAAAAAGGGAACACCAACATTTTCAAAATTGTGACACACTCAAATTTGTATTATTCTTGTAACAAAAATATATTCATAAACTGTAGGCATCAAGGAAGAGATCTGTGGAACAAAGTGTCATGATTTCCAGAAAGAGGACCAGTCCCTGATTCGTGGGAAGCAAGTCATCAGGCCAGCACATAAAGCTTCGCAGGAAATGAGAGTTCCTACATCCAAATATGGTAGAAAACCAGAGGGTCGTGTAGGTAAAACAAACAAACAAAAAATCATAAAGAGCAATGACATTGGAAAGATGCTAAGTGGTTATGACATCATTCTCCCTATATTAAGGGGTCCCTAAGGGTGGGCTCTGCAGGTGGACTCCCTGGCATGTGTGAAAGCAGAGTGACACTGACCGGATGTGATATCTGCTGGTTTGCAGACGGGAAGACTCAACATGGGATTCTATGGCAACACAACACACCCCAGCACTGAGCTCTGTACCCCTTAAGAAGCTTACAGATCTAGATACCTCCACAGCTCCTCAAACAGCACACACACACTCACACACACGTACACACACACATACACAATACACTCACACATACACACAACACATTCACACACTCTCATACACATACACATATTCACACACACAACAAATTTACTCACTCTCATACACATACACATATTCACACTCACACATACATACATACACATACACTCACATACATTCACACACGCTCACACATACACATACATGCATACACATACTCACACATACTCTCCCCCCCAACAAACACACCACCTCACCACCACCATCACCTCAAAAAACAGCCCTGATCACAGCCACACTTGTCAACAATTTACCTGCAGTATGTAACCCTTTACTCCACTTTCTAAGAATTACAGTTTCTTGACCCTGTCTGCCTGGTTTTCACCTATGAAGGAAGGAACTTTGAATAGTAAACTTTGTAGGTGGTGATATGCAATACCGGAGACTTCTGACTGCAGATGTTAGAATGATGAGTGACTCCGGAGGTCTCAGAGCACCAGCTCTGGGGTGGGGGTGGGGGTTCAGGGTGATGTTACTGTGATGTTCAGAGCAAAGCATTTCCTTTAAACAGCTGACAAGAAGTCCCTCTTACATCAGGAGTGTCCAAGGCCAGAGAGACAGGGACACAGAGATCATGCACAGGCACACAGTTAATAGCCGCCCTTCCCTCTGTTCTGTCTCAGTTAAAAACCGACAGACCAATTTTCCCGCCGAGCCTCACTATCACATTGCAGACACCTTTGTATTCCAGCTCCAGGCCTGACACCCCTAATTGCCTAGTTTAAGAAGTGCTAAGAAAACTGGAATTTTGTAGCTAATAAAACTTAAAAGAACGACAACCCCCGCCCCAACACCCCTGAGGGAAAAACCATACACACTCCCCATCCCCAGATTTTCTTCCCATGAGGACGTCTAACTTCCGAATTAGGCCAGTATAGCGAGGGAACTTGGAGAGCTGGCTCACTACGCTCAGGGTTTACGAACACATCTTTTAAAAAAGCCCTTGTTGTAATGTAGAAGAATCCTATACCCCCTCCATCAGCCCCGGGAGGCAGCTAGGTCACCGGAGTGAATGGCCTGGAGAAGAGGAGGAGGTGGCCGGATGCGAGGCATTCGCGAGCCCAGGTCATGGTGCCCCGACTTGGTTAGAATTTTATCCGAAAAGTGGTCCGAGTGGACCCGGAACCGCTCCAGCCGGATGCCCCGCTCACCTCGGTCAGCAAAGTGCGTCTGGGCTGGCTGCATCCTGCGGTGTCTTAGCTAAGACTCCAGTCTAGGGGCTCCGGAGGTCGCTCGTGGCCTCAGGTTTCCCCTGGTCATCCAGTCACCTCGCTCAGCACCCGGACCTTGTCGCCTTCCTCTGAATTCGCTCACCCAGACTCTGCCCCAGAGGATCCGAAGGCAAACTTTTGCAACGACTCTCCGGGGCGGGGCCCAGAGTCACCCCGCCTCCTGCCGCCCCTAACCCAAGCTTTGGCGGGCTAGTCCCCTGCTACATGGAGGTCCCCAGCCACGTCTCCGCCCCGGGCCAGGTCCCCGCCCAGCCTCTCTGCCAGTCTGCGGCACCGGGCTGTCAGGACCCATGACTGGGGCTCTTCACTCCTTCGGACTCCCCTGCTCTTATTCCTTTAACGCTAACACACACAAAGATCCTGGAACCTGACCTCAGGGTCCTGCATCTATCCCGCAAATTCTCCGTGCTCCAGGACCCAGCAGCTGCAGAAATGGATGCAGAGCTGGGCTTGAGTAGTCTGCCTAGGTGGCCAGGAGGATTTGGGCGGATCCGTATTAATACTGTCACTCCCTTCAAGATGACTAGTGTTAACCATGCTGTCTTTAATGTCATGGTCTTGATAGGGACCAGTTCAGTCTGAAATTGACTGACTGCCAGCTTGAGCTGATAAGCTAAGCCTTCTGCCCCCTGTGGCCCCCCACCCCCACCCCGTCATCCCTCTACCAGCTGCAAGGCAGGGGCTCCCCACCCCCGCCTGAGACCTGGCTCCGGGGTCTTGCCCACCTTAGCTCACCTCTATCACACCCCAGCCTACTCTTGTGCTCAGGGGCAAGCCTCACCTGCCATGTAGGGAGAAATGAGAATCTTTGGAAGGGAACTGCTCAATTACAAAGGAAATTTAAAAGTTCTCTAGACCAGCTTGTAGAGGGAGTAAGGAGAGGAAGCTGAGCTAAATTCCTGAGCAGGCAAAGTCCAGGCCTGTTACCTTCTCTCAAGTGCTTTCTTGCCTGTAGACGATGAATTTGGAGCAGGAAGCTGCTTACTTGGGGTTCACCTGGCATGTGAAGGTAGAACTTGCCTGGCCTTGGCCTTCTCTGTTGCCTGGTGAGAAACACAAGCCCTCAGGGTCATGAGCCCTGCCTTGGCTGCTCCGTGGCAGCATGATTCCCCTGAGCTCTGGATCTACTTGCCTAGCCTTCCAAATTTGCTTAGTGTCTTGGACACAGCAGGGAGAAGCTATTTCTCTCCTCAAGTGCAATGGGAATGAGTGTGTCTCAGTGTTTGACTCCTACAACATTCCGTTAAAGAAGGAAGAGGCGGCTGCAGTTCAAGATGCTTCTGTAGCTCTTTCTACAGCCACTTCCTGTGGCCAGGGGAAGTGCACAGCATCTTGGCCACTCTCTAACCCCACAAAAGGGTCCAGTCCTCTGCTTCCCACTGTGCCACCATCACGGCCATCGCTGCTAGAGGTGCGTTTTTATAGCATCTGCATCTCCAATCCCCAGGAAAGCTCCTGATAGAACAGGGTGACCCTGAGACCCTGTGACATCCTCCAACACCAGCCTCAGGAATCAGTCTCCCAAGCCTGAGAGCTACGAGGAATTTTACTGCCAACGACGGGCTTTCCTAAGAGTGATTTCACCCAGAGCATCCTGGAAGTCTCCCTGAAACCTGTATTTCAATGAAGCCTTTTATCCCTCAAAGATTCCCAGCCAGAAGCAGCTGTCTTCCCAATTCAGGCCTGATAGAGTCCCCACCCTGTCTGCTGGAGGGCCTACCTCACCCTTGTTTGCTGTGATGGAGGTCCTACCTCACCCCTGTCTGCTGTGATGGAGGGCCTACCTCACCCCTGTCTGCTGTGATGGAGGGCCTACCTCACCCCTGTCTGCTGTGATGGAGGCCTTTACTCTGTCTACTGTGCTAGAAACCTTACCCCTGCTGTTCTGTATCTGGACTTTAAGCTCAGGCACTCAACTCCCACAATGGGTCTCTAGGCCCACAGATTCCACTACAGACAGACTTCTCTGCATCTCCCAAGAGAAGTAGCTCTCCTTTCAGGTTTATTGACTCAAAGTCTTCCCTGTGTGTTGTTGGCTGATGAGAGAAAGCCAGTTCACAAGCTCAGCAGGAATGGAGGAGTTAGGGAATTCTAGTTCCGTGACCATCCCTGAAAAGATGGAGTTGGATAAGTGTGTCAGAAGGTATGAGACTTTTAGGTGAAAGTGTGGGCTGGTCACACAGTGCTGGCTGGAAATGAAGAAGTGTTTTCTGTGGAGATGTCAGCAGGTGTCTGATTGTTCTGTGGCCTCTAGACTGAGCCTTGGGGTACCCAGATACTCTGAGTGTCATTCTTAGCATGCTTGTGGGGGTGTTTGGGTGAGAAGAACATTTGACTGCTCCAGCAGAGGGCTGGTCTGTGTGGAGAAGTTCTGTCGAGTCCCTTGGGTATGAATAGACTGTTCTGAAGACAAAGGGCCAATCTCCCTAGGTAGAGAGCACTCTCTGCTGATTGTCTTTGGCTTATTCACGGCAGTATATACAGCTTCAGACTTGAGTTGGTCCATTAACTCCACAGGGTTGGATTTGGATTGTTACTTCCATGAACGAGTCAGTCCCTCCTGGCAGGTGTGTTTGTGTTACAGGTGTGTGCATCCATGTATCTATTCTATTGGATTGTTTTTCTGGAGAGCACTGACTGCTGGAATTGTGGTCCTAGAGAAAAATATGAGCTCTTTACATATAGATACCATGTGAGAAAGGAGCTCTCTTGGGGCAATATTGGGGACTTGGGTCTTGTGGTCACTGCAACTTGATAGACAACCTCAAGCCACTTCCTCTCTGCCGACTTGCACCACACAGATTTTGATAGAGATGGCTTTAATATTTGGACCTGGCTGTGGGCTTGCAGAATGGAACATGGCCTGCATGTTACAACCCTATTCAGACCCTTTGACTCACTGCCACATCCTTCGGGGGTGGGGGAAGTTCATTTCATGACGGCCATCTGCCAACACCAAGTGACTACAGCACCTTGTCCCCATCACCACACTCCTACTCTGTCCCCTGTCGTCATCCTTGAGGTCAACCAGAAGTTCCAGGAACCGTTCTTCTCACAGTTCATGTTTCAGAAAGAAGTTGCCAGTCTTCAGAGACATAACTCACATACACTGTGTCCATGTGGTATGTGTACTGTGAGAACGTGTGTGTGAGATGTGGGTGTTTGTGCAGTGTGTAGTGTGTGATGTAGTGTGGTGTGCTTGGGTGTGTTTGCATAATGTATGTTTGTGCAGTGTATCTGTAATGAGTAGTGTCTGTGTGTGCTTGTGAGTGTAGTATGTGATGTGTGTGTGTGTTGGGTAGTGAACTTGTGTGTGTTGTGTGTTTGCATGGTGTATATGTCTATGTTTCTGATGTGTGTGGTGTGTGATATATATGTTTGTGTGGTGTATCTGTAGTGAATGATGTGTGAGTATGTGTATATAGTATGTGATATATGTGTTTGTATATGACATAGGCATACTGTATGATGTGGTGTGCTATATGTATTTATATGTGTGATATTTGTGATACATGTGGTATGTATTGGGGTATGGGGGTGTATACTGAAGGAAGAAAATGTGTTTGACTCTTTATGGAAGATAATCGCAAGTGCCCTGAGGTTTAAAAGGAGATTGACATTGGCCTTTGGGGTTCCTGTGGCAGAGCTTCTGAATCCTTGGAACTGACTCTCCTTTGTATGCTAGCAAGATGACTAGAGATCAGGGTCCTGTTAGTGTGGGGGTGGAATCCAACTACAGAAAAGTCAACTGAGGGGTTAGAGGTGTGAAACCTTCAGCCTTTCCCCCTGATCTCCAGAGCAGAGAGGGCTGGGAAGGTCTCATCAACAGTAGCCAGTGACAGCATTGACTGATCTGCCGTAGGCTCCATCAAAGACCCACACCAGAGAGCTCCAGAAGGGTGAGTAGGTGGAGAAGGGATGGGGCTCCACACTCTGCCAACCTTGTCTCCCACAGCTCTTTATCTGGCTGGTCCTGAGTTGTGTCCTTTGAGGCAAACCATTATTCTAGTGAATAAAAAGTGCTCCTGACTTGGGGAGTTATTCTGAGAAACTATGAAATTGAGGGCTCATGAGGAGCTTCAGATTAGCACTGTTTGGGTGGAAAACCACTGTTTGCAGTGTGCAGTCAGAACCCAGGGCATCCTCGCTACCTCTGGGTAGCCAGTATCAGAATAGCACAGAACAGTAGGGCACTGTGGGCTTTAGAGAAATGAAGAACTGGTCAGTGCTGGAATGATGCATTCCTTGGTGGAGACAGGTACCGAGACCCTGATCAGAACTACTCTCTGGTCCTCGGCCCCAGGGTCTACTGCCAAGGTAGGGCCTTCCCCAATGTAGCCCATAGTCAGCTGAAGAAGCCCATGTCCAATGAGACAGTGAGCATCCTGCTCTCCATCATCAGGTGGCTTGTTACCCCCACCTCCACCACTACCCTCTCTCACATTCTGTAGCTTCTCCATGCTGTCAACCACCCAAGGCCCAGAGAGGCTGGCTGGGGACAGTGCTTTGCAAATCCTCACCTAGGTTAATTTGTCTGTGCTTTGCAGGTTCTCATTCCCTCCAGACTCTAGGACTTCTCTGTGTCTGTATCTTCTGAGATGACAACACACAGTTCATTCTAGAAGAAGATCCAGGGTAATTATCTCAGCATTCACTGTTCATAGCCCCTTCCATGTTTTAGCATAGACAGTCATCCTGTGCTTGTACTTGAGAAATTCAACAAGACATAGGTAGTCACAGAATTGCCCAAGATACAAGAAGAGGAAAGAAATCCATCCCTCCCTCTCCCTCTCTCCCTCTCTCTCTCCCTCTCTCCCCTCTCCCTCTCCTTCTCCCCCCCCACCCTCTCTTTTGAGACAGGATCCCTCACAGAATTTGATGCTCGCCAGAGCTTCAGGGATCCTGGTGTCTCTGCTTTGGGATTACAGTAGATCACCATGCCTGACTTCTACATGGGTGCTGGAAATCCAAAATCAGGTCGTCATACATGTGCCGTGGTACTCTTTCCACTGAGCCATCTTTCCACCTCATCTCATAGTCTGTCAGGCATCTCTAGATGATACTTTATACAATGTAAATGCTATTGAAATAGTTTATATGTTATAAGATTCAGGGAAGAATGACAAGAAATCATGTGTACATGTTTAGGTTTTTTATACTTCAATCCATAGCTACTTAAATCTGTGATTGCAGGGCCCTTGGATATGAAGGGCTGAATGTGTGTGACATGTCTAGGGAGGAAGGTAAGAAGAGATAGAATGAAGATGAGCAGTGACCTGGGTTGAGAAGTGCGTAGTTAAGAGGGAATGGGAAATGGCTGCCCAATGGTGTGTAGTTGTGTGTGTGTGTGTGTGTGTGTGTGTGTGTGTGTGTGTGTGTGTACTTACATATGGATGCTCACAGAGACCAGAGAGGAGAGCATTGCTTTCCTTGATCCCCTGAAGCTGGAGTTACAGGTTCTTGTGAATTTCATGATGTGGTGCTGAGAACTAAACTCAGGTCCTCTGCAAGAGCAGTACCTGCCATTTCTCCAGCTCTGACACAGGGTTTCTTTGAGGGCCAATGACAAGAGTCTAAAATAGACTGTGGTAGCTATACCATTCTCTGAATGTGCTAAAAACCATCAGGTTGCATACTTTCTGTGGAGAAGTGTGTGGTCTGAATTGTATTTCACTAAAGTTATGAAAACGGCCCTGTAAGTCTTAAGGTATTTTTAGAAAACAGCATATTTGAGGGGAAGATTATTATTGATGTGTATAGGGCCTTCTCATTCTATTCCTTGTTTTAGAATTGCATTGTTTTAAATGCACACATATTAGCTTCATTTAGAGAAACCCAAACTTGCAGTCTTTATCCTGCAATGATGACACCCAGCTGTGTGCCAGCAGCAGGCAGGTGGAGCTGTCTGGACTTGGAGTTTGCATTGCTGAATAGGACAGAGCTTTCCCAGGTTCTTTGCTGTGCGGTGTTCGTCCCCTCCAGCACCAGTCAGCCTGCAGCTGTGCCTCAATGGCTTTGTGGGGATCTAAAGAGCAGGGCAGGGCTGGGCACGTGGCTCAGTTGGTGGAGTGCTTGCCTAGCATGCACAAGACCTGGCCTCCATCTCCAGTGCTGCATAAACTGAATATGGTGGTGCACACCTGTAAATCTCAGCACTTGAGAGGCAGAGGAAAGAGAAGAGGAGGTCATGGTCAAGGCCACTACATTTTCTTTGTCCGTTCATCTGCTGTTAGGCATCTGAGCTGGTTAACTTTGCTATTGTGCATGATGCCATGATGGCCATGCAGGGATTTTTTTGGCTGTAGTTCCAGAAGTAGGACAGCTGAATCACAGACTAGATCTACTTTCAGTTCTTTTCCATAGCATCTGCACTACTTTACATTCCTGCCAAAAATGTATAAGAATTCCCTTTCCCCCCATGCCTTAGTCAATGTTCTATTACTGTTAAGAGACACCATGACCCAGGCAACTCTTACAAAAGAAAGCATTTAATTGGGGGGTTACTTACAGTTCCAGAAGTTTAGTTCATTATCATAATGGCAGGAAGCATGGCAGCAGGTATAGCAGACATGGTGCTGGAGAAGAAGTCGAAAGCTACATCTCGATCTGCAGGTACAGAGAGAGACACCAGGCTTGGCATGGGCTTTTGAAAACTCAAAGCCTACCTCCAATGATGCACTTCCTCCAACAAGGCCACACTTGCCAGTCTTTCTAATCCTTTCAAATAGTGCCACTCCCCGGTGACTAAACATTTAAATATATGAGCCTGTGGGGGCCATGCTAATGCAAATCACCATACCCCATATCTCACCAGCATTTATTTATTCATTTATGTTATTTTTGTGGGGTGTATGTAAGAGAGGGGTTGTGAAAATACGTGGATATATGTGCTTTTGTGTATGGACACCATGAGGTGTCTTCTATATTCAAGCTCTACGTTTTGTGGTGATATATTGTGTACCCTAATAAAATTTGCCAGGTCAAAGAAGCAGAGCAAGCCACAGCCACCACCTCTTATCTCACTGGCTCCTGAGCCTGGAAGAGCTCCAGCTGAAAGGATTCCTCAGCTGAAAAGCCTTTAGTTCCTGTCTCCTCAGCCTTCTATACCTGTCTCCACCCAATCATCACTTCCTTCCTAGTGCTGGGATTAAATGCGTGTGTGCTTCCCAAACAAAGGCATGAGTTCTCAAGTGCTGGGATTAAAGATGTGTGCCACCACTGCCTGGCTCTGTTTCTCTCCTAGACTGAGTCAATCTTATGTAGTTCAAGGCTTTGCACTCACAGAGATCCAGACAGATCTCTGCCTCCTGAGTGCTAGGATTAAAGGTGTGTGCCACCACTGCCTAGCTTCTATGTTTAATCTAGTGGCTTGTTCTGTTCTCTGATCTTCTGGCAAATTTATTAGAGTATATAATATATCACCACAGCCTTTTTATTTATGTATTCATAAATATTTTTATTAATTCTTTGAGAATTTTATATAATATATTTTGGGCATATTCACCCTCTTGTAACTTGAAGGTTTCTCCAGGTCCCTCCAAGCCCCCACAGTCCCATGGCCCACTTATAAAATAATCACTCAGAAGCTTAAGTTAATTATAACTGCTTGGCCATTAGCTCAGACCTACCACTGAGTAGCTCTTACATTTAAACTCAGCCCATTTCTGTTAATCTATATGTTGCCACATGTTCTGTGGCTTTACCTGTGTGCCTTTACATGCTGCTCCCTGGACGGCGGGCTGGCATCTCCTGACTCAGCCTTTCACTTCCCAGAATTCTCCTTCTCTGCTTATCCTGCCTATACTTCCTGCCTGGCTACTGGCCAATCAGCATTTTATTTATCAACCAATCAGAGCAACATATTCACAGCATACAGAGCAACATCACTCATCACCCTCTTCAATCTTCTTAGATCCAGCTCCACCTCTCTACTCCTCAGTTTCATGTTCTCTTTTTAAATATTTACTAATTCATTTACCCTAATTATGCTGTCCACATACTTTGGGTGTGGAGCTACCCACTGGAGCGTGGTTGACCTGCCAGGAGTCATAGCCTTAACACAAGCTAACTCTCCCTCCTCTAGAAGCCACCAGCTGCTCATAGCTGCTCAGTTAGAGGTGGGGCTCATGAGCCCCTTCCCACTCCACACTAGCGTGTTATGTAGACTGACCTTGTGCAGGTTTTGTGTAGGCAAACACAGCCGCTGTGAGTGCTCATGAGTCCTGCCATGTTCAGGAGACACTGACTTCTGCATCTTACAATCTTTCCACCCCCTCTTTCACTGAGCCTTGGGGAGAGGTGTAATATAGATGTCTCATTTGCAGCTGAGCACCCCACAGTCACTTACTCTCTACATTTTGATCAGTTGTGAGCTTCTTTGTTAACCACCATCCACTGCACAAAGAAATACCTTTAGACAAGGTCTGAGAGTTCCACTAGTCTATGGGCAGAGAGATGCAAACTCAAAGGGTAGTTAGTTAGGGGATCACAGGGAGGAAGGTTAAATGGGAGGGGAATGGAAAGGTAGGGCAGATGAGGGAATGGGGGAGGAAAAATAAACTCTAAAGATGTTTGTAAAAGTCATATGGAAATCTATTTCATGACCTTCATATATATATATATGTGTGTGTGTGTGTATATATATGTGTGTGTATATATATATATATGTATATGAACCTGTATAAAAGAGTTTTAATTGGAGTTATCCTATTCAAGGGATAGGATAATCATCCTATCAAGAAGCCATAGGCTGCCAAATAAGACACTGGTGCCAGGTGTGGGATACTTCTCCTCAAGTTGTTGGTTAGAATTATCCCAGGGACTCTCACAATAATACAGGCTATTGCCATGGCTCTTGATTGCCCATCTGCTCACCAGAACTTGATGGTAAGACCCTATTGCTTAAGATAGCACAAACATTGGCCACACAGACATGGAGAAATCAAATTGGGTACTGATCAGGAAGCTTCCTTCCTGTTGCCTACCTCTCTTAGTGCTGGAAGGTTCTATGTGGGCTTCTCTCTCTCTCTCTCTCTCTCTCTCTCACACACACACACACACACACACACACACACACACACACACACACACAACAGCTTTGCTGTGAACTCTGTGTACTGTAATAATGTCTGGCATGCCAAGGTAGGCCCATGGATAAAATAGTGGCATGGCTGTTTACGGGGTAACCAAGTACTTCCTGCTTTGATTTAAAACCCACTCCATGGGAGGAAACACAAGCATGGTACTGCAAACCTGGCCAAGGAGCTCACAGGTCCCAGGGGGTGAACCTACTGCTGTTATTTTTCCAAATTGACCTAATATTAAACTGTTCTCTAAATTCATATCTCATATATACACACATACATAGTTGGGCAGGGTCTCTCACTCAACCCATAGCTTCATCCATTGGGCTGAGGTGGCTGATCAATGTTTTTTTTTTTTTGGTTTTTTTTTTTTTGGTTTTTCGAGACAGGGTTTCTCTGTGTAGCTTTGCGCCTTTCCTGGAACTCGCTTTGGAGACCAGGCTGGCCTCGAACTCACAGAGATCCGCCTGGCTCTGCCTCCCGAGTGCTGGGATTAAAGGCGTGCGCCACCACCACCCGGCGCTGATCAATGTTTTAATTGCCTCAGGTTGCAATTTTATTTATGTGGATGTGAGGATCTGAATTCAAATCCTCTTGTTTGCACTGTGAGCCCTTTAGGGACTGAGGACTGCAGCGCCTCCCCAGTCTGTCTCCCTCTCCCAACTTCCTGTGTGTTATGTGGGCCTGCATGCAGGCCTGTGTGTGGGGTTCTGTTTCCACAGCCTCAGGTCTTTCTCATTCTCTCTCTGTGGGCCTTGGGGAGTCAGATGGGGGCGGGGGTAGAGGTTGAGGCCAGTGGGCCCAGGAACCCGACAGTCTCCTCCTCCCCAGCACTGGGATTATAAATGCTCACTACCACACTAGGCTTTTTGAGTGGTTCCCCGGTATTGACTTAGTTCCTCATGCTTACCCAGCAAGCACTTTACCAAGCGAGCCTAGCCTGTTCTGCTTTTTATTTAGTTTTTGATGACAGCCACTGTGACTTGTTTGGGATGGAATCTTGCCGTTTTGTTTTCCATTTCTCTGGTGACTAAAGGCATTGAACATTTTAAAATACATTTGGCATCATGGTAGAAATGCTTCAAGGTGTTGGTTCAGGAAGTGCTTTCTAGATTGGACCCCAAGGCCCAGGAAACAAGAGCCTTTTAAAGCACAGACACACTAGGAAAAAGATCCAGATATGCCTGCCACCCACTCCCCTTGGACTAGGGTTTTGGGGGCGGCTAGATTGCTTGAGACACCCTTTTGTGAAGGACAGAAGCATCACAGTGGTTTGCAAACGAGAAAACAAGTCTCGGAAAGGGGAACTCAGAGCCAGCCAGAGGACTACCACATAACCCTAATCTCGCTTCCGCCCTGGTTGTTCCTCTGGTGACCGCCCCTTCCCAGCGATCCTGCCGGGAACGAGATATTTAACTAGCACAGGAAAGGTTCAGGAGCAAACGCAGCTTTAAACTGTCTCAACAGGCAGCAGCCTGGGGCATGAACTCAGAGATGCAGCGTCCCTGCATCCTTGGGACAAGGGGCGCCCAGCTATGCTGACTGAAGCGAAATCTTAGGACCTGGGGGAAATAGTTAACTTCTCTGATACCGGGAATGCGGCTTTCAGCCGCCAGTGTGTTCAGAGTTGGCAGCGGATAGAAAGAGAACCGAGAAACCAGCCAGGACCTGTGCGCATGCGCATGCTTCAGGCTAACTGGAAGACCCTCCTTTGGGTAGGGGTGGGGTAGCCTGGATTCCCCCCTCTTCCCCCCCACCTCTCTGTCTCTGTCTCTGTCTGTCTGTCTCTCTCTGTCTCCCTCTGTCTCTCTGTCTCTGTCTCTCTCTCTCTCTCTCTCACACACACACACACACACACACACACACACGTAGCGACACTGTTTTGGCTTGGAAAGTAGCTGGAGGCCTTGCTTGTGAATACCACAACCAGGCAGTGCAGACTTCAGCAGCCTGGGTGCTTTCTGTCAAACTCCCCGAAGTGTCACTGCGGATGTGACACCTGGGAAATCGTGGTGGGGGCTGGCTGGCGCAGGGCGCTTCGTTTCCAGACAGTTCCCAGAGGAGGTAAACTGCGTCATTCAATAGTAATGCCCCGTGGTGCTCCTGCGCTGAGCAACCGAAAATGGATAGGTTGGTCAGGAGTAAACCTGCCTGCCTCCTGCTGAGACTGGTTTGATGTGCTCCCACTGTGCCCTGAGGCTTCTGAACAAGTGTCTGCAATGTTTTGGAATACGTTTGCTTATTCTTGGCCACCAAATGGTTTGGTTTGTGGTGGTGGTGGGACCAGAGGGTGGAGATGAATTGAGTAGCGGTTGTCAATTTCCTCCATCTTCCAACATCAAAGGCTGTGGATGACAAACTGAAGGACAGAGGGTTTGATGAGGCAAGAGGAGTCAGCACCAGCCAAGGCCAACCTGGTCCTGTGTGGGCAGGGCCTTTACAATGAGTTTACACACACACACACACACACACACACACACACACACACACACACACACACACACACGGGGATTCCCTCCTCAGAACAGCCCTAGGAGATCAGTTTCCGGTTAAGACAGGAGCCACAGAGAGACTGGTCCATTTTGCTAGAGTTGCACAGCCATGTTTTTACTCTGCCACGATTCCTTCCTAGTTCCCATTGCAGTCGTTGGATCTATCTTGGTTATATTTGGAAATTGCAGCCTCCTTGGAAGACATGGACTGATCCTTCTCCGTGAATGGCCAATACCTGGTGTGCTGATTAAAGTTGCCAAAGTGACTGGATCCAGAACCACCTTTGGATGTGTCTGTGAGGTAGTTTCTAGATCAGGCTACTTGAAGTGGGAACATTCCTCTAAATGTGGGGAGGATGGACTCCTGGGACAGCCGTGTTTGTACAGCCTTGGTGAGATGGACCAGTTTATTGGGAAGTGAAGGCTACGGACGGCTGCCTCTCTCTCAACAGGAAACAACATACTTAACAGTCTTACAACTATCAAGGAAATGGAATTAATAGTTTACAAACCTCCGAAAAAAAAAAAAAGACATAAAAAAGGGAATCTCGGGTCTGGAGTGTTTAATCTTAAAAATTATACCAAACAAATAATTAACAGCAATTCTATACAACGTAAAAGGGAAGAGAAAGGGATACTTCCTAATGAAGAAAGGCCTATCTTTACTCTGAAATCACACAAATATGGTATGAACAAATGCCACTCAACTCCCCTCATAAATACAGACACAAGTGTTCTTGTTTTCATTTGTTTGTTTATTTTTATTTGTTTTTGGGACAGTGTCTCATGTAGCCCAGACTGGCTTCAAACTCCCTCTGTAGACAACCTTGAGCTTTGATTCTCCTGCCTCCAGGGTGCTGAGATTTCAGGCGAGTGCCACCATACGGTGTGTGTGTGTGTGTGTGTGTGTGTGTGTGTGTGTGTGTGTGTGTGTGTATGTGTGTGTGTGTACATATGTGTATATATCAATGAACCAAACCTGTGGCTCACACCTTTAATCCCAGCACTCGGGAGGCAGAGGCAGGCGGATCTCTGTGAGTTCGAGGCCAGCCAGGCCTACAGAGTGAGTTCCAGGAAAGGCTCCAAAGCTACACATAGAAACTTTGTCTCAAAAAAAAAAAAAAAAAGACAAAAAAAAAACACCAAAAAATAATAAAATAAAATGGAAAGATTTGCTCAGCAGAAAAAGCCCTGATTGAGAGGGTGGATGGCTGAGCTACAGCTTGGAAGAAATATTTGCAAACCACGAGTCTACTGAAGAACTCCTATCTAGGATATATAAAGAACTCATTAAAAAAAATCAAGAAGATTCAAATAAAATGTGGGCAGGATATGCAGAGGGGTCACATGAATGGAAACAGATTCATGACTAGTCATGGGAGACGTGCAGATAAAACCACAGTGAGTCTTGGCAGTGAACTGTGAGGACAGCTAACACAGAGCACTACCGTGGGCCTGCTGCAGGAGAGAGAGCAGAGAATCCGGTTCTCTCCAGTGGGGATGGGGAGCGGTATGGACTGTCTGGAAAACAACTGGTCAGTTTCCTAAAGACATGAACATAAATATAAAACTATAGTTCGGATGCCAAGCAGCCTAGCCACTGCACTCCGGGGCGGGCAACGTGGAGCTAAAAGTCAAACTCACCCCAGGGGAATTCGTACCATGTCTACCTGGCGCCGTAAGTGATTGATAGCACGGGAACCCCCAACTGGAAACAGCTAAGCCATTCCCAGTGGAGAACCATTAAGTGACTGCTGGTCTCTAGGCTGTGAGGATGGACTCAGCTCCATGCCATGACCTGAATGGAGTGCGAGGATGTCACTTTATGTGGAAAAGTCAGTTTCTAACTGGCACTCACTGTGACATCCGTTTTTACTTTTATAATTTGGGGAGAAGAAATGTCCGGTTTCCAGGGCCTGGAACTGGGGTCTGATAGTGAGAGGGGTGAGTGTGACCATGAAGAGTGAACACCCAGAGGTAGTTCTGCCTCTGTGCATATGTGTGTGCATGTACGAAGAGGCAAGAGGCCATTCTTAAGTGCCATTCCTTAGGCATCCCCACCTCTGTGTTTGAGACAAGGTCCTTCATTGGCCTAGAATTCATTGCTTAGGCCTAGCTGGCTGTCTGGTGACACCCAAGGACCAGCTCATCCCTACCACCACCTTGCCCCCAGCACTGAGATATAAGCACATGGCACCAAATCCAGCATTTTAAAACCTGGATTCAAGGAATAAAATTCAGGTCCTCATACTTTCAAAACAAGCGTTTTGTCAACAGCTCAAGTTCTGTGTCTTCATTGCAGTGGTGATCTGAGTGTAGATATGTGGTGAGGGTCTAGGGACCACACACACACACACACACTATATGCACATACACTCACACATACATGCACACACACATATTCACATACACACATATATACACATACATGTGCTTCCTCCTGTCAGGTTCCTGATTTGAGGGCTGTATTATGTTAAAATTAAATAGAATGTGAAAGGCAAACAGATCTTTTTCATTGTGTCCTTATCTCTGTAAATTCCTCTGAACTTATAACTGTTTCAAGAAAGTTAAAATTTTTAGCTAATTAAAAAAAAAATCAGAAAAGCCACCTTTTCTCCTGGCAAGAGACTTCACGAGGGACAGTCCTCTGTTCCGCTGGTAGTTTGAAGGGATGTTCCACCCCATTGGATTCACAGCTGGTGGTGTGTAGACATCCCAGTGAGTAGCACAGGATTGGTGTTTGGCATGAGGCTGGTGGGTGGCAGAAATGGTGCGTGCATGTCCCGGGGACTTGGTTTGGAAGCAAGCTGCCACATGTGGTCTTGATGAAAAAACTTTGAACTCTAAATAACCTCTTTCAAACCATGAAGGTCGACTTTTAAGATGAAAACGTGATCATATAACAAAAAGCAGGATCCCAGAGTCTCCCAGGAAGCCAGAAGAAAGGTGTGGGCAGCAAGTTCTTGGTACCCAGAAGGCAGTGCTCCAAGCAGAAGGCACATGGCTGCATTTTGCTAAGAGGGACTGAGGAAGACCTGTGACTCCAGCTTGAGACACAGGCAGGGTTTCCACCTGGCATGCCTCCTCCCGGGCTCATCCACTCATTTCCCCCTTGGTTAGCCTAAGCATCAAGGTTGAGAAGCATGATGCTTACGTTTCCCAATTCATCTTTAAGTGTCCGTCATCTCATGTGCTTCAATCTAGCACGTTGCCAGGATAAGGGACCTTTGCCTCAGAGCCCTCTCTCCAGCCAGGGCACCAGCGACTCTTCCCCCGTCCCCACACCCTTTCTCTCCACCAGGCCTCCTTTCTGCAGTTCTTCCAACCCAGCTAACCACAGTGTTTATCCCGTTCCCAGGAGACAGCTGTATTTGATGTGGTTTGTAAATGTGGCCCTGTAGACTCAGTGGGAACAGCCCAGACAGGAAGCTGATGGCGTGAACCCTTCAAGCTTTCCAGTGATGTCAGGAGGAGGCAGAAGAAACGGTCATCCTTGCACGTCTCGCACAGCCTGATGTCCTTAGGAATCCCTCTCAGGTAGCCCACCTGGGCCTCAGGCTTGAGTTTCTTACCTTTCCTGCCTATAGTTATTCTCTCGTTTTCTGATACTCCTTCACGAGTGACTTTGCAGGAAAGCGACCTCAAAGGTGATTTCTTGAAATTCTTGTGTGGTTCAAGCTCATCTTTATAATCCCCTCAGACTGGGCTGATAGTTTGGCTGGGTGTCAAATTCCAGAGTGAAAATCATGTTCCTCAGAATTGGTACAAGTCATGAGTTTTATGCTTCCTCCGTGTGTGTGTGTGTGTGTGTGTGTGTGTGTGTGTGTGTGTGTGTGTGTGTGTGTGTGTGTATTGTGTACTGTGTATTCCTGGTGCATGTAGAGACCAGAGGTTGACATTGAGTGTCTTCCTTAATTGTTTTTGAGACAGAATCTGTTCCTGAACCTGAAGTTCACAGATTAGACTACACTGGCAGGCCAGTGAGCCCTGGGGATCCTCCTGTCTCCACCTTCTCTAGCTCTGGGGTTACAGGTGTGTGGAGGTGTGATTGGCTTTGCTCATGAGTGCTGGAGATCAAATGCAATTCATGCTTTTGAGGCAATGCCTTGTGAAGTGAGCCATGTCCCAGCCCTCGAGCTTACCCTTGCTGGAAGCCACTAAGGTCTTCCCTCCCTCTGTCCCTCGGAAATGCTCTGGTGACAGCTGTGAGATTCTGTCAATCTTTTGGTCAGGACAAATTTCTTACCCCCTGTTTCCTTCCAGAATGTTGAATTTCCATATTTATTCTATAATTTTGTTTTCCTTTATTGCTTATTTAATTAACATCTCTTTGCCTTTTAAATCTAATTTCTAGGATATATGTGTGTCTATAACATATTTTATATCTGAGCCTGGCAGTGGTGGTGCACGGCTTTAATCCTAGCACTTGAGAGGCAGAGGCATGGAGATCTCTGTGAGATCATATATGAAGGGATCTCTAACAGGTCCAAGCATTGCACACAGGTTTGCCCACTCCTCTTCCCTCTCCCTTGCTAAACCATTAGATTGCATTCCTAAAGCTAGGCCCCAAGGTCTGTTCCCTTATTTGGCCACTGACTAATTCCTGAGACTAAATACCAAGGTCCAACGATCAAAATTCATTATTTGGCTGCACTGGCTAACCTGCCCAATCAGGATTTACCAGCTCACCCCAGCACAGACTCCCCCTTTTTCTTCTTAAAAACCCACTTCTGCAAAAAACACCTGTAGCTGCTTTTTGTCTGCCTTTGTCCAATCCGGAGGCACACCCCCTTCTTTGCCCCACTCAGGTAATAAATCTTTTTTGGGCTGAGAATTTGGTGTCTGGGTATAATCTGTATAGACTCTGAGATCCCCTACCACTTACATTTTTTTTTTTTTTTTGTGTGTGTGTGTGTGTGTGTGTGTGTTAGGCCTTATCTTACAGTCACAGGTAGGTGAGGTGGCCCACACTTTCCAGTCTAGCACTTGGAGACTGAAGCAGTAGGATCCCTACAAGTCTGATACAAGCTTGGGCTACAGAGTGAGTTCTAGAACAGTCTGAGCTACAGAGTGAGTTCTAGGCCATCCTGGTCTACAGAGTGAGATCCTGTCTCAAAAATAAATAAATCAGTAAAATAAAACAAAAAGAATTTCCAGCCAAACTATCTTTTAAATTTAGCTATTTAATGTAAGTATATATCTATAATATACGTACATGTATGCATATATATGTGACATATATCACACACACATATGACACATAGGTCCCTGCCGTCTGTCTGCTTGCCTATCTATTTGATATTTGGGGGAGAGGTACATGCACACACACACACACACACACACACACACACACACACACACACACAAATACACACACACACACACACACACACACACACACCACAAAACACACATTCTCTTTTTATTTCCTTTCTTTGCATTCTCTGTTTACTTTTCTTTCTTTGAGCGTTCTTTTTATTTTGAAGGCAGGGTCTCCTGTAGCCCAGGTTGGCCTCAAATTCTCTATGTAGCTCAAGCTGACCTGAGCTCCTGATTCTCCTGCCTCAGCCTTCCAACTGCTGGGA
Organism: Peromyscus californicus insignis; assembly: GCF_007827085.1. NCBI lineage: Eukaryota > Metazoa > Chordata > Mammalia > Rodentia > Cricetidae > Peromyscus > Peromyscus californicus. Next base: position 13,471,202 of record NW_026294606.1, read on the forward strand.
GGGCAGGTGTGCCCACAGCGCCCAGCTCTCTCTGTACTGTAACACAAATCTTAAAAGTTCTTATTAATAAAATCAAACCTGAAGCCAAGTATTGGGGTGAACGCTGGAAGATCAGAGAAACCGAACAAGCCACAGCTTCCTCACCTCGCCAGTTCCTCAGCTGATCCTGTTTCCTCAGACTGGAAGCCTCTGAGTCCTCATCCAGAATTACTCTCAGCTGAACTGCTGCTAAAAGCTCAAGCTTAACCAGGCTCTAGTTCCTGGTTTTCACGTCTTATATACCTTTCTGCTTTCTGCCATTACTTCCTGAGATTAAAGGCGTGAGTCACCATGCCTGGCTATTTCCAGTGTGACTTTGAACTCACAGAGATCCGGATGGATCTCTGCCTCCAGAATGCTAAGATTAAAGGTGTGAGTGCCACCATTTTCTGGTCTCTATGTCTGTCTAGTGGCTGTTCTATTCTCTGACCCCAGATAAATTTATTAGGGTGCACGATATATTAGGGAATACAATATCACCACACTGTACCTCTTCTTGATTTGCTGTTGTGCCGCTTTCTCTGGCCCTGCTCTTCCGGTGTTTATGTCTCTATCAGCCTGTTACTTGTCCTGTACCTCTCCACTACCCCACCACTTTTTTTTGTGCTGATGGTTTCAGACAGGAGGTTTGGCCCGACATCAGGTGGTCTCTGCCTCTCTATTCACCTTTACACTTCTAGGTAGACAGTGGGTGCCAGCGTTTAGATCTGAATTCTCCCCAAAGCCCTCATATTAACGCCACACACTCGTGCTTGTACTATCAGTAAGACAAGGGAGGGGCTGGTGGGACCTTTGACAGGGTAGGCCCTTGATAGGGATTGTGGGGTCATGGCCCTTCTTGTCTTTCTCTTTTCAGCCACTCTAAGGCACACGCCTTTCCCTCTCCACGTTCTTCCTGCCATGATGAGCTACCAAAAGTAATGGAACCAATTGACCCTAGGCCAAGACCTCCAAAACCATGAACCAAAGCAAACCTTTCTTCTTCATGAATTGATCATCTCTAGTATTTTGTCAGAGTAGTAGAAAGCTGAAGAATGCAGTGGGTCTTGTTGCTGGGGAAACCAGTGTCAGTGACTCCAATCCCTTGGTTCAGTCATTCATTCGTGTTCTCGGGTGGTAGAATCTTCTGGTCTTCTCTCTCTGAGATGCCAGTCTGGGAGCAGGGGAGGGAGTACTGGTCCCCATCTGTCTTCATCTTCCTGTGTCAGTTCTTGTCCCGTAGCTCTAAGGATCTGTGGGTGCTGAGGATGCTTTGGTGAGATCGCTGTCAGCACCAGTGTGACGCCCAGGAGACGCCCTCTCCCATGTTGCCACAGCCGTTCCCATCCTTTACCCACTTCTCTCGGCAGAGCGAGCAGAGCTTGCTCTCTCGTGGATTTCATGGCCTTTCTTTTGCTTTTGCTTTCTCTGGTTGCTTTGATCTTCAAACCTTATCAATCTGCTGCTACCATGGTGGTTTTTCAGGATGGAGAGAAAGTAAATGTGGTCACTGCAGTAGTTCAGAAGGGAAGTCTAGCAGGCTTCATCTTCAGGGGAGGGAGATGCTCTCATCTCAAGCACCAGAGACAGGAAGACCCCGCTCCCATGCCTACTCTTTCTGCTGCCTCTTTCCTAGCCCTTCTGAGAAGCTCTGGTTTCCTTGCCCTCCTCCTCCTCCTCCTCCTCCTCCTCCTCCTCCTCCTCCAGGGAGCCCCTAGCTCTACCGCAGTGCTCCAATCCAGCTCTGCTGTGGCTAACCCCAGGGCCCCACCCCTAACTCTCACTGAGCTTTCCAGCTGGTTGCACCAGGGTGACCACACACTCTCATGGCTGTTCCCTGCTTGGCCACCAGCTGCTCTTGCCCTTTGCTTTGCAAATGTCTCTGGTTTTTCCTGTGGCTCACCCGGACTAGGCCAGGACCTCTAGAGTTTTAGTGGTCCTACACACACACACACCCCTGAACACCTCCCAAGTCATACTTCATGCTGATGTCAAAAGGATCTTTTAAGGTGTCGCTCGAGGGAACCCCCACCCCCAGCACCTGGGGTGAAGTCCTCCTCCTTCCTTCATGACCTCTTTGTATCCAGTCTCTGTCTGTCTCTCTCTCTGTCTCTCTGTCTCTGTCTCTCTGTCTCTGTCTCTCTGTCTCTCTCTCTGTCTCTCTCTCTGTCTCTCTCTCTCTGTCTCTCTCTCTCTCTCTCTCCTGCCCTCTAAACCTTTGGAAAGCTCACCATGTGATCTCTCCTGCCACAGGACCTTTGCATGTGCTTCTTCCTTCCTCATTTTAAGTATGGATCAGTTTCCACCCTGATGGTTTTTTATTTACTTTTGAGACAGGGTCTCACTATGTAACTGAGGGTGACTTTGAACCTCAGTCCTACAGCCTTCAGGGTTACAGATGTGCGCCATCACACATGGCTGTCTTTCTTCTGCACTTCACAACCTACACCCGCTTCTAGATGAACTAGCTCTTCCTGCAGGACGCCTTCCTGGCTGTGTCTGCTTTACTCCACGTTGTCTTTTGTCCCTTGGAGAAGTTAATGCTTCCCAATTCTTCCCACAGCTAGATTCTGCACCTGCCTGAGGACCCCAGCCCCATCATCAAGGGGGCTGGGTCTGTGGCCCCTGAGCAAGGTGCCCTGGGGGTCTGCACCATTCAAGATAGTTTCGGTTTGGGATGGGAAGATGTTTCTGACTCCTGTCAAACAGAAACACAAATTACTTTCACTTCCTGACCTCCGCGGAAACACAGCCTTTCCTCGTCTTTTGAGGGTGCAGGCAAGGGGTGGGAGAATGTGTGTATTTTCCTGATTATTTACGTGAAATGTCATTTTTCTAAGTTCGCTGTTGATTTACATGTAACAGCAGAGACTGTTCAGGATGTGAGACTATTTTCAATCTGCCACAGCCTGCCACCCCCACTGGGAACCGGTGCTTAGGAGCCCTGGGGAATCACCTGGGGAGTCCCCATGCCACAGACACGCCTGGAGGGTGATCAGCTTGCATGACCCCTAGGATGGGGTGTGGAGCACAAAGGTAGCCAGATATGGGGATCTTCTGTTGTGGTACAGTCTTCCAGAGGAGAGGTTTCCACTCAGCAGGTTGGAGTGTTGGACTGTTGGTGGTTTGGACTAACCTGGCCAGAGGCAGCCTGCACTGGGAACCAGAGCTGGGATAGCTACACTACAGAGTTACGGAAAGGAGAGAGATGCAGAGGAACCCAGAGATTTGACTCCAAAAGACCAAGAAGGAAGAGCGAGGCAAAGGTCCCGACCCTCTGTGCATCATCAACACAGTACCCACCTCTCCCAGGTTCCCACAGAGGTCATTTCAGAGCATGTGCCCTTGGCTGTGTGAAGTTCAGGCAAACCAAAGGCACCAGTCTCTCCAGGGTGCCTCCTTTCCTATGTTAATCCATGGAGTCACCTGCTCTATGGCTTTCTATTCTCCTGCCTTAATATGGAGACCCCAGTATGCCCCACCCCAAACTCCAAACGTGTCCACAAGACACCCCACACTGAACAGATAACAATACACAAACCATGTGTATTCAACACATGTACTATACCATTGTGCATCAACGTGTAAATTCAGTCCTTTCAAATCAACAGCTATGTTGACTAGCACAGATTCAAATAGATAAACACACACACACACACACACACACACACACACACACACACACACACACAAGCACACAAGCACACACGAGCACACACACACAGGTACATACATAAGGCCACATAGCCACACTTATATTTCATCCCTAAAATTTGGTTTTCTAATTAAGACTGTAGAAATAGTTTTGCCTAGTTTTTTTTTTTTTAATCCAGCTGATTTTGTAACATTTTCTTTTTTCCTGCCCTCAATTATTTGCAGACCCATGGAATGATAATTATTATTTACAAAGCAAACAAAGCCTTTGGAGCAAGACCCTGAGTGCTTTGAGGTTCACTTCCTGTGTGGAGACTCTGGTTCTCTGGCTCTGAGACGCAGAGAGCACCAGGAAGGTCAAGACATGCAGCAGAAATAGGCACTGGGAAGGTGTCTTTGCTCTTTGAAATAAGGCAAGAGTCTCTGCAGAATGAGGCTGCGGGGTGTGGTGGGGAACGGGAAGGGGGAAGCTGGCTGGTCATGGAGGGGCCACCAGCTGCGGAGCTCATGGGTCACAGGGAATGGGGTGGGGTGGGACGACGGCCTGTTGGCTGCACAGTACCCTCACAGCACCTGGAAACAGGGCTGCCAGGGCCTCTTCGAGCCCCTGTGAACTGCTGGACACTTCGCTTTTATAGCTGTGTCTTTAGCACAAACCCCCAATGAAGGTTTCACCCTTAGGGTCCTAAGGGTAGCTTCAAAGTGACAGCTGGTGGCCAGAAGGTGGGAGGATACTCCCCTATTGCAGGTTCCCGAGCACCCCTACCCCCACCCCGGGCACAGCAATCCCCAAAGGGGCAAATGGCAGACATAGTCTGGGCTGTGAGATCCAGCTGTCACGGTGGACCAGGGACCGTGGTATGGGGAAGGCTTTAAGGTAAGGGGCTAAGGGACTCCATATGCAGAACTTGTCTGTCCACCCAGATCCAGAGGCTAACTCTAAGGTTGGCTACAGGGAAGGGTGGGATAATGAACAACAAGGCCCAGGAGAATGGTGTTTAGGCAAAGCAAGTCGGGGAATAGGCCCTATGATTTCCTGGCAATGTGAGATTTGATGGCAGGACACCTAGGGGCTCCAGGAAAGTGCTTGATGCCTCCTGGCCCCTCTCCAGTTGGAGGCAGAGGGATGGGGACCCTCCTTTCTCCTCTCAGGTGGGACCCACTACCCATAACTGAGATTAGAGCTTTGCAGAATTCCTAGCAGAGCGAGATGTGGTCAGCAGTGGCGAAACGGATGGACACACTCTCTCCCAGAACAGGTTAGCTCTCTGCACGAAGAGCCCCAAGCTTGCTAGGTTAGGCTGGTGGACAAGGCTCACACTGACCCCAGGGTTAGACACAGAGAGCATGGGGGAGGGGGAGAAAGTGGCTCTGTCCGCCCAGCCCTGGTCCCCGGTGATTGGACCCCACAGTACAGATCATGTCTACCATTTGTCTTTGGTGAATTGCCCAAGTCTGGGCAATGGGTCAGCTTCCCAAGGCCTGCTGGCCACCAGCTGTCACTTTGAAGTCACGCTTACGACTGCACTGGGTCCTTACTCACAGTGCACATTGGGACAAAAGGAAACTCAAGCCCGTCTCTGATAGGGAGTACAGGCTCCTTCTCTAAAAGTGGAACTTTCAGGTGTTTTTGACATCGTAAGGGCAACAAGATCAGGAGAAAAATAGCAAGATGACAGGAGAATATTACATCAAGAAGCTGAAAGGATCCTGTCCAGGCCCCTCCCAAATGCCAGCCTCAGAGCAAGGGCGTTTTCGGAGCTTGTTAAGCAAGGAGTTGATATTTAGCCCAATCTATGTCTCATTCTCTTCATGAACTCTTGGGCTATTGGGCATAGATGCTGTGGAATTGTGGAGCTTTCTCCCTCCCCCCATCCCTCCCTCTCCCCCACCCCCACCCTCACCATAGCCCCGGCTACCTTCACTCTAACTCTCTTCTATGGGTTCCATTTTCTAGGTTCCGTATATGAGTTTTGTAAAGTCAGCGAGGAAGAAAGCCAGACAAATGGACAAGCAACTCAGCAGCAGCAGAGGCTTGATTTGGGGAAGGGCCTGCAGAGGGGCCCCTAGAACCACAGAGCAGGAAAGGGACCTGCAAGGAGACACTTGCTTCTAGAGCTGCAGTTGGCCATTGCTGGGGTAATGATTAAAGACCATCAGCCATTGATAAACATCTCTCCTACAGCTGTTACTGGGGGGTCTATACAGTGCGGAGGGCAGGAATCTAGAAAAACCATCAAGTTACTTTAGTTTCTGGAATTGTTGTGTAGCCCAAATGTCAAAGCTCTACAGAAGAGTGTGACCACGGCTAACAAGGATCAACATGGAGTGCACAGTTAACATGAGCAAGACTTCCTGGGGTGAAGGTGCACCTGCAAAGGATGGTTGATTGACTGTTAGAGCAGCAGTGACGGGAGGTAGAAAGGGTGCAGACCCAGAGGCTAATTATCTTACCTCAGACTAACTTTAGCCCCCCCCCCACAACAGCCATTTCTTACCCACCGCTATGTAGCTGAAGTTTTCTTCAATCTTGCCTGGCCCACAGTCAGGACAAATCTCTCTCACCTGCTAGTCCCACAGCCACTCAGAACCAACCAAGTAAACACACAGACTTATATTGCTTACAAACTGTATGGCCGTGGCAGGCTTCTTGTTATCTAGTTCTTCTACCTTAAATTAACCCATTTCTATAAGTCTATACTTTGCCGCGTGGCTCGTGGCTTACCAGTATCTCACATGTTGGTACTCATGGCGGCGGCTGGCAGCGTCTCCCTGACTCAGCCTTTAACTTCCCAGCATTCTCCTCTCTGCTTGTCCCGCCTGTACTTCCTGCCTAGCTACTGGCCAGTAGGCATTTTATTTATACAGAGCGATATCCACAACACCTCTGTGTTAGAACTAATAGATAAAACCTTTTGGAACCCATTAACTCGGCATACAACGACTTTTCGCCAACTCAAAAGCTAAGAACGTCATCAAATAGCATCTGGGGCCAACAGAAGAGCTTCCCTGCCTTGCTGTTACTGCCTCCCTGATGTACCCACCAGTGCATTTTGAACTTGCCTTGATTTATGACTTTGTTTGTACTGTAAAACTGTAACTTCAACCGGGCGGTGGTGGCGCACGCCTTTAATCCCAGCACTTGGGAGGTAGAGCCAGGCAGATCTCTGTGAGTTCGAGGCCAGCCTGGGCTACCAAGTGAGTTCCAGGAAAGGCGCAAAGCTACACAGAGAAACCCTGTCTCGAAAAACAAAAAACAAAAAACAAACCAAAAAAAAAAAAAAAAAAACTGTAACTTCATGAAACTGCTTCCATGTCAGAACAGGGAATTTGGGGTAACCTAATTCTGTGTTTCTGGGGCATAGTCTCTCAAATCTAGCTTCGGAATAAACTACCTCTTGTCCCTTTAAGTTGAGAGTTGTGTTTTCTCATTAACACTAATGAGTTTATGGATTTGGATTTGGTTTGGTTTTGTTTGTCTTCTGTCCCCAGGTTATTTCACTCAGCATCACACCTTTGTAGTCTGCACATGTTTATGCAAATGACAGCATCATTCTTTTTAAGACTGACTAATAGGTCACTATATATAAACCACGTTCAACATCTGCTCATCTTTGGAGACCTCAGCTTGCTCTCATACCTTGGATCTTAGCTATAGTGAGAAAAGCTCTAGCTAGCCAAGGTGTGCAGATTACTCTTTGAGGTACAGATTCCATTTCCTTTGGATGGATACTCAGTTATAGGAATGCTGGTTCACATGATGGCTCTGTTTTTAACTGTGAGTGTGTTGTATGGGTGCGTGTGTGTGTTTGTGTGTGTGTGTGTGTGTGTGTGTGTATGTGTGTGTGTTATATGCATGTGTATGTGCTTGCCTGTGCTTGTGCATGTGGAGGCCAGAAGTCAATGCTGGGTGTCTTCCTCAGTCTCACTCTGTCTTATTTTGGGAGACACAGTCTCTCTCTGCACCTGGAGCTGGCTGAGTAGGGTACACTGACTGCTTAGTGAGCTGCAGGGATCCTCCTATCTCAGTCTCCCAGAGCTGGAGTTACAGATGTGTGCTGCCACACCCAGCTTTTCCTTGAATGCTGGGAATCTGAACTCAGTCTCTAATGCTTGTACAGTAAGCACTATCCCCACAGAGCCATCTCCCCAGCTTCCATTTTTAGGTTTTTGGGGAAGCCCTTGCTGTTTTCCACAGTGGCTTAACCTCCATCCCGTCCACAGTGCACACAACTTCTCTTTTCTCCACAGCTTCATGGACAGGCCGCCTGCCTTTCTGATAAGAGTCATTCTAACTGCCTGAGGTGCTTTCTCATTGTGGCTTTGATTTGCATTTTCCTGATGGCAATGACACTGAGCCTCTTTTTATAGACCCACTGGGCCATTTCTGTGTCTTTCTTAAGAAATATAAGATCTGGCCCCATATCTGTTTTTAAGCTGGGTTATTTATTTTCTTACTAATGGGTTCATTGCATTCTTTATATACTTGGGTATTACCCTTACCAGACATAGGACTTCCGAGTAGCCTCTCCCATTACACAGGCCGCCTCTGCAGTCTGTTTTCTTTGCTGTGTGGAAGCCTCGATGTCCCACACAATTCCATTTGTGTGCTGTTGAATTTGTTGCCTGTGCTTTGAGATGGGCCACATTTAAAAACGTTCACTAGACCTGGTCCAGAAGCTCTTTCTGTTTTCTTCTAGGAATTTTGTAGTTCGGGTTCTTAAATTAAAATTTGCAATCTATGTTGAGTTTATTTGGCTGTACTCTATAAGGTAAGGGTCCAGTTTCATTCTTCTGCTTCTGGATACTTGATTTTCCCAGCAAGATTTGATTTGATTAATTGGGTTTATTTGTTGGTGTGTGTGTGTGTGTGTGTGTGTGTGTGTGTGTGTGTGTGTGTGTGTGTATGTGTGTGTGTGTGTGTGTATGTGTGTGTGTGTTTGCAGGTGTGCACACCTGTGCGTATGTGTGGAGGCCAAATGTTGATGTCAGGTGTCTTCCACTGTCCCTCTCCACCTTATTTTTTGAGACAGGGTCCCATGCTGAACCTGGAACTGGCTATTTCAGCGAGGCTGACTGGCTCCCAGATCCTCCTCCTCTCTCTCTCTCTCTCTCTCTCTCTCTCTCTCTCTCTCCCCCCCTCCCCCCAGTACTGAGATTATGTGTGTGCACTGCCACGCCATGTTTCCCACGGGTTCTGGGGATCTGAACTCAGGTCCTCATGCTTGAGCTGCAAGAACTTTACCCACGGAGCCATCTTCCCAGCTCCTCATCCCCCAACAACTTATCAAAAGTACAATTTTCTATAGTGTCCTTGGCATGATTGCTGAAGATAAACCAACTATGGACACTTGGACTGATTTCTGGTTTCTCTCCCCTGATCCATTGGCCTGTAGGACCATTTTAATGTCAGTAACCAAACTCTTTATTGGTGGTATAACTGCCTCCACTATTCCCCATCCCTTTGCTGGGCCTGGGAATTAAACTGACATAAAACAGATTAGCAGAAGAAAGCAGACAACGTGTCTACTGTTTTTAGATGGTGTGAGGGCTTTCATAAGGAAATGAAAACACGAGGGAGCAGCTAGAAACCAACCCCTGTGTACTGAGCTGGACAAAAAGTAGCAAACATAAAGATGTAAGAAAGCCAGCGGGTGGGAGCTGGATGATTGATTGCTGAGGATATGGGAAGATGCCGTGGGTGTAATAACGTTCGTTTGCACAGACTTCCTCTGGGTTTGGCTGCTGGTCATGGCTAGGAGGATGCTACTTGGTGCAGGGAGGGTGTTGTTCATCAGGAAACTCATCCCTTGTTTTCAAAAAACGAGACAGCTACAGAGATCATCAGTCAAAGCCCTTGTCTCCCAAGTGTGAGGACCAAAGTTTGCATCCCCAGAAACCCCAGTAGATGCTGTATGGACTTGACAGCCCACCTGTAATTCCAGCCTTGGGAGATGAGGACAAGGGATCTTCAGACACAAGCTGTGTCATGAGCTCTGGGTTTGATTGAGAGGCCCACCTCAATGAATAAGGTAGGAGAGAGGCTGAGGCTGACCCCCAACATCAGTCTCAGGCTTCCACATGTACACACATCTACATGGACCCACAACCATGAAAAAAAAATGCATGCGTACACATATGTATCACATACATGTGAAAATGGAGTAAAAAGCAGCAGAGTACAGGCCAGAGTGGTCTTCACTCATCATTGCCTTTTATGTTGTGTTAACACAAGATTGTTGATAAGCCAGAGCAGCACTTTTTGTGTGGTTCTTTTTGTTTGTTTTGTTTTATTTTTCAAGACAGGGTTTCTCTGTGTAGCCCTGGAACTCCCTCTGTAGACCAGGCTGGCCTCAAACTCACAGAGATCTACCTGCCTCTGTCTCCCGAGTGCTGGGATTAAAGGTGTGCGCCACCACTGCCTGGCTTTTGTGTGGTTCTTATTCCTTAGTGTCATAGTGTATTCTGAAGTCCTAGAGTGTGGCCTTTCCAGTCTAGTTCTTTCTCGCAAGCTTGCTTTGATTGCTTTGTGCATTCAGGATGTTTTGTGGTTCCACACAATTTCTATTCCTGTGAAACTTGTCTTTGGCATTTTGATAAAGATTTTATTGGACCTATGGATTGCTCTGGGTACAATCATCTAAGATCAGGGACAAGATGAGTTACTCCCTCTCACCACTTCTAGTCAATGTAGTCCTGGCAAGAACAATTAGGCAAGAAAAAGAAAACATATCCACACTTGAAAGAAAGAGGAAAAATGGATTCTGTTTGCAGATCACATGACCTCACACATAGAAAACCCCAAAGATGATACCAAATCCATCTAAAATAATGAGTAAATGCAGTGAAGCTTCAGAATACAAAGTCAACATAGAGATGCCAGGAACATTCCTCTTCACTAACTAACAGGACATAAAAGGCCTGCATATTAGGAACAGCGCACTGTAAAACATTAGTGAGGGCTGTGGAGATCCCCAGAACCCGCTTAAAGGTATTGGCCATGACAGCACACTTACAATGCCAGCCCTGGAGATGTAGAGGCCAGAGGCTCCCTGGAGCTCCCGAGCCAGCTGGACTACTTTACTTGGCAAAGTCCAAGTCATTAAGAGGCCCTGTCTCTACAGAATAAGGTGAATGGCTCCTGAGGAATGATAGCTGAGGTTGTCCACTGACCTACACACACAAGTGCACCTGCACACTCATGGACATGCACATACATACAAACATTAATGAAATCAACTGAAGAAGACATAACGAAATGGTAAGCTATCTCATGTTCATGGACTGGAATAATTAATGCTGTTAAAGTGTTTGTAAGGTTTGAGAGATGGCTCAGCAGTTAAGAACACTTGCTGCTTTCCATAGGATGCCAGTTTAGTTCCCAGCACCCAAGCTGGGTAACTTACAACCGCCTGTAACTCCAGCTCATGGAGAATCCAATCCCCTCTTCTGAGTTCCATGGGCACTTCACACATGTGGTATACATGCAAACACACACACACACACACACACACACACACACACACACACACACACACACACACTATAGGCTCTGCTTCTTCAGAGGATTTTGACCAAGTTTCTGGCCAGCAGACTCATGGCCTTTTACTCTAGGGGGGCATTTGGGAGAGGTCACCATTTTCTACAGACAGTAAACACTACAGTATGTTCTACTTGACCCCTGTGGACACAGCAGGACAGTGTCCTTGCCCTCCAGGGTCTCCAGTCAGAGGAGGCTCTAAGGTTGCTGAAAGGAGACAGTCATAACCTAACCTTGAATCAGGAGGCCAGAGGAAGTGTTTAGCAAAGGACTTCTTTGGAAATAGACAACTATGGAGCTGGGATGCCATCCAGATGGCCTAGGAAACAGGCATCAGTATTGCCACAGAATCAGCCCTAGGCTCATTACTGAAGCAATAAGTTTTATGAAACAGAAAGAAATTACTCATGACTAATTGTGGAGGTGGGAACCCAAGCCTTGAGTCAAGACTAGTATAGTCATTGGTCTATGCACATGTACTCAATCTCTGTAGTTCTTCATGGAACATATGTTCAGAACACAGTGTTATCATGATATGTGGGTTTAGTTTTGGGCCTCCTTGAATCAAATGGTCAACCACCAGACACACATGCAGGCCTAAGGAAAAAGATCAGGGTTAATGATTTTAACAAAATTATCCCTCAAACTCTTGAAAGGTAACCTGGCAACTGTTATCATAATCCACGTTTCAGAGGGATTATCTATCACAAAGCTAGTGGAAGACTGACAACATACTTCTCAGCTATGTGATTTCCAGCATTAATGATCCCCCCCCCCAAAAAAAAAGCAAGCAAAGCCAGAAGGTTTATACAGGGCTTTCCATTTTAGAAGGACAGCAGATTGGGATTATTCTGGTGTTGGGACCACTGAGATGAGTTTTGCCCTGGATGACTTGTGCTGAAGGAATGCTTATTCATTCCTCATTGAGGTGGCTCTCAAGCACTGGAATCCCCTGGAGGACTTTGGAAGATGCTGACTTCCTGCCCTGTCCCAGGATTTCCTGACTCAGAAAATCTGAGCCTGAGACTTTGCATCTTTGGTGGTGAAGGACAGATGGTCTCAGGGTCATCCTCTGGGGATTACTGTCCTACTGAAAGGGCGTTTAAGGAACCATAGCTTTCCTGGGATGAAGGTTGAAGATCCTGTCACAGGCTGTATTAGGCAGGGTTCTCTTGAGTTCTCTGTCTCTCTGTCTGTCTCTCTCTCTGCCTCTCTGTCTCTCTCTCTGTCTCCCTCTCTGTCTCTCTCTCTCGCCCCTCCCCAGCCAGAGATTTGTTAGAGTGACTTACACGCTGTGGTCCAGCTAATCCAACAATGGCTGGCTATGAAGGCAAAGTTCAAGAATCCAGTAGTTGCTCAGTCCATGAAGTTAGATGTCTCAGCTGGTTTTTAGTATACACTGGAATCCAGAAGAAGTAGGCTCTACTGCCAGCGAAGGTGAACTTGCTAGAGAGGTGAGAGCAAGTAGGCAAACAGCAAAAGCTTCCTTCCTCCATGTCCTTATATAGGCTTCAAACAGAAGGTATGGCCCTCATTAGATCTGGATTAAAGATCTAGATTAAAAGTGTAGATTCCACGCCGGGCGGTGGTGGCGCACGCCTTTAATCCCAGCACTCGGGAGGCAGAGCCAGGTGGATCTCTGTGAGTTCGAGGCCAGCCTGGGCTACCAAGTGAGTTCCAGGAAAAGGCGCAAAGCTACACAGAGAAACCCTGTCTCGAAAAACCAAAAAAAAAAAAAAAAAAAAAAAAAAAAAAAAAAAAAAAAAAAAGTGTAGATTCCCACCTCAAGATCCTGATTAAAGATATGTTTTTCCATAGCTCAAAAGATCTGAGTTAAACGTATGTTTTCCTATCTCAAAGATCTGGACTAGATACAGTCAAGTTGACAACCAAGAATAGCCATCACACAGGCTCTCAGAGGACTAGGCTGTCCTGGGAGAATCACTCAATTTCAACTTTCCCCAGAACCCACCTGGGATTAATGCCAGCCTTTCATCGAAAAAGAGGTCACAAGTCAAGTTCTGGGGGTAGAGGAGATGCCGCACAAAGTTGAGGCAGGAACCATTTTTATTAGCAAATCTAAAACATGAGCTGGGGCTGGAGCTCATCAGGTAACAGCGCATGCTACACAAGTGTGAGGACCTGAGTTCAGATGCCACCCATGGCCGTTCATGTTTGTAATCCTAATGCTGGAGGTGTGAGACAGAGACAGGAGGATAGCCTAGCTGGAAAATGGGGGAGGGTCCTGTGAGAGATCCTTCTCAAGGAGGAGAGAGAGAGAGAGAGAGAGAGAGAGAGAGAGAGAGAGAGAGCAGGACACCTGACATCCTCCTGTGGCCTCCACGCTGGTGCACATGCACCACACACACTGGGGAGCAGATCTAAAACACAAAGCACAGATGATCATGGGGCTGGATTCTTAGAGACAAAGAGTAATGCCTGTTTGTTCGCTGAGACAACACAGAAGAAAAGCTTGACTTGCCTCAGTGAGATGATTGCCAGGCAGGAGTCCATGAATAATGCAATAACATTGGAGACAACCTCTGAAGCCCCACAGGGTCCACAGGACCCACATCTCTTTGTTATCATCACCTTCTCTCCAGCTCAGCTCTTCTCCCCAGCCGTTTCCCTGGAATCCTCTCCAAATGATGACTGCAGCTGGTTTGCCTCAGTTCTGCTCTGGTGGGAAGATGTGTGCCGGGATGGGCAAGGGCTTCCAGAAAACCAAGGAGACAAAAAAGGCATACTATGCTTTGGAAATACTTTTTATTGGCTTGTTAAAAAAAATCATGTAGGGAGAGATGGCTCAGTGGCTAAGAACACTGGCTGCTCTCACAGATGGCCAGATTCAGTTCCCAGACCTACAGGGTCACTTACAACCACCTGTAGTTCCAGTACCCAGGATCTGATGCCCTCTAGAGAGCAGCTTCAACTGATTCTTGGTAGCCCAGATTGTTGTCAGGACCTTTAGGAATCAGTCTCCCAGGTAACCTGCATGCAAACCATCAAAGAGCTAATTTTCAACTTCTGGGAAAAGTTTGTTTCTAATAAAAATATTTTTAACAATTTCACAGTGAGTTTTATGAATCTGTGCTAATTATACAAATAGTTTACTGAGGTTATAGTCATTTCCTGAGACTTTTTGCACAGCCTACATAAGCAGTGGATAGGACAGCACCACCACTTCCTTAATGAGCATTCATTATACAGGACATTGGTCATAGCAAGTATATTACAGAATATTAATGATTAAATGATTTCATGATGCTATTAAAGATGGCTTTTAAATTGAATTGAAAAGCAATTGACTATCAAATCAGTGGCATTGTGGAGGTAACACAACCTACAGAAGGGGAACCAGGTAGCAGCATTGTTTAACTGGAATTGATTCAAGCATAAATATCTTTTTTGGGCACAAGTATGCATGCAAATGTATGCACAGACATGCACATTCACATGTACATGTGTGTACTCATTCATGTATGCACAGACATAATGCCAATTCTCCTATCACAGAATGGAGCAATGTCCACAATGAGTGTCCATGTGGTGAAACTGTTAAACTGAGTCCCAGACTCAACTGATTGACTATCTTAGTTAGGGTTCTATTTCTGTGAAGAGACACCATGACCACGACAACTCTTATAAAGGAACACATTTCATTGGAGCTGGCTTACAGTTTCAGAGGTTTAGTTCGTTATCATCACGGTGGGAAGCATGGCAGCATGCATGGTGCTAGAGAAGGAGCCGAGAGTTCTACGTCTTGATTCACGGGCAGCAGAAAGGGACTGTGTGCCACACTGGGCATAGCTTGAGCATGTGAGACCTAATAGGGCCATTTCCTATGGGCCAAACATTCAAACACATGAGTCTATGGGGGCCATTCTTATTCAAACTGACACATTGACATATAATGTAAAAGCAGGACAAAAGAAACTGTTTACCAAATGCTCAAAGCACATCAAGAATCTTGAGTGTGAGTGATTTCCCTTTGGGAGAAATGAATAAATTCACCCAGATGCAACACATTGACAGACCAAAGCAAAGATTCTACCCAAGTTAAGATTGGATCTTGTCTTAATTAGAGATTTTATTGCTGGGAAGAGACACCATGATCATGGCAACTCTTACAAAGAAAACATTTAATTGGGGTGACTTGCTTACAGTTTCAGTCCATTACCATCATGGTTAGGAGCATGCTGGCATGCTGGCAGACAGGTACTAGAGAGGTAGCTCAGAGTCCTACATCTTCCAGGCAGCAGGAAGTTGACTGAGACACTGGGTGGTATTTTGAGCATAGGAAACCTCAAAGCCTGTACCACAGTGACACACTTCCTCTAACAAGGCCATACCCACTCCAACAAAGCCACACCTCCTAATAGTGCCACTTCCTCTGAGATGCGATTATGGGGGCCAATTAAATTCAAACTACCACAGAACCCAGGTGACTTTACTGGGGTTACTCATAGAAGTGTGGATGATGACTCAGGAAGACTGTATCCATCAAATTCCTTCTGGAATTAGCATGCAGCTCCACCAAAGGGTATCCTCTCCCCTAGCAATTGTTTGCTACTTACATGACCTCGGGAAAGCCCTTCTGGGTCTAGTCTCAAGACCTCCCTGAGTCTCATAGCTTTTTTTGAGCTTCCTTAGTCCTGTGACTCCTGGCACTCTCCAGGAAGGAATGTTTCATCTTAGAAGCAATAGCTGTACACAGTCCACCCCCTTCTCTGCCTCTTACATCTTTTCCATTGCTCTTCCGCTGAACCTAGGAGCTGGAGATATGGTGTCTGATTATTTTCTCCAGCCACAGCTAAGACTGGACACCAACAGCGACAGTTCATTTGTTTTAAGCAGTTTGGCCACTTACGAATCTCCAGTAACCACCATCTACTCAAAAAAGAAGTTTCCTTCCACGGCCGAGGGTAAGAGCAGCAGTAACTTATGGACATAAACATAAATGTTATAAACACCTGATAGGCACAGTGTATCTATTTAACAGAACGAGACCAGTGGTCCCCCTGATTTGCCATGACTTCCCAGCACACGCTCTGGTCCTGGTTTACAGTATAAAACATGAGTTCCTTTTTGAGGAATGGGCCTTAAACCCACTCAGAAAGCAGGTGGTTACACTCCTCATAGTTGTGCCACTATTGCACGAGCAGACCCATCAGACACAGGGTCTGAGCAGGACTGTGAGTGACAGTATTCCCGACAGCTTGCACAAGTATCCTTGCATTACATTTCAGCCAGAAGGACGGGAGCACAGTCCCAGCATGATTTCTCCTGCAAGCAAGGTGTGTGGTATCTTCAGCAATAAGGACTTACCATCAGGTTCTGGCTCACAACCCTCAGCAGTGGCAATATCCTATATGGTTTGTGGGGCCTCTGGGGATCCCTTGACTGACAGCCCATAGAGTGGTAGCCCACCCCCTGACACCGGAATTTTCATTCTAGAACTTTATGGCTTCTGGGAGTGCCTTTGTGGCTCACACCAGGGCTTTCATCCAATCTCTTTAACTGTTAGTTTTACCATCACTCCAGGTGTGTATCCAAATCGGTAAGACCCTCAAGGGTTAGCATTACATAATGAAACCTGGCCCAGGAAAATGAACTCTTAATGAGTTCTGCATTTGGGAAGGCTCTGTGAGATGCACGATCCCTTGCCCTTCTGGGCCTGGCAGAGCTCTCTGTCCCTCTGTTCATTCCCTTGATGGTGGAGAGGTTAAGCCTTCTGTATCTTTTCTTCGGAGGTCAGCTTCAGCTCCCACAGGTCTGTTAAACAGTACAACTTTGCAAGTGGAAAAAAAAAGCTGTGGTGTGATAGCAGAAGGAAGAGCCACACGTACCTCTGGAACATCTCCTCTCCTACCAGGGCTCCAGCACAGCCTCCGTCACAGATGGGCCTCTTTCACCTTTGAATTCCCCCCACCAGCATGTGTGGGCACTGTCAGTGAACTAAAATAAACTGCCTGGGTCTCCAAGGTCAAATTCCAGATGCTGAGCAGTCACTGGTCCGTGTGGACCACACTGCCCTGCCTCCCAATCTCTGGAGTTCTTTCAAATGTTCCGCTGCAGAGTGTGCACTAAGAGAGATGTGCTCTGAATGTTACTTTTTCTATGTGAGGCAGGATGGTAAAAACAATAGCACGCTTATGTCTGGAAAAAGGAAAATGACTGACCAGCAATACTGGCCAAACGTGAAGTTGACCCTGCCTCATGACATTGGCAGACAGAGCCTTCCATGTTCAGTGAGTCCTGTTGGAATCCAGCCCACATGTGTGAGTCCTACTGGGATCCAGCCCACATGTGTGAGTCCTACTGGGATCCAGCCCACATGTGTGAGTCCTACTGGGATCCAGCCCACATGTGTGAGCCCTACTGGGATCCAGCCCACATATGTGAGCCCTACAGAGATCCAGCCCACATGTGTGAGCCCTACAGGGATCCAGCCCACATGTGTGAGTCCTATTGGGATCAAGCCCACATGTGTGAGTCCTACTGGGATCCACTCCACATGTGTGAGCCCTACTGGGATCCAGCCCACATATGTGAGCCCTACAGAGATCCAGCCCACATGTGTGAGCCCTACAGGGATCCAGCCCACACGTGTGAGTCCTACTGGAATCCACATGTGTGAGCCCTACTGGGATCCACCCTGCAGTTGGTTTGCTCGGTCCCTCCATCACCAGCCATCAGTGTCAGGATCTCGGCTGGTGTGGAGAAGAGCTGGGCCTTGCTGTGGGCTCTGCTCAGCTGGAAGGAGCCCGGTGCCCCTGCAACCGTGTGCTTCTGGATCACCTGATAGAGGATGTCGCTACTTTCCAGAGTGGTCCAAACACCCGTGGGGTGAGGGGATGCCTCTTCTCTCTACAGGGTTTCCATGTGACCAGGGATTCTGCAGATGCTGACTAGGCGGCTTTCACCAAAAACAGGCCTGAGCTCAAGATGGCTGACCCAGAGATCCTGAGGGAAAGGGTTTAAAATTAAGGCAATAATTATACTCACCCACATGTTCATGCATATCTGTGTGGACCAGAGGTCAACACTGGATCCTTCCTCTGTCACTTTCTACCTTATTTTATTTTACTTTTTGAGACAGTGTCTCTCACTTTACCTGCGGCTCACTGATGCAGACACCAGCCAGTTAGCACCAGGCATCCCTGGCTCCCACTCACAATGTTTCAGATCATGGGTGTACCACAGTACTTGGCTTTTTTCATGTGGGTGCTGGGGATGGAACTCAGATCCCGCTGGTGTAACAAGCCCTTTTCTAACTGAACTATCCCCCAGCCCCAGCAACCACACTCTGTAGAGCAAGAGTTTCTATACAATTTCACGCTCTCCTCGCACATCGAACCCCTTTTCTTCATAAAGCACAGAAGACCTCCGTGGACAACCTTTTAACGGCCTCTGGCCGGCTCTGCGTTCCTGCAGACTATGGAAAGTTTGCACAAAGGACTCTTTGGAGGGAACATATGATTGTTTATCAGTTGTTTTGTTTGGTCATGTGAGCTTCTATTTGTGTCTACAATCTGTTATTCAACAGACTGAGTTTAGTTTGTTTTTAGAGGAAATAAACATCAGGATATCAAAGTCAGGGATCAGCTCCGTTATGTATTTTTGTTACAGTGCTCAGAGGGGCTTGTGATGCAACTTGACATTGTGGAGACCTGCTCCAGCCTCCTCCATTCCAGGGCCCAGCCGGCCACCCCTCCCCCACTCAGTGCAGGTGGGAATACTGGGTTTCATTCTGGGTTGGGGTGAGAGGCTTCACTGCCATGGCTGCCACACATGGCTGGTAGTGAAAACTGAGTTCGGCTGAGAAACACACTCTGCTGGTAGCAGCTGAAAGGATGTGTTAGTTTGTTTTTCCCAGGGACTTAAACAGAACAGGAGGACGTCACTGGAGCACCCGCTTCTCCTTTATCATGATGGGTGTTGATGTTCTTGCCTTGAAATGGCTGTCAAGTGACTTTAATTGCTGATGATAAGAACTGTGGTCTAATTTGTTCGCTAATTCTATCGCTTATCTTCAAACCTACTTACTGTTGACTCCATGCCAAGCTTTGGGGGCCTTGACAGTGCGTCAGGCACGGACATCACTGGGGTTAGAGTTGGGGCAGGAGTCAAGGGAACCGAGGAAAAGAGGTCCTTATAAGAGCTGTAGTGAGCCGTGGTCCTCAGGTGAGGGAGACTGAAGCGTGCAGAGGAAAGAGACCTGGGATCGGTTAGAAAACAGGGTCAAAGGGCCAAGCCCTGGAACCGGGGGGCTTCGTGTGGAAAGAGCTTCGGCCTCTTTCAGTGTCTTGGAAGTCTCTAATCTAGTGATTTTCAATGCTGGGGCGGAAACCAGATTTAGCCCACTCTACGCAAGGGCTCCCGACTCTACAGCTGTGCTTCCTGACCCAGCTCTCTATTAGGATGTTCCGAGAACACCATCTGCCTGGTCCCTACTTGCTCCTTGTTTTGTCACAGTGACCAGGCATGTATTGTTTGGATAATAAAATAATCGCAAAATAGAAGTAAACATTGATGAGATGGAAAATAAAACACACATTCGGATGTGTCATTTGCACACTCAGTGTCCTCTTGAAGACTTTTCTCCCCTTTCTGTTTTCATCTGTTTGTGGTGTGTGTGTGTGTGTGTGTGTGTGTGTGTGTGTGTGTGTGTGTGTGTGTGTGTGTGTGTGTGCAGGCATGCACTCATGTGCATATGGAGGCCGAGGTTGATGTTGGGAACCATTCTCAATCCTCTTCCAACGCATTCAGTGAGGCAGGGCCTCTCAGTGAAACCCAGCATTTGCTTGCTGATGTGACTAGCCAGGCTAGCTGGCTTGTTTGGAGATCCTCCCTCTCTAGAGGGTAGAATTACAGGTGGGATGCCGTACACACCTTACATTTACATGGGTTCTGGGGATCCAAACTCTGTGACCTCATGCTTGTGCAGTAAGTGCTATAACCACTGAACCACCTCTCCAGCTCCAGGACCCAATTCTAGAAGTCAGTGGGGACAACTTATATCAAATCCTGGACTTCTGCTCCTCTAGGCAGAAGTCCTGAGACTGAGGGGTCTCAGAGGAGTCTTGGTTCATGTTCTGCTGCTATAACAGCATGCCTGAGTCTGAATAACTTACACTGAACAGAGGGTTCATTGGCATGTGGTAGCTGGGAGACCATCTGGTGGAGGCTTTTCTCCTGCATCTGACATCTCATGGTGGAAGGGCAAGGCAGGTAGACTGCGAGAGCGGGCAGAACAGGCTTCCTTTTCTTCTAATTAATGTTGCTGTTATAAAAATTAACTCATATTCATCATGCAAATGAGTTGGTCCCACGGTGACCTCTCCTTGTATGCCTGTGCCCTGCTTTAGTGAGTTCTCCATTCCTCTCTTCCCTTCCCTCCCCTGACGACAATCTTCTGTCTGCCCACCCAGCCTACTTCTAACAATTAACACGCTCTCACAGTAACTGCTGTGGTGTTGACATTAATTCATTCATAAGGACAGAGCCCATAAGGTGACCAGTCACCTCCCACACTGCTGCAGCAGGGACTGTTCCCAACACATGAGCTTGAGGCAACATTCAAACCACAGCAAGTGTGGTGAGAAACCTTGTGAGGTCTGTTAAAAGTTAGAAATGGGGGGCACGGTGGTCGGTTCCCAATGGGTCCACGAGAGGTAAAGTCACCAATGAGGAAAAGAATTTCCAGGGGCCCTGGTTTTTTCTTAAATTCATTCATTAAGCTTTGTGTGTGTATGTATGTATGTATGTGTGTGTGTGCATGCGTGTGTGTGTGTGTGTGTGTGTGTGTGTGTGTGTGTGTACACATAGATGGTTAAAATATGTTTTAAGTAATTTTTGTAGCCTGCCTTTTCTATTTAGTTATTAGCTACATGATCTCATATGCGTGTCTTTTTAAATGACTACACAATGTTTCTCATAGAGATGTATAGATAGGGTTTATTTTACTCACCCTTTAGTCTAAGGTCATTGACTTGTTCTCATTTTTTGTGTTATCTTACACAGCACAGCACTGTGTCTTCATAGCTATACTGGTACACATGTCTTGAGTTTTCCCTTATGATACGTTCTAAATAGAAGTGAATGGGGCGTCAGGCAGCGAAGCCAGTCCTTAGGAACTTCAGGAGGATTTCACTTCTAACCCTGGAGAAGGGCACCCTCCTCTAGCCATTCTCTGATGCCTGAAATTCCACCTCAAGCGTGGATCCTGCTCTAAATGGCTTTCTGCTTAGAGTTATGACCATTCTCGGGGTTAAAATAACATATCCAAAATGCTGGCCTTGTGGACTGAATGTTCATTCTACTTCTGTAGCGAGAGAAAGGGCTTAGAGTGGGAAGGGATGGGAACACATGGGGTATGTCATGCACGCTCAGGTCTCTTTTTGCTCTTCCTTGGTTAGCCCCTCTTCCCCAGCCTTCAGATCTATATTCTTTATAGAATTCATCTTTCATGATGAGGTAACTTTAGATTTTCAGAAGAGTTGTTGAGATAGCTATGCTGGTTGGTATCGTCGTCATCATCATCATCATCATCATCATTATCGTCATCATCGTGTGTGTGTGTGTGTGTGTGTGTGTGTGTGTGTGTGTGTGTGTGTGTGTGTAGATGTTTTACCTGCATGTATATACATCATATGCATGCAGTACCTGAGAGGCTGGAAGAAGGTATCAGACTCCCCTCAAACTGAAGTTACAGACGATTGTGAGCCACTCTGTGGGTGCTGGGAATTGAACCTATGTCCTCTGGAGGAGCAGCGAGAAGTCTTAACCACTAAGCCATCTCTCCAGCATCCTGTACTGGTGAGTTTTAATTGTCAACTCGATACAGTCTAGAGCTGCAGTTCTCAATCTATTGGTCCAGATATCCTGCATATCAGATATTTACATTATGATTCCTAACAGCAGCAAAATTGAAGTTATGAAGTAGTAACAGAATAATTTTATGGTTGGAGGTCCCCACAACATGAGGAACTGGATTAAAGAATCCAGTGTTAGGAAGGTTGAGAACCACCGGTCTACAGTCATCTGTGAGAAAGGTCTTAATGAGGAATTACCTTGATCAGGTTGGCCTGTGGGCGTTTCTGTGAGGGGTTGTCTTGGTTAATTGATATGGGAAGACCCAGCCCACTGTGGGTGGTGCCATTCCCTAGGCAGGAGTTTCTGACCAATATAGGACAAGAGAAAGCTAGCCGAGAGCAAGCAAGGATCCAGGTGCTTACTCCTTCTCTGCTTTTGATTATGGACATTATGTTTAAACTTCTGCCTTGACTTCCCCACAATAATGGACTGCAACCTGGAATTGTATTCCAAGTAAACTCTTTCTTCTTCTTCTTGGTTGCTTTTTTGTCAAAGTATTTCATCATAGCAGCAGAAAGAAAATTAGATCAACAGTGTACAGATTTTCTTCTCCATTGAGCTCCCTCTAACATTAAAATCTTAAACAGACACACCTTTTGTCTAAACTGAGAAAACCTCATTGGTGTGCTGCCCTATTAAGCAGGTTAGCTTTTCCATGAACGTCCTCCTTTCTGCCCCAGTGTCCAGTCCAGAATTGCACATTTCATTTAATCACGGCCACTCTTTACTCCTTCCACACCTGTAGTTGCTTCTGGCCTGTCCTTGCTGTGGCTTTGGTAGTTGCCAAGAGAACTGGGGCCACTTTGGAGAACTGTCCCACAGTTAAGGTCTCTGTGATGCTTTGCCCTGGTTACACTGGGCTTACAGATTGGTCAAGTGTCCTCAAAGGTCAGAGTGCTTGAGGCCAGGTGACTCCCTCTTGATGACAGCCTGGGCCACCTGCTGGCGGTGGCACCCTCAGGGTTTCTCTTCGTGGAAGAGAGGTTTCTCCTTTGTTCCTTCCTCAGTTGGCTACGTGTGCTCACCAAGTTCACCTCATGCTCAAGGGCAGAGAAAGTGGCATCAGCCCCCTGGAGGTGGATCAAAGCATCTCCAGACTTGTGTGAAGCTACACCATGAGTAATAAATATTTGGGGGCAGGTACTTTGAGGCTATGCCAAGATCCTGTCTCTCAGAGACCGTCCCATGCTGTGGCATCCATCCCTGCTTCTCTGCTGAGGCTGCTCCCACCAGGCAGTTCTCACTGCAAGTTTCTTCTCTCTCATTCCTTCTGTGTTTATCACTTGGCGTTTTTAAAGGGAAACTCGTCCCGTTTGCTCCTTTATTTATATTTGATCATTTATTTTTATCAGCATGCACCTATGGATATTTATTTTATTCCCTGGGTTGTTGCAACCGAAGCCTCTGCTCTATCTTGTTGCTCAATTTCTCCCAGTTTTGGCCACTGGACGGGTTCTCAGGTTGCCCCTCGTGCTCTCTCAAAGGCCCTCCACTTGTTATTTTTCCCTCTATCTTGAATACTTTCTCGATTCTGGCACTACAAAATGTTCCCGCTCATCATGTACTTTTCTTGCCCCCATCCTGGAAGCAGCCATGTCTCCAGGGAACTGTAGTTCTGTCCTTTGGTTCACTGGAAAATGGTATTTGTGGCGTAAGAATGCAGTGTGATGAGCTGGTTTTCCTGGATGCCATGCTTTCAGACCCTCCCACTGACAGAGCCAATGATGCCCAGGCCTCTCTAATGTGTCTCAGAAGTACATGGTGAGTGGACAGTAACAGATGTAAAGACCCACACTAGAACCAGCTCCCTGGAGAGTAGCCAGTCCCACCACTGGGGTTGCTGGGAGCTAGGAGGGGCTTCTATTGCAGGAACCTATAGGCCTGGCTCATGCTGTGCTTTAGCCTGAGAAAAGGTCATTTCAGAATCCTAAATATGATTCCTACTGAATATGTACTGCTTTTGATTCTTTAAGTCTGAAAATTGTAAGTTGGGAATCCCCTCTCTCTCTCTCTCTCTCTCTCTCTCTCTCTCTCTCTCTCTCTCTCTCTCTCTCTCTTTCTCTGAGTGTGTATGTGTGTTCTCATCCCTGTACACATGTGTCTACATTTATTTATCTGTCTATTGACAACTGTAGCAAAGTAAATATGAATTTATGCCTCCATCTTCAGCATTATTCATCATCAACCTGTTGATATAGTTAGATTTAGAATAGGTATGCACACACACACACACACACACACACACACACACACACACGCGCGCGCGCGCACAGATATACACTACACACACATACCACATATACCACATACAAACACACATACATTTATCACACATACTACATACATATATGCTTCACACATACCATACAAACCATATACCACAAAAAACACCCACCCACAACACGTATACACCACATACCACACACTCATACCACACTACCACATCCACATACTCCCCCACATATACCACAGATCTAACACCCACACAAACATCTACATATACACCCTCAACACCCTCCCACAAACACACACTACACACACATAGCATACACCATACCACACAAAACATCACAGACTTGATTCCTACAATGTTTCTCACAAATCCTTTTGTTGTGTGTTTGGTTCCTTAACATCAAGAAATGATTATGATAGCACTTGCCCACAAGTATCAGAAAGCAACCATCTTTGGTGCACAGATGTTTATAGTAGTGGAGAGTTTCAGGTTTGGGGCTCAATGGAGACACTAGGTGGATTCGTCTTTTGGGTAAGACATCTCTTCTAAGAGTTACTGGGTGTTAGCTAAGGCCAGGCTATTTTGTAAAGTTCCTCCAACTGTCAGAATTCTAGAAGCACAGTAACTTGGTTTCCAGAACTGAAGTGACTTCTTTTTCTAGATGCTTGCCCTCGCTGTTACGGACTACATCAGTCACATGGCAAAGAACCGCCTCATCAGAAGGGACCCTCCCCCGTGGCCCTCATTTCTCCTCAGTGATCCCACCAACACACAGTACAGTTCATAGTAGCTCCGAACAGGAAACAGCCCAAAGGTCGGGCCGCTCATGAATGAATGAAGTGTGGTATGTTCATACTCTGAGGTATCATTCAGCCATAGAAAGAGCTGGCGTGAGGATCCAGGCTACCAAATGGGTGTCCCTGGAAGGGAAAGAACTGAGCCACTTCAGACTCAGCATGATTTCATATCATGAAACACCCAGAATAGACCAGGGTAGACAGAGAGGACCAGAGCCAGGGCTACTAGGCTGGCAGTATCGACAGGGATACGAGGCGATAGTATTGGAAACAAGTGCCAGGATTCTCTTAAGTGAAAGTTGTAACATCAGACAGTGCTCTTCCTGCCTAACCCTGTGATCGTAATTAAGTACACTTGACTATATACTTTTAATAGACAAATTATGCACATATTAAATATAATAGAGCTGTCTTTTTTAACTACCTGTTCATCATCTCCCAGTATCCATGAATTCTGCAGCCCCAGCCAAGTCTCCTGCTCTGGGCTCACAAGTTTGTGTCCCAGGAATCCTTCAGCCTGCGCTCTTGAATGAAGCTTCAGTCCCCTTCCAAGCTCATACACTGGCTGGAGAATGTGGTTCTTGTGGCTGCAGGATTGGAACCATCAGCTTGGCACCTTGTACGCTCCTCTGCCACTTGGTCCTATCTCCAAGCACATCACAGGTGGCATTTGCTGCCTCAAGGACAGCATCAGCGTCTCTCTGTATACACAGCAGGACAAAAGCCTTGAGTATATGTTGAGTGTGCAATGCCCCCTATGGGCTCATGTTTTTGAAGTCCGTAGCCTGGACTCTACTTCCTGTGACTCTCTGATGCCTGGTCCAGCGTGATGTGAACAGCCTCTACTATACGCTTCTGCAACTACAAATTGGCTTCTCTGCCATGATGGACTAAGCTTTCACAGTAAGCTCATAGCTCCCTTAGCTTATTTCTGTTTGCACAGTGGCTACTGCTATGCAAAAGTAACCAGTATAGCACTTTGATTGCAACCTGATCATGAGATGGATAGCCTTGGCTATGCCTCATTGGTGAGAACACCTCACTGGTACCCTATACTTTGGGGGAGGGGTATGGCATGGAAGGAGGCCTAGGAGCCATCTCAGCCTCCCTTCTCCCATTACTGGTACCTTCTGCCCAGAGAACCGGCTCCTAAACTAATCAATTCACGAACACAGTAGCCTTGGCTGCTCTCAGACTCACTCTTTATCCTAAAACCTCAAATTCATGGCAGTCCTTCTGCTTTGGCCTCAAGGTTTGAGGCCACCGATAGTTCGAGCCATCAAGACCATCTCTGAGCAATTTATTTTTAACCCTGGTTATCTTTCAGAAACGCCTGCCTCTCTCCACACCTCCAGGGCCAGGCAAGATCTCTATCATCACCAAGCCACATGTCCAAGCTCTCTGCTGGAAGCTTCATAAAGAAGCCCATTTCTCCTTCCTTCTGTCTTTACTCATTAACACCTCTATGTCAACATTTTGAGTCTTTCAAACTAAGCGAGTTTTTTAAAATGACGTCATAGTCTCCCAAAGCTGCATGTTGAGAACTCAGTTTTAAGAATTTTTATGGAGAAGCAATCCTTGCTGAGAGGCCGAGGGCACTTAAAATTCCAGGAGCTGGGGAGCGGGAAGGGGGCTGCCCTCAAAGCCTTCCCACTATGTATTCCAATAAAAACCTCCCCCACACACTCTTAAACACTCCTGTAGTTAATTTGCAAGTATTTTGTGTGGGTTGTTTCATGTTTATAAAGATGACTGCTTGGGCTTCAGGGGCATCACCGAGCCCTTTCATTTCTGTGTCTATTTTCACCCAAGGGCTGGCACTCAGCATCCCAAGCCTCTAGCCTTTGCCTGGGCTCCCGAGGATCACCCCGTACACTCCTCTGCTGGCCCAGGACACACCTGAGCCCAACACACTTGGGCCACGATGTTTTGTTGTTGTTTGCTTAATTTTTTTTGGTTGGTTTTCACATTTTTATTGGGGGGCAACAGGGAAGGGGGCCTCTTCCATCAGCAGGAGTATCCACAGGTTCTTCAGCCATTCCAGATTTGGGCCCTGAGGGTCCTGGGGGTGGCTGGGCACATCCGGCATGTTCCCATTATCTCGTACAGGCACTGGGTAGACATAGGGTGTGGCCCTGTTGATCATGCCAGAATACTTGGTATAGGGGCTGATTATGGGCATAATTACAGCGAGACCCCAGATAGAGAAGGACACCACTAGCCGCGAGAATGTTTGCTTAATTTGAGACAGGTTTGCTATGTTAACCAGGCTGGCCTTGAACTTGTGTTTCTGCTGCCTCAGCTTCCCAAAGGCCGAGATTATAGGACTGTACCTCCAAGCCCGACCCAAGGGCCATGTCCTAATACTCTTGAACATATGGACACATAGGTGGATTGTATACCTTGGCTGCTGTAAATAGTACCATAGTGAACGTAGGGTGTGAGGGTGCTGGTGCTGGTGACACACTGACTTCCTCACACGTGGAAGCCGAAGTGTTGATCTCAGAAGTGAAGAGTAGGATAATGGTTGTCAGAAAGAGGCTGGGAACAGCAGGGAAGAAAGGAAGGGAAGAAGACCTGGTGGTGGGGTACCAAACATGGCCAGATGAGAAATGAGTATCACTTCTCTGCAGCACAAAGAGGTGGTAACAGTCAGGGGAATTCGTCTATTTCTAAATAATTAGGAAACAAGTACCTTAATTCCTTTGTCATCACCCTGACAAAACCATAGAAGGAGAAAGGCTTTACTTTGGTTCATGGTTTTCACAGGGTCTGTCCATGTGCTTAGGCACAGCCTGGAGTGTGTTACAGAAGCCTGTCTTCACTTTTGTGGCTGAATAGTGAGAAACTGAGGAAACAAGGGACACACCCCAGCGATCTCTGTTCTCAATTTAAACCACACCCCCTGCCTTTCAACATCCCTAATGATGGCATCACAATACAAAGCCATCAAGAGACTGATGTATAAAAATGTCAGGCCAGACACACCCAAAGGTGGGCTTCACTAACCCCCCAAGAGCTTCTTAATCCAGTCCAAGTGACAGTCAAAATTAACTATCACAAAATCTGAGTGTTCTGAGCATAAAAAATGACTGGGGTGACAGAAATGCTAAACACCTATGAGTCATTGCGTGTTATAGACACACAATATTGCCCAATTCTGCTCAGTTCTCCTGTGTCAATCAGAAGAGAAAGGAGAAGAAAGGAGGGGGAGCATGAGGAGGAGGGGGAGAAGGTAGAAGAGGAAGACAGGGAGGAGGAGGAGGAGGAGAATGAATAAAGAGGAAGAGGAGAAAGCAGAGGATGAGGCAGAGGAGATGGAGGTGTTGGAGAAGGAGGAGAAAGTGGTGGGGAGTGAGGAGGAGAACAGCACCCACCAGCACTGGCCCAGGATATACAGCTATAACTTGTTGGACCAGGCAAACAAAACAGAAAGGAAAATGGGGGAACCAGGGACATGGCACTGGGCAGCTCGGCTTTCGCCCCTGATGAAGGGGAACATCCAGCTGCAGAAACTTAGAGCCTCGCTGAAACCTTGAGGAGAAAGGGCTCTGTTTTAGCTCAGGAACTAAGGTGAGAAAAATGGGAAGCAGGAACCACCTGAGGGAATATGTGGAAGAACACACTGCTTTGCCTTCTGTAAATGGATGAGAGCCCCAGAGCATGCACCACGAGGTCATGGGCGCAGTACCTCCTCAGAAGAATCCTGTGGCTGGCATGTTCCTTCTCACTCAGGGCTTGGGAAGCCCTGAAGTTCCAAGGATCATGAGAACCTGGTACAGATTGGGTGGAAGAAAGAACTCACCATCACAGCATTCCCTGGAATGGGTGACTCTGGTCCACAGGGAGCCATGCCTCAGGGAAGGATAGGAGATCAAGCCGACCTCAGACCAGGGATTCCTCATTGAGTATATGTGTGCATGTTGCTAATCCAATAAGGGAGAGAGGGGGCATAAAAGATTTTGTAACAGCAAATGTTTTGTTTGGACAGTTGAAAATTGAACATCAGAGCCCATAGAAAATGGAGGGACAGCAAACTACCGTAGCAACAAAGGATCCAGAGGTAGGAGTAAACCAAACAGAACAACCTGGAAAGAGAAGCAGAGGCTACCAGGAGAACTCTGGATATTCCAGGCAATGGAGACACCCTCTCAGCACAGCTGCAAATGGGAAAAGTGACTCTTCCTACAATCTGTTTTTGTTTGTTTGTTTTTCGAGACAGGATTTTGTAGACAAATTTTTCTTTGGGCTGCCAGCTCACAAAAAATGACAAGAAGACTTATTATTAATTATAAAAGCTCAGCTTATAGCTTAGGCTTGTCCCACTAGCTCTTATAACTTAAATTAACCCATTTCCACTCATCTACATGTTGCCATGTGACTCGTGGCTTTTACCTCTCCTGCTTGTCTTGCTCTCTTTGTGTCTGATGTCTTGCTCTCTTTGTGTCTGGCTGGCAACTTCACCTTTCTTCTTCCCAGAGCTCTCTGTACAGAAGTCCCTGCTATACCTCCTGCCTAGCTACTGGCCATTTAGCCTTTTATGAAACCAATAATAGTGGCATATCTTTATGCAGTGTAATCAAATATCTTGAAACATTTCCTCCTTTTTGTTTACATAAGAAGGAAAAGGTTTTAACTCTAACATAGTAAAACTATATACAATAAGAACAATCATCAGGTAAGATTTACATTTACAATATCCAGTCCATTTGTATTGGCAAATTTGAAGAAATTATTCTATTATCTATCTTATCTTAATGAGTTCAAAGTTTTATACCTAAACCATTTTTTATCATAACTTGTATTACCAACACAAAACTATCTTTTTAGACCTCAAAACATTTTCTTAGATAAACAATTTAAACTGTTATATCTCTCAACCTTATACACTTTACACCTCTTTTGCGAGTTTCTTTTCTGAATTTGGTAACAAGGAAAACTGTAACTATAACAATTGCATCTTCAACTCCATTAGAGACCCGAGAAGGATATAATATTACCTGAGTAAACAGAAAATGCAGAGCAAACAACTTCCAAAACTATAGAAATGGCAGAAACACCTGGCTGCTTGGACACTCAGCCCAAGGTTCCTCTGCAACATTGGGGCATCCATCTTGGGCCTACAAGCCTAGAATATATGACAGAATTTCTGGTGAAGCAGGAATTTTGAAGGACTGTCCCACCTTGTTTTGACAAAGTTTGGCAGTTGCTTTCTTTTTTCCTGCTTGTCCAGTTTAGACACCACACTGTCAGCAGTTTCTTTGCCCAGTGGCTAACTTTGCAACTTCATATGGAGGTTCTTCAATGCCCACTATCCTTTTTTGAAGTAGATTGGTGCTGGCAGGAGCAGATATGTCTCACTGTCATGAGAAGCCTTATGTTATTTTTTCTTTTTTCTTTTCTTTTCTTTTTTTTTTGTTTTTTGATTTTTGAGACAGGGTTTCTCTGTGTAGTTTTGGTGCCTCTCCTGGATTTCGCTCTGTAGACCAGGCTGGCCTTGAACTCACAGAGATCCACCTGGCTTTGCCTCCCAAGTGCTGGGATTAAAGGCATGTACCACCACTGCCTGGCTGCCTTATGTTATTAAAACATTTTAATCGACATATTCTGTAGGTCTTTGAAGTGTTTGAAGATTATCTATCTAAAACATATCTCTGTATGACATTGAAAACATTCCTAACATACTATAAGTTTGATTGTTACAGATGAGTAACTATTAATCTGTATTTCTTTATTATCCTAAATAGCTTTCAAGGACTAAAACTTTACATTTTTAAATGAGCTGCAGAGGTACAATACCTTAAGCAAGAATTGAAACATATATAATATAACAAAAATAACCTTAAATTTGTATCAATATACAAAAATCCATACTAATGTAAAGTATTTGAGGCTAGTGTGGTTGTTTAAAAGTAGACTCAACAGCCCACCTTTTATCTCATCATTTCTATACTATATCCCCCCTTTTGCCTTCAGAAAGAGACCCCTGAATCTAATCTTTGTTCAGCTTTTTTCCTGACAATGACCAATAACAATTTGTAACCAACCCCCCTACATGATGACAAACATCCATAACCCACTGAATGACCCAAAACCACCCACCCCAACTCTTGGGAATGTGGGCATCATGTTCTCTAGACTGCTCCTTGTTGTCTGTGGGTGACAGCATCTTTGGGGGATTCTGAGAAAATTGGGATAAGGGTTAAGTCCTGAGAAAACTAGTTATAACACTTGTTGTCTAGTCTCTGTGCAATGGGAAAATGCAAGTCTTATTTGTAGTCATGGCCAGGATAGTCTGTGAGGCTGGACCATCTCAGCCAGCGGCCTTGAAGCTGTTTTGGTTGCAGAATTCTGAGGAAACTATAACAGAGGCACTCTGAGAGGCTGGATTACCAGGGCCACCATTTTTGTTGGTGTCTGCTCCCCTTGCTCTGAAAACACACTAACTTTAAAAGGTAATGTACATATCTGCATTAACACAAGTGTGGACTGTGCACTGTACACAAGCCAGCCAAAGATGATATTTGTTTTATTCTTGAGCAGGTAAAATATATGTCACCTGTCATGTAGTCTTTTTTTTCTAGGTTTATTTCTTTATGTCTGTAGCCAGAATTTTCAGAGGGTCTCCCCCAGTCAAATCTGATCTCTATCAACCTTGAATGAATCCACAGCCTTTCATTTCTGTGGAAACAAAAGAATAACCTCTTCCCCAATGCAACAAAATCTTTGACTTCCATTTTGAAGTAAAGGCATTTTTAAAATATATAGATTGGTTTAATTTAACAGTTTCCATAACCCAGTGTCTCTCAGCAGCTATTGTTGGCTCATTAGCAATAAAAAAATTTAAAGTCAACAAGACACCATATAGGATCCAGACTCCTTGTGTATTTTTCATCTTTACATGGAATATCCTTTCTACAATATTTTATTCTCTCTTTATAAACTTTATCTTATTATTTATAAACTTTTTAAATGACTGTCTATACCCATTTTCTTTTCTTTTTTAAGCCTATGCACACTTTTTAAACACACTGTAACCTGTTTAGAGGTTTCCATCTGGCTCTGTCTTTACTGAGCATCTGCAGCTGTCTCTGACCATGTGAGACAAATCTTAAACTATTATGTCACCTGCCACGTGGCTCAGCTCAGCACATGGTACTGGTGGCTGGCTCCATCCCACAGGCAACGGTCGTTAGCCACATCTCTGCACACCAATGAGCCTAACTGAGTGACCACAGTTATCAGGAAGCCACATTTGACTCCGCTCCAAACTTTAAAAAAAAAAAAAAAAACAAAAAAAAAACTTTCTCAGGCCGTATGTGGGTATATGTGGCTCCACATTGGGCTCCATGTGTAGACATGTTTGCCTTTGGGCTGCCAGTTCTCTGTACAGAAGTCTCTGCTATACTTCCTGCCCAACTATTGGCCATTTAGCTTTTTATTAAACCAATCACAGTGGTGATTGGTTTAATATCTTTACACAGTGTAATCAAGTATCTTGCAACAGAATTTCTCTGTGTAGCCCTGGCTGTACTGAAACTCACTCTGTATACAGGTTAGACTCAAATTTGCAGAGTCTGCCTGCCTATGCCCAGCTGTGCTGGGATTAAAGACATCACCACCGCCGAGCTCTACAGTCTATTTTTTGTTTATTCATCTATTTAATTTACATCCAGGCCTCAGCTTCCCCGATCCTTCTCTCCCAGCCCTCCTCCATGTTCCCCCCTCACACCTCAATCCCTTTTTCTTCCATCTCCATCTAGGAAAGGGCATGTCTCCTATGAATCAATAAAACATAGCATATCAAGTTGCTGTAAGACTAAGGACCTCCCATGTGTTTGATGTTGGTAATTGGCTTGCTGTATATTGCTTTTATTATATTTAGATATGTCCCTTGAATCCCCATCTCTCCATGACTTTTATCATGAAGGGTGTTAGAATTTATCAAAGGTTTTTTCAGAATCTAATGAGATGATGTTGTTTTTCTTCTTTCAGTTTGTTTGTATGGTGGATTACATTTACCAATTTTCATATGTTGAACCATTTCTGTATCTCTGGGCTTAAGCCTACTTGGTCATGGTGGATGATCTTTTTAATGTGTTCTTGGATTTGGTTTGCCAGTATTTTATTAAGTATTTTTGCATCAATGTTCATGAGTGAAATTGGTCTGTTATTCTCTTTCTTTGTGGGGTCTTTGTGTGGTTTGAGTATCAGGGTAACTGTGGCCTCATAGAAAGAATTTTGCAATGTTCCAATTGTTTCTATTTTGTGGAATGCATTGAAGAGTATTGGTATTGGCTCTTCTTTGAAAGTCTGGTAGAATTCTGCACTGAAACTATCTGGCCCTGGGCTTTTTTTTCTCCTTTGGTTGGGAGATTCTAATGACTGCTTCTATTTCCTTAGGGGTTATTGGTCTATTTAATTGTTTATCTGATCTCAATTTAACTTAGGTAAGTGGCATCTATCAAGAAATTTGTCCATTTCTTTTAGATTTTTTTCAATTTAGTGGAGTACAGGTTTTTGAAGTATGACCTAATGATTCTCTGTATGTCCTCAAAGTCTGTTGTTATGTCCCCCTTTTCTTTTCTGATTTTGTTCATTTGGATATTCTCTCTCTGCCATCAGCTAGTTTGGATAAAGACTTATCTATTTTGTTGATTTTCTCAAAGAACCAATTCTTTATTTCATTGATTTTTATATTGCTCTCTTTGTTTCTATTTTACTGATTTCAGCCCTCAGTTTAATTATTTCTTGCAGTCTACTCCTCTTGAGTGTGTTTGCTTCTTTTTGTTCTAGAGCTTTCAGATGTGCTATTATGAGATCTCTCAAAATTCTTCATGAAGGCACTTAGTGCTATGAACTTTCCTCTTAGCACCATTTTCATTATGTCCCATAAGTTTGGGTATGTTGTGCATTCATTTTCATTGAATTCTAGGAAGTCTTTAACTCCTTTTTTATTTCTTCCTTGACCCAGTGGTAACTCAGTAGAGAGTTGTTTAGTTTCCATGAGTTTGTAGGCTTTCTGTTGTTTCTGTTGTTACTGAAATCCAGCTTTAATCCATGGTGGTCTAATAAGATACAGGGGGTTATTTCAATTTTTCTTGTATCAGTTCAGAGTTGCTTAGTGGCTGAGTATATGGTCATTTTTGAAGAAGATTCCATGTGGTGCTGAGAAGGTATATTCTTTTGTGTTTGAGGGAAATGTTCTGTAGATAACTGTTAGGTCCATTTGAGTCACAATGTCTGATAGTTGTTATTTCTTTGTTTAGTGTCTGTCTGGATGACCTGTCCATTGGTGAGAGTGGGGTGTTAAAAGTTTCCAATTATTATTGTGTAGGGTTCTATGAGTGATTTAAGCTTTAGTAATATTTCTTTTACAAATGTGGGTGCCCTTCCATTTGGGGCATAGATGTTCAGAATTGAGATAGCATCTTGGTGGGTTTTTCCTGTGATGAATATGAAATGTCCCACAGTCTGTTTTTAAGTTTATTTAGTGTGTGTGTGTGTGTGTGTGTGTGTGTGTGTGTGTGTGTGTGTGTGTGTGAGAGAGAGAGAGAGAGAGAGAGAGAGAGAGAGAGAGAGAGAGAGAGAGAGAGAGAGAGAGAGAGAGACGTGTGTGTGCTGGTGCATGCACACCACAGCTCATGTGTGGAGGGCAGAGGGCAGCCTTAGGAAGTCAGTTATTCCCCTCCACCTTGTCTCCTACTGTTTCTACTGCTGAATTACATGATCCAGGCTAGCTGGCCTACAAACTCCCAGGTGATTCTCCTGTCTCCACCCCCTTTTTCTTGCTATAGGGATGCTGGGATTACAGATGCAGGATCTCACTGAAGCAGACTTTTCATGTGGGATCCAGAGATCGAGCTCTTGCCTCCAGCTTGCATGGCTAATGCCTATACTAGCCGAGCTGTTTCCCCAGCCCTTCTTATATATCTTTATGCATTGTCTGGCTATTGTGTAATAATTTACTTTGAGATTGAAACATTTCATCCTACAGGGAAGCTCTTTAAACAGGAAGGTAAACAACCTAAAATAGCTTCAGGAACTCCCTGAAACTGACCAGATTCAGTAGGTCCCTCCCTGCCAGAGTAAGCAATAAAAGCTGAGTTCCCCTCAGACAGAAGGAAGCTGAGTTGCAAAGAAGACTCGGAGACCAGACCAGACCAGCTGCGCGGAAGAAACAAAAACTGATCTGAAGAGGTTTAGTCCGCCTGAAAAGGACTCTCTGCAACTGACTGAGCTGCCTGAAGGCTGTGCAGTGTGCTCCAGGTTTCCCAGCTTTGTGAGCTGTCACCATGCAGGAGTGAGCCCAGGTGATGCAGCTGCCTTTGAGTCTTTTTGCTCCTGTAAGTACCCCTCACCAATACTCCTCTAAGTAACCCCAATACCACCAAGTTGGACTTTGGTGTTATCCCTACTTTGCTCGGTTGTGGGGTCCCTATCTGGGGTGAGTAGACATGTGTTGTGGCTCCTAGGAAAAGTTTTATCACACAATTGGCCCTCCTTTCTTCCTTTGCTTGAGGCCTCAGGGTGAATCCTCTCAAGGCTGGTTTCCTGCCAAAGACTCACAAAAACGATCCTTCCATGGCACTTACGGTGAACATGCCTGGACTTTTCAGAACACATCACTTTTATTCTAGCATGGTCTTAAGATCCCAGCAGACCCCTAGACAATCTGTCAGCTTCGGATGCCCACTTCTATACAGGCTTCCCAGTATCACAAGGGCAAAGAGAACAGGCTAGACCAGGAGGAAAAGGGTGATAAATAAGGTTTGGGCATAAAGATAATGTAAGTGGCCATTGCCAGGAAGGCTGGGTAGACTTCAGAGAAAGCCTGTGTTGGGTGTACATATTTAAAACATTTTTTCAGTCTTGTCTGGGGAAACAGCTCAGTTAGAAACTGATTGCCTTGCAGGCATGAGAACCTGAGTTCACTCTTCAGAATCCACTTTAAAAAGCCAGGCTTGGTGGTGCACACACATAATACCAGCACTAGGGAGGCAGAGACAAGTGGATCTCTGAGGCTCAGTTACCAGCCCACCTAGACTGACTGGCAGGCCTCAGGCCAGGAAGACACCCTGTCTCGAGAGAAATGTGGCCAGCACTCACTCGGTTCCGGGACCTTGGACGGTGAAGGTGGGCCAAGCAGAGCTCCAGAGAACACTGCTGGACTGCGATACACCTTCCCCAGACCCCGCGACCTACCTATCCCTTAACTTGTAAGTTACGCCATTAAATAAATCTCCTTTTAACTACGTGGAGTGGCCTTAATAATTCACCAATACCAAGTTTCATTTTTTTAAATAAAACAACAAAAGAAATCACAGTTATTGGTGTCTGATGCATGGTGATATCACATGGTGGTTTTTAAACCTTCCACTTCCCTGTATGAACCTGTGTCACCACAGATCACCAGCTTTTCACACCAAGGGCTTTCCCTGTTGTGATCTGCAAAGCTACTTGCTGAATCTATAGCCACCTGAGTCAGCTGCTCATCACTGGCTCAGTCATTCAAGTGGCCCGGTGCCCTCCCACACCACCTCCTATCCAAGTGGTCTTCTGCCTGTTTTCCCCTTGTGCCTGCTTCTCAGGCCTCTCCCTCCTCTCCCTGCATAGACGGCACAAGTCCCTAGGCAGAGCTCCTCCCAGGCAGTTCTTTGTGGCTGACACAAATGCCCAGACTGAGCAGAGCTAGTCCAGCTGCCTGGCCATCCCCCCCACAGCCACCACCACCATGACCCCTGCCCACCACAGCTCCTGCCCTGGTCTTGGGCTTTTACTGCTGCTGCTACCATCATAAGCTGCTGAGGGGCCTATCACCACCAGTATCCTCTGCCTAGTTGTGCTGAGCAGCAACAGCTAACCACCACTGTTGCTAGTGGCAGCAATCCTATCCTATGCTGTGCCACAGATGCATGGTTTTCTCTTACCAGTTTCCTTACATTACCTCTTCAGACAGCTCACCCCCTCCCTACACAGTGCTTGAGCAGCCACAGTGGCCCCCTCTCTGCTTGCCCTCTGTGCCAGCACAGTTGAACTTTATTACTGCAGCTGACTACCCCCACACATCTCTGCCTACCCTGTCAGCATCATCAGAGCTGGTAAGACACTTGGGAATTAGTTTTTTTTAAAAAAGGAAAAAATTTCCCGTGTTAAGAATCAGAACTATCACAACGCAGGGAGTTAGGACCCTGTTTAGTGCTGCTATGGAGGGCTTGCAAATAGAAAAAAATAAACGAGGGGATAAGCAACACAGCTAGGGTTGACATAATGTTGATCATAACTATGATCAGTTTGGTAATTCATATTTTATACTTAAAAAAGTGGTTTAATAACTGTGCCAGATATGATAATTTGATAAGATACAAACCTTAGAAAGAATTACTATTGATAAGATACAAGCTTTAGAAAGGCTTACTACTGATAAGATACAAGCCCTACAAAGACTTATTAATGAAAATAAGAAAAATTTGACTGATAAAATACAAGCCTTGGAGGACTTACTATTGATAAGATACAAGCTTTAGAAAGACTTACTACTGATAAGATTAAAGCCTACTAATGAAAACAAGAAAAATATTCAGACACAAAGAGAGTAATTTAGAGCAGAACCTATTGTATCATGGCATTATGAAATTGAAGAGGAACAGCCCAAGGTTATTGGAAAACCAACTTTAATTTATCCAGTTAGCATGAAAGAATGACCACCAGATGATAGGCAACCCCAAGGCCATGCAGAAGCTAACTGGAATCTTGTCAAAATGTTAGATTTGAGGAGATTTAAGGAAGCAAGAGTTTCATATGCTATACATTCACCTTTTGTGAAGCAGATATTAAATTCATGGGCCACTCAGAACAAAATTATTCCACAATACTGGAAAGATTTAGTTACAGCAGTACTGGAAGCTGGTCCTCAGTTACAGTGAAGAACATGGTGGAGAGATGAAGCTAGGGTCATGGAACAATGGGATACGGCTAGAGGTTATGAGATTTCCCAAGGTCAATTTCTTGGTGAGGGCCATTATGCTGATGTGGAAAGATGGATTACATTCGATGATCACACATTGACCCTTTGCCATACAGCAGCTTTGAATGCTTGGGATAAGGTTGAAGAATCAGAAAAGAGGACGGAGCCATTTATTAAAGTTATACAAGGCTTGAAAAAAGCCTTCACTAATTTTTTACAAAGATTGGTTTCAGCTGTAAATAGAATGATAACAGATCCAAAAATTAGGCAAATCTTAATTGAATTTTTGTATTTTTGAAATGCTAATTCAGAATGTAAAGGGGTGATCAGACCTTTAAAGACAAGATCAGCACCCATAGATGAATGGATTAGAAATACAGATGATCAGTAAAAAACAATGACATCATGAAATTTTCAGGCAAATGGATGGAACTAGAAAATATCATCCTGAGTAACCTGAGGTAACCCAGACTCAGAAAGACAAACATAGTATGTACTCACTCATAAGTGGATATTAGATATAAAGCAATGGATAATCAGACTACAACCCACAGCTCCAGAGAAGCTAGCTAACAAGGAGGACCCTAAGAGGGACACATGGAGTGCCCTGGGAAAGGGAACTAGATGATATCTCCTGAGTAAACTTGGGGCTGGAGGGGCAGTAGAGGGCTGGGGATGGGGGATGAGAACATAAGGGAATGGAATGGTTGATCTGGGGGAGGGACAGAGTGGGAGATCAATGAAAGAGATATCTTGATAGAGGGAGACATTATGGGGATAGGGAGAAACCTGGTGCTTGAGAAGTTCCCAGGAATCCCCAAGGATGATCCCAACTTAGACTACTAGCAATAGTGGAGACAGTGTCTGAGCTGGCCTATCCTGATAATCAGATTGGTGAATACCCTAACTGTCATCATAGAGCCTTCATCCAGTAGCTGATGGAAGCAGATGCAGAGATCCACAGCCAAGCACCAGGCCAAGCTCTGAGAGTCCAGTCAAAGAGAGGGAAGAGGGATCCTATGAACAACGGGCATCAAGATCATGATGGGGAAATCTATCGAGAAAACCAAATCAAGCTAATGAGAACTCATGCACTTTAGACCAACAGTTGTGGAGCCTGCATGAGACTGGACTAAGCCCTCTTCATAAGTGAGACAGTTGTGTAGCTTGGTCTGTTTAAGGGGCCCCTGGCAGTGGGATCAGGATCAGCACATGAGCTGGCTTTTTGGAGCCCATTACCTGTGGTGGGATAACTTTCACAGTCTTGATGCAGAGGGAGAGGCTTGGGCTTGCCTCAACTGAATGTACCAGGCTTTGTTGACTCCCCATGGGAGGCCTTACCTTTTTGGAGGAGGGGATAGGGGGAGGGTTGGGGAAAAGGCTGGAGAGGAGCAGGAGGAGGGATGAGAGGGGAATCTGTGATTAGTCTGTAAAATAAATAAAAAATTTCTTAATAAAGAAAAAATAAGAAATATAGCTGATATTGGATGTCATACTCATGACAATACTTGGATAGGAGAGGTGATTTCCTAAAACTTTAATAAAAATCAAGGGAACAGATGTTTTAATTGTGGTAAACAAGATCACCTAAAAAGGAATTGTAGGCAAGACATTCCTAGAAACAATGGTTTTTCTAGAGATAATCCAATCCAGCATTCAGAAATATACAGAAGGTGTCACAAAGGCCAACATTGGAGTATTGAATGCAGATCAACAAGAGACAGGAAAGGTAACCCTTTGCCATTGGGAAACACCTTGAGAGGGCCTCTCAAAGGCTCCAATGTCAAATTTGGTTCAATCATTCTCTATCACCATGGTAGAACCTCCTCCACAGAGCAATTAAAGGACCTAATGCATGTTGTTAAAAACCATACTGCTCTAGATGACAGAACAGCTTCAGTAGATAAAACAAAAATTTTAAGGGAGACCATAAAGCAAGTATTTTAACAAATTTTTATAAATGACCAAAGGCCAAAGCTAAAAATATGGATAAAAGGCATTGTAATTAAAGGTTTGGTTGACATAGGTACAGATGTAACCATAACTTCACCAAAATCTTGGCATCCAGATTGGCCTCTTCAGGAGGAAAATGTTCAACTTCTTGGGATTGGGACTTTATCTCAGGTAAAACAAAGTGCAAGATTGGTTGAGTGTATAGGGCCAGAGGACAGATAGGAAAATTAAAACCATATGTGACTAACATAGCAATGAATTTATGGGGACATGATTTGTTAAAGCAATGGAATACTCAAATTAACATCCCTCCAATCTCAAAAACAAACCGTAAAATAAATAATGCTTCTTAGAAAGATATTAAAAGGTATTATCAAGAACAGTTACAGACCATTTAGGTTGTATATATGCAGGACACAACAGCTGGTGATCTTTCAAAGGTACCAATGGCCCTACCTTTGAACTAATTAACTGGCAAACCTGTCTGGGTAGAACAATGGCCTTTGACATCAGAAAAATTACAGGCACTAGAACAGCTGGTACAGGAGCAGCTAAATGCCCAACATATTGAAGAACTGACCAGTCTTTGCAATCCTTCTATATTTGTCATTAAAAAACCTGGAAAATAGAAAATGTTAACAGATTTAAGAGCCATAAATAAGGTCGTTCAGCCAATGGGCTCTTTATAGCCAGGAATTCCCTTGCCTTCTCTATATCCTAAAGGATTGACTTGATATAGTCCAAGAAATTTATCAGCTGATGTTGGCAGAGAATTAGTTTTGGTAAAGAAGAAATTACAAGATACACATGTGAATCGTCTTAATCCAGAACTTGATTGTATTCTGGTTATTTGACCTTCTGCATATTCTCCTATAAGAATTCTTATGCAGAGAGAAGACAATATTTTACAATTGATATTTTGCCACACAGAGTAAAAAAATTAAAGACCTATGTAGAAAGGTTTCTGAATTGATTCTGAAAGGAAAATTGAGACTTTGTCAATTAGCGGGAATAGACCCCACAGAAATTGTAGTACCTTTTACTAATGCTGAAATTTCCTCATTATGGGCAGAAAATGAACATCTGAAAAGAGCTTTCAGTAATTTCTTAGGCAGGATTAACAACAAATATCACAAAAGCAAGAGACTTCAGTTTATAAAAAAGAACTAATTGGATGCTTACATTGTGTGAGGAACACCAACTTCTGGAGCCCCTGCATTCTATACCAATGCAAATAAATCAAGAAAGGCAGATTATAAGTCAAGAAATTTAAGTAAAGTAGCTCAAAGTCCTTATGATTCCATTCAAAAGTCAGAATTATATGCTATTCTTATGGCATTATTAAATTTTTCAGAAACTCTTAATATAGTTACTAACTCTCAATATACAGAAAGAGATGTTTTATATATTGAAACCACTGAACATAATTCCAGATGATTCAGAATTAACTTTGCTATTTATTCAATTATGTGAAATAATCAGAAATAGAAATCATCTCTTGTGTACATCACATATCAGATCCCATACGGGCCTAATAGACCCTCTAGCACAAGGTAATGATGAAATTGATCAGTTGTTGGTAGGAAATGTGCTAGAAGCCTCAGAATTTCGTAAGAAACACCATGTTGAGAAGAGTAAAGAGCCGGGCGGTGGTGGCACACGCCTTTAATCCCAGCACTCGGGAGGCAGAGCCAGGCGGATCTCTGTGAGTTCGAGGCCAGCCTGGACTACCAAGTGAGTTCCAGGAAAAGGCGCAAAGCTACACAGAGAAACCCTGTCTCGAAAAACCAAAAAAAAAAAAAAAAAAAAAAAAAAAAAAGAGTAAAGATTAGAAGAAAGATTTTTCTATCACTTGGCAACAAGCCAAGGAAATCATAAGGACATATCCTACTTGTTCTTTGTATAACCAAACTCCACTACCTGTAGGAAATAATCCTATGGGTACCCAAAGAAATGAAATTTGGCAAATGGATGTGTTTCATCTTGCAGAGTTTAGAAAATTAAAGTATGTATACTATGTCATAGATACTTACTCAGTATTTTGATGGGCAACTGCTTTAAGTTCTGAAAAGGCTGATTCTGTAATTGCACATTTATTAGAAGTTATGGCCATTATGGGAATACTTGTACAAATCAATACAGATAATGCTCCAGCATATGTCTTTAGTAAAATGAACCAGTTTCTTGCATATTGCAATATAAAGCATGTTACAGGTATACCACACAATCCTACAGGACAAGCAATTTTAGAAAGATCTATTCCCACTTTAAAAGATATACTTAATAAACAGAAAAGGGCAATAAAGACCCCCAGAAAAAGATTACACAGGGCTTTATTAACTCTAATTTTTTAAATGTTAATGAGAAAGGAATGACAGCTGTGGAGAGACATTGGATAATGAAAAACAAAAAACAAAAAACTGTATAATTGAATCAGCCCATATACTTCAAAGATGTATTGACGTCAAAATGAAAACCAGGATGTGTGTTACATTGTGGAAGAAGTTTTGCTCTTGTTTCCACAGGAGAAGAAAAGCTATGGATACCATCAAAAAATGATAAAGATTAGATTCAAGCAGGAGAGACCTCTTGATTAGGAGAGGTGATAGTTCATCAAATAGAGTGGCCATCCACCTGCCAAAAAGGGAAACTCCCCAAAGTTAAGGTTGGGGCAGGGTTTTGTTTTTGTCTTTCCAGGAGAATGAAAGCATTCACCTAAGGAATCTGAAGACCACTGGACAAATGAGACATCTGAAGAAGAAGGAGAAATTGCCCCAAGAAAAAAGAGTAAACTGGTCTAATGGTATAGCACATTTCCAATAGGATAAAAATCTCATAAATCTTTCCAAATGTTTGTTTCTGCTGTTCTCTGCAGACATATAAGGCAAATGGTCTTTTGTAGTTCCAATTCAATTAAAAACTAAAGCTGACTTTGGAGTTGGAGCCTGGCTCTCTCCTTCTCTAAACCCAAGCATGCTTGTTAAAGGAAAATCCAAAATCTCTGTCTCATGTCAGAAAAGCCACCTGGTATGGGACAGAAGAAAAACCAGAATTGTGGACTATTCTATTGCCACTAATCTCATAATAATCCTTTGGTTTTATTTTGACTCTTTAAAACTTTTCTTTAGGTATAAATATTAATAAATATTATCTCAAAATTTATAATATATATATATATATACATTTAAACCTTCTGTCATGATATTAATGGTCATATAGAGTACTACTGATTCTAGAAATAGGCTTTATCTAGCTTCCTATATGTGATTTTAGGATTGAGTCTGAAGCAGGTAATTAGGAACTAAGTTTGTGTACCACAGATGTATTTAATAGATTGTGGTCCTTTAGCTATTGTGGTCCTTGAAAGCTATTTA
This sequence comes from Peromyscus californicus insignis, assembly GCF_007827085.1. NCBI lineage: Eukaryota > Metazoa > Chordata > Mammalia > Rodentia > Cricetidae > Peromyscus > Peromyscus californicus. Next base: position 13,514,616 of record NW_026294606.1, read on the forward strand.
GGATAACAAGGAAATGTAGGTTAGTAGTTAGTTATCAATAATAATCAATCTTACAATATACAGTTAGGTATATTTCCAAGACATATTTTAAATACATAGATGGTCTTTGGACATTTCAGAGACCTGCAGAATATGGCATTTTAATGTTTTAATAACATAGGGCTTTTCAGGACAGTGAGACATCTTTGCTCCTGGCAGCATCAATCTACTTCATAAAAACATGATAGGTATCAAAGAATCTCCACATAGAGTTTGCTTTCAATGTGGCAAAGCTAGCCATTTGGGCAAAAAACTGCCCTTGTCTTGACTGCTGACAATATGCTGTCCAAATTGGATAAGCAGGACACAAAAGGAGGTGACTGCTGAACTTTGCCAAGACAGGGTGGGACAGTCCTTCAAAATTCCTGCTTCATAAAAAAGTCTGTCAGACATTTTGAGCCTGTAGGCTGAAGATGGATGCCCCAATGTTACAGAGGAACCTTGGGTAACTGTCCAGGCAGCCAGCTGTTTCTGTCATTTTTATAGGCTTGGAAGTTGTTTGCTCTGCACTTCTGGTTTACTCATGTAATATTTTATCCTTCTTGGGCCTTTGATCAGTTTGAAGACTAGATAGTTATAGTTACAGTTTTCCTTGGTCATGATAGAAAGTAAATTATGGTCCTTCTTTCTGCCCTACATAAGACCCTCCAGTTTCTCTTCAGTACCCACCAAAAGCAGAGTTTGGAGTGGGGACAGATGGGAGTAGGGGTCCCAGCACATGTGGGAACTCAACCAGCATTTGATGCATGAACAGAGAAGTGATGGCACCACAGACCCTCCACACCTCACAGTCCTCAGAGGCAGCGGCTCACCCCATCTCTGACTTAGAGCTCCAGAGGTTTGATCATGAATCCCTAGCATGCACAGCTAGGTTTGAGCCTCTAGAGTCCCTTCTGTGTAGTGACAATGTTGGGCGAAGCTCAGAGAATGGAATATCCTTCTGATTGTAGTCCTTAAGTTTCTGTCAACACGTGTATGATAAAAGTCAAGCAAAGTGATAGGAGGCCTTTGCTGGGAATGCAAAATAGGCTTGCCACTTTGGGAGAGTGCTCCTTTGGCTTGTTGCAAGGAGCAACAAACAACACAACAGTTGCTTTCCCTGACTCAAAATAGATGAAAGCTGTATTCACACAAAAACTTGTATGCAGAACAGATTTATTCATAACTGCATGAACTTGGAAACAACCAAGATTTCTTCAGTATGCAAATAGACTAGGTGTGATTCAGTTATATAATAAAATATTATACAGTAACCAAAAGGCTGGAGGAAGGAAGTCAGGGGAAGATGAGGAAGAGCATGTAGCTAAGTGAAAGAAGCCATTCTGAAAGGCCCTGTGCTGTGGTTCCAGCTACAAGGCGTTCCTGAAGAGGCACAAGACAGACAGTAGAAAGACTTGGGGGCTGGGGTAGTGGAGGAGGATGTGGAGGGTGAACGGTCACACCATAGTAGGTTTCAGGAAGTGACATGGCTATAGGATCTACACCTTGAGGGACCTGATGGGGTCAGCATCTCCAAAGGACCCTGTGGGGTCTACTGAGGGACCTGGAATTGCACCCAAGACCTGGTATCCTGTGTCTCTCTCTGTCTCCCTGCCAGGGAGAATGTGCCGCTCCCTGCTCCAAAAGGGCTCCTGGGCTTTCTCTCTGGCAGGATCTTTGTGTTTGATGTTTGTTTCACAATGCCATCTTGTTTTTCAGGTTATAGTGAACAGAAACCCTCTGCCGCTCTGCAGGAGGCCTTTAGATCTTCTGAAGAAAGCCATCCATAAACCCAAGAGATCATTACTCTCCATAAAGGTGCACATCTCTTGCTGGCCCACTCCATCCTGGAACAGGCACTCCTCAGTCCTTCCCTCACTTGCTCTTTCTCTCTCCTCCCACCTCCTCCAGGGGAAATCAAACACTGACTTCATGATTTATGGAATATGGAGCTTGTTTGTTCCCATCAGGGCCTTGGAGACTTTCTTTGTTTTAAACAACATTGTAGTTCCCATGTAGGAGCACAGGAGGCCTGTATCCAAGCACCTCACTTTCCCCCTTTCTTAAGACTAAAATGGCCCTGTCTGGGTTTCAGATGGCGCCATGTTCTGTGGTCACACAACCCTTCGCCTGGGCTGGGCTTGTAGCACAACTCAAACATTTTCTAAGGACACAGACTAGACTGTGGCAGCCCCTTAAGCTTTCTGACTGTGGACTGATTTCTCGTATCATGGGTGCATTATGAGACACAAGCTACTTGGGATTGTGGCCCTGTAATTTGCAGTCTGGGACTGGCACTGTGCTTGGCTATTCCATGGCTATGGGAACTTGAATACCAAACTTGCAGTAGCTAAGTCCCCCTTTTATCAGAGGGGGACACTTTCAGAGGGGGAAACTTTGGTGGTATAGTGGTACATGTGTGTGTACTCATGAGTGTGGAGGCAGGAGGACAGCTTTGGCTATCATTCCTCAAGTGCATCCACTTTGTTTTTTGTTTTCTTTGTTGAGACAGGGCTTTTCATTGGCTCAGAACTCTCTAATCTGCCCCCCTAGAGCTGGGATTCTAAGTTGTTGCGTCCTTCTTTTTGCATGGGTTGGGGGATTGAACTCAGGGTCTCATCACCTACTGAACTATCCAGCCTCAAAAGGGGACAGTATGTCACAAGTTGCTGCCCTGTTTACAGCCAGGCAGACAACCTGGAGGCACAAGATGCACTTTCTGGTCAGACCAGTTCCCTCAGCACCAAGTGAACAACTGTGACTACCTGATGCATTTGGCCCAGTGCCGGGTGGGTGGAGTCTGAGGCCTGTCTAAGCAGTGATTTTCCTGCAAGGTGCAGCTATCTGAGAATGAGCTTCCCACAGTCTCATTCCAGGCTTGACTGGGGTTACTCCTTGGGCCATTCCAGTAAGTGAACTTGGGTGGCATACTGGCAAGTCACAGCTCCGCCTCAGTTGATCAGGTTCCTCGGAGCCACCTGTACCATCCCGAAAGCTCTTTATGTCTTTATCTTCTAGAAGCACCCCATCCCCCTGCCCATTTACCAGCATCTGACATAGGGCTTTCTGGAACAGATTTAGCCTTTTAAATGACTTAACTATTTTTCCGCAGCTCCTTTATTGTGTTGACTTAAGAGCAGAGAGGTCTGTGCTGGTTTGGTGGTGAAATGTTGCTCATACCCCCACCTTTGTTGTTCTCTAAAGCACAACAGACTTTTTACTGTGAAATCAGTCTGCCGCCCACTCACAGCACTGCATCAGGCGAAGGAACACAAGCTCAAGTCACTTCGTTTGTGTGCCTACATGACTCTTTTGGACCACTGATCTCAAAAGGCAGAATTTCGCCATCCAGGTGTCTTTGAAGCATAGTCAACACTCATTTGGCCATTCAGAGTGAGTGTGGCTATCTCTAGTCTCTCTACTAGATGAATGCAACCTGTGGCCTGTGAGCCACATGTAGCCCAACCCGTGGCCTGTGAGCCACAAGTAGACGAGGATAGCTATGAATTCAGCTCAACACAAACTCATAAAAACTTTAAATGCTTTGAGATCTTTAAAAATTGTGATTGCTTGGAACTTAGTGAACATCCAGTTGTGTTGTCAAAAGGTAATACAGGCCTGAGTGAGAGCAACCAAGCACACATACTCATGAGTGAGTACACACACACACACACACACACCCCTTTGGTCTATACTGTCACCAAAGTAATACTGTCTTGATTATGCTAGGCTTGTTGTGAATCTAGAAATACATGGTAATTATCTTAGTGATCCACTTTCGTTTGTTTGTTTATTGAGATCGGGTCTTGTTGTATAGCCTAGGCTGGCTTCAAGCCCACGATCCTCTTACCTCGGTCTCCTGAGTGGTAGAATCTGAATTGTATGAAACCAGACCCCAAGCCAACCTTATTTTAAAAAGTTGTTTTGACAGTTGTGTGCTTTGCAATTCTGTATGAATTTAATTATCAAATGGCGGGGGGCGGTGGGGTTTGTGGATAGAGGGCAGGGGACCCTGCTGGAATTTTAGTTGTGTTTGCAAATATTCAAACATCGGAGCTTTTAAAATTTTTTCTTTTTGTTACCACTTTTTGCTCAAGAAACTTTCATACAACTGGGTATTGACTGTGTGAAATAGGAACACGAATCAAAGGCTTAATGAAAATAAACCATAAGGAATTTTATTTTAAGAGGGGCAGTGGTGGCACACACCTTTAATCCCAGCACTTGGGAGGTATAGGCAGGTAGACCTCTGAATTTGAGGGCAGTCTGGTCTACAGAGTGAGTTCCAGGACAGCCAGGGCTACACAGAGAAACACTGTCACAAAAAAAAGAAAGAAAAAGGAAAAAAATATTTTAAATCAATTCTTTGATGTGCATACAATTTTACTATTTTGCTGAAAGGAAAACAAATTTGCATAGTAATGAGATGGGTGTGTTTGTCTCTTTTTACATGGAGTATTAAATCTGGGCTGAATATCTACATCCTACAGAATGTAGAACATCTTTAGCATGTTTGAAAGTTGATCAATGTTTTGATTTTATAATCATCAATGCTGAGAATTTAGCTTTATTAAAATGCAGGCACAAAATGGGAAAAGTATGTTCTGGGCCTTTTCGGAAATTGTTGTAAATTCTGTTCTGATCTCAAGTCAAAATTAATTTAACAATTTTTTGGGAAATTCAATTTAGCAACTCAGTTTCTGAAATCAAATATTCTAACAGCATAGAATGCAAAGTGAGGCTAATCTGATACTTGCTGGGAGGTGGTGGCCAGATACAGAGAGTCTGCTTCTTACTTTCAAATCATTATGTTTCTGTAAGGATAGAGAGCTTGTACGAACAGTACAAATGCCGATCATGACGTTAATGATGGGTGGTTTCAGCTGCCAGTGACAGTCTAGACTCTCCTGACAGTGGAGTCTCAGTGAGGCATCCTCTGGATGAGGTTAGCCCTAGTGCTCAGGTCTCTGGGAGGTTGTCCCGATTACATTGACTGATGTGGGAAGACCCAGGCCCTTGACTTCCCTGCATGATGGACTGTAACCTGGAGCTGTGAGATCAAACTCAGGTTGTGACTTCGTGACAAGCAACTTTACGTACCAAGCCACACTTTTTCTTTAAGCATCTTTAATTTATTAATTCAGTGTTATGAAAGGTCTTGTTTAAAGTAAGATTTAAAAGAAACTAAACTAAACCTGTCCAGCTCAGCCTTTTTTCTAGCCATAAAACACACATATTTTCGAAGCAGAAAGAATCTTTGCTACTTTAACAAATTACTCAAAGATGCTAACTGAAGCCAACATTCTGTTCTGTGTTAAAAGAAACACATTTGGGGCTGGAGAGATGGCTCAGCCGTTAAAGAGCACTGGCCGCTCTTCCAGAGGACCCAAGTTCAGTTCCCAGCACCCACGTGGCAACTCACAATTGTCTGTAACTCCAGTTCTAGGGAATCTGACACCCTCACACCAATGCACGTAAAATAAAGTTAAATAAATTTTATATATAATAAACTATAAGAAGAATAAAAATAACACAGCAGTGAGTTTTAATTCCTTTTCACTAATTTGAAGTATTTGTTGCCTTTCAGACTCATAGTATTATTTCAACATTTTAATCAATAACTGTCACTGGACATGTGCTGATCCTTGGTTGACCTTTGAACTACGCGAAAGTTCAGTTTTGAGGGCAGGCGAGGAAGGACAGGTCTGGTAGGTTGAAGTCTGGCAATCTAGAAACATCCGGTGAGTATCAGAAGTGGAGCCATCTATGAAGACTACCTTGATCTTAGAAAGGCCTTTAAGTGTGTCACCAACCTGCTGGCAACTACGTATGTTTAAAAACTGATCTATTTTGAAAGTTATTTTTAAACTCTTCTTTCTAACCAATGTCCACTGTCACGTCACATACATCTGATTATTACTATGCTATGCATTGCTGTATTTCAGAGTCCTGCTCAGTGGCTCAGGCTGGCCTGGAAATCCTGATCTTCCCGCCTCTGCCCCTCCAATGCTGAATTACAGGGGTCACCTCCACACCCAGAGAAACAAGAATTTTTTGGGTTCTGTTACCAGTGATAGCTCAGCACAATTACCACCCATAGAGTTCCACAAACGAGACCCTAGCAAGGGTTCTGGACATGTGCACAGTAAAAAAAAAAAAAAAAAAAAAAAAGGATCCTGGGGATGTAACTCAGCTGGAGAGCACTCTCCTGAAGATGTTTGTGAGGACAATGTGGAGTGAAATAATATTGAGTCCAGTTTGAAAATGGATGTGTTTTTAAGCTTCTAAATTAGAGATGTGGCTCAGTGGTAGATTAGCTTGACATGTGCAGGGTCCTGAATTCAATCCCTAGCACTGAAAAATAAATAAACAAATAAATAAATAGATAGGTAGATAGATAAACAAACAAATGCATTATATATATATAATAGAGATATAACAGACAGGGCACCTTCCTTTTATCTGTCTGTCTATGTATCTATCTATATATGTATATATGTGTGTATGTATGTATGTATGTATGTATGTATCTATCTATCTATCTACCTACCTACCTATATTTTACTAAAACATTTCTTACCAGAAAACATATAGTTCTTTTTAATGGTGACCATGATGCCGTGCTTCCTTTCTTATTTTGTGAAGCCCTTGTTTTTGTTACCTGGGTCCATAGCCAGCATTTCTCCAAAGAGTTTGCTGCTTCTTCTAAAGCTGACTATTTCCCAACTCATACCTGGCATCTGCTGACATCTGGAATGAGGTTCAGGCTTCCAGTTAACAGGGTGTGTCTCTTGTTTTTGGGGGAGTGGGGAGGAGACTGCTGTAGAGGCACCCGACATCCACCTGGTGGCCTGTGAGGTACTCCCGCAGTGATAATGGCAGATCAGCATTTAGTACCAATCTGCCCTCTTGGCTCTGACAATGCCAAAGATGCCAGGAAGTGACTTTTCATGATTCCATATTGGGCACAGTCTCTGCTCTTTACTGAACATTTTGGAAAGCAGTTTCAGGGTCCCACTGTAAAATCTTTGTCTGTGACAAACAGTGATTATCTTTTCAGAGAGACCAGGCTTTGCTTACGTGGGACAGTGAGCTATGAGATGGCTCAGTGGGTAAGGCCCTTGACACCACGCCTGATGACCCGAGCTGCAATCCCGGAACCCACACGGTGGAAAGAAAGGACTGACTCCCGCCAGCTGTCCCCTGAACAGACACCAAGTGCACCCTTCATTTGTCACACCTCACACGTGCTCCAGAGCCTCCGAAGTTGCCTGCTCATCTTCTGCTCCATGACTTTCAAGTCGGCCCAGACAATAAGTGCTTCTGTCTGAAAGAGCCTTCCACGTGCTCTCTCACTGACCCTCGTGACAGCTTGTGCTTTCTAAGTCTTCCTGTTTCCATTTTCCAGATGCAGGCATATTGGACAGTTTGGCCAGAATCTCACAGTATGGAACCAGAACTTCATGTGGCCTGAGCTTTCTTGGGCAGTTCCCTAAGCAAGCTGGCCACCATCTGTGCGGTCAGTTGGGCAATGCGTGTGTATGAAGAAGCGTGGACATCCTCAGTTCTGGGGTATGTCCCTGAAAGCCCTGGCTTCTTAGCTTCGTGATCCATGTGTGTGGGGTATGCCAGCAGTATGACATCTAGCAGGTCTTATTCTTGGATGTGTTTTCTGGTGTCCAAGAAAACTCTAAGACAGAGCACAGAATGGCCTGACCACCCAGTCTGAGCATTTGGATCATCATTTAGATGAAGTGTTTCTGTGGATTTGGGAGATGGCTCAGCTGCCCAAGTGCCCACTGTTTAGGCATGAGAATCTGAGACTGATTCCCCAGCACCCACATATAAGAGGGATATGGTGGCCTGCCCTTGTAATCTTAGCACTAGGATGGTGGAGACTGGAGGATCCTGGAGCGCAGCATAGCTAAATCAGTGAGCTCCAAGTTCAATGAGACACCCTGTCTCAAAAATGAGAGTGAATGTGGAAGATAACTGACATCAACCTCAAGCCTGCATGCATGCACGCACGTGCGCGCATGCATACACACACACACACACACACACACACACACACACACACACACACACACGCACAGAACTAGATGTTTCTGGGCAGTCAGATTAGCTTCACAAGGGCTTCCCATAAAGCTCTTATGCTTGACCTAGGACACTCATCTAAGAGCCCAGACTGTCTTAATAATGTATGGTGTATGCATTCTCTTCCAGAAAAATTCACTTATGTGTGCACACATTGATCCCTGGCCAGTTGCAAGGCCATTGTATCACTGTGCAGTAGTATAGAATGTGCAATAATCTCACTGAAGCCACTGAGTCTGAGACCTGTGTGGGTTCTTCTCTGCACCCACCTTGCCGGGTGTTCCGTCTGCCCTTGAGAGACTTTGGGAAAGACTTTTATACTCTCTGAAGCTGGCTTGCACATCGCCGCAGCTTTGGATTGTCCCGAGGCAGCACACACGGCGCACTGGGAGCTGGCTGTACAGTCTGAGAAAGCTGGCTTGCCAAGGTCTCCAGAGAACATTGAGCTCACGGACAGCACGTCTCACTCTATGACTGTATCACGTCTGCTTTACCACTCAGTGGGTCCCCAGAACGCTTGCCAGTGACATATTTTTGTTGATAGAATGACAAAGTTGTGTGTATTTGTCGGTAAGGTCAAATACTGCAGGGAGCCCACGTTTTGCTGCTGAGGTCTGAGCCGAGTTACACATTTGAAGCAAGAATGCAGAAAGTCATTGGCTTCACTGAGAGGTGCACAGAGGGCACTCGGCAGCTGGGAGCTCTGCTTCCCAGGCCACTTGCAAACCACAGAATGTCCTTACACAGCCTTCCCTTATTGCATGACCCCAGAAGTTCCCAAGGTGCCATTCGGGTACAAGTTTCACTTATTCTGGATATGCCAAGGGTTGGGAACACCATTTTGGCAATGCGAGCTAATGCCGAGGTGTTCTGAGGTATTTGAACCTTGTGGGTTCTTAGTCTGGTTTCTTTGGGAACACTGAAAAGTATTTCTAAGCAGAATGCTCAATTTAAGGCTTCTCAGAGACCCTCCAATGTCTTCGGTAAGATTGGCTGGGAAATGTCCTCTTCTGGTTGTAGATTTCCTTTCCGTAGGGATGGGAAACACAACTCTAGAGTCCTCCGGGAGAACTGCCCTGCTGAGTGAGAGAGAAGGAGGGGCATGGCTGGGAATTAGGGAACCGGGTCAGTAGATAGCCACCTACAGCCGTTATGGAAAACTGTATACATAGTACTCAAAAACTAAAACAGAGTGGCTATGTGGACCAGTACTCCCACTTCAAGGTGTGGATTCATATATATTGAAGTCAGAATTGGAAGAGACATCTGCACTCCGAGTTATGGAGCTAAGTTTCTATCAGTTTATGAGAGGATAAAGAAAGTGTGGTATACATATTTCATTTCAAATATGTATATGATTCCATTTCAACCCTACTCAGCCTTAAAAAGGACAGATTGTATCATTCATAGCAGCATGCATTAAGTTGGAGGACTTTAAGCTCCATGAAATGTACACACATAGATGACAAATGTCACATGATCTCCAGTGTGGACTCTAATAAGGGTACCGTTATAGAAGTAAAACAATGCTATCTAGGGGTCAGGGGTCAAGCAGGGAAGAATTGGGGTGTTGCTGAGCTGAAGTGCACTGTTATAAATAGGTAGGAGGAACAGATTTTGATGTATACAAAACAACAAATGTACTGTGCACTTCAAAAGAACTGAGGAAATGTTTCAAGAGTCTCCCTATAAAAATGCCAGGCAAGTGAGGTGTGCAAGTGAGGTGTGCAAGTGAGATGTGGCTATGTCGCTGGGCTTGATTTAATCACCACACATTTTATACATATATCAAAACATCACAACTTCAGCCTCGTGTGTGTGTGTGTGTGTGTGTGTGTGTGTGTGTGTGTGTGTGTGCGCGCGCGCGCGCTGGTTAGTTTTAACTCCCACCCTGACAGCTTAGAATCACCTGGGAAGAGTCTTAATAAGGAATTATCTAGACCAGATTGGCCTGTGGGCTCCTCTGTGGGGCTGCCTTGAGTGTGGATTGTAGGCCAACCCTGTCTGCTGCCTCACACTCCGGCGACCATGCCTTCCCCACTTTGATGGACGGTACCCTCAAACTATGAGTCAAAATAAACCCTTTATTCCTTAAGTTCTGACAAATGGTTTGTAACCACAAGAAGTAACTAATACAACCACTGTCGCATGCATACCCAGGAAGATATTAACTGGCCCCTACCCCCTCTTTTCTTCCCTCCCTTCCCCACACACCTTTTCCAATTTCTCCTGCCTACGGAAGAGACTGATCCCTCCACACACTAAATCCTCCTGCTGCTGTGACAGTCTGAGAGACCTGGGAGACTATAGCTGGCTGGTCACCACGGCCAGGCCAGTCTCACACGGCACCAACACAGCCAAGGTGAAGAGTAGTCCAGGTTATGGGTGAGACGCCACATCCCAGCTGGGCTGCTTGTAGGCACTGGAGGCCAATAGAACGTGTATTCAGGGGTTCTCCTAGTGTCCACTTCATAACAAAATGACACAAAAGGACAGGGTGTGGTGTGTTTGTCATGCTTAATTCTGCTGTTCCCTGTCCACTCCTAGCACAGCAAAGCTTAAGATCATCCCTCAGTACCTGAGTGTTCACATCCATTGATGCAACCGGTCCCAGATGTAAAATCGTCTAAGAAAATTTGCATCTGTACTGAACGTGTAGACTTTTCCTCATCATTGTTCCCTAAACACTGGAGTAAAATAGCTGTGGACGTAGAGTTTATGTGGCGTGAGATGTCACAAATGATGGCTACAGATGATTTCAGGGAAGTGAGAGGGTTCATGTCGGTTCTATGCAAGGAGCAGATCACACTATACAGTGCAGATTTGGGCATCGCGTCACACTTCTGCAGACACTGTTGGAAATCATAATTATCCATATTGTATATATATTGAAAGAATGTTTAAAAAGTGAAAATAAGTCCAGGGAGGTGGCTCAGTGTTTAGTGGGAGGACTTGAATTTGAATCCTCAAAACTCAAACAAAAGTTGGACAAAGTGATGTGAGCATCTGAAACCCCAGTGAGTCTCCAGGGGACAGGGAGGTGGGAAGAGGAGAGTTCCTGGAGGCTTGGGGGCAGCCAGCCTGATGCATACAGTTCGAAACCACCTGTCTCAAACAAGGCGGAAGGGGAGGGCCAATATCTGGAGTTGTCCCCTGACCTTCACAGGTGTGCCTGGGAGCACAAGTGCCCACATCCACATTCTCTCTCTCTCTCTCTCTCTCTCTCTCTCTCTCTCTCTCTCTCTCTCTCTCTCTCTCTCTCTCTGCCTCCCTCCCTCCCCTTCTAGCTGTAAGTCAGCCTAGAGAGAACATGTTAGGGGGGTGAGGTGGGGTGGGGATGGGGGATGACACAGAGGATATGGAGCAGAGCCAGCTCTGAAAGACCACATTCCAGGCCTGAGAACGTCACATCGTATTAGCTCAAGACTGGCAAGCAGAAATTAGGGCTGACGTTTGAAAGGGTGATGGATGTGAGACAGAGAGGAGAAAACATGCAGAGATGGTTCCCATACCCTAACGTCTTTGCTCTATCCAGACATGGGCTCGAGGACCTGAATGAAAGCAGGCTCACATGAGGAATGGCTGCCAGCTGGAGGGAGCTGACAGGAATCAGGACTGAGAATAATTCAGTTTTACCCCCGTCAGAGCAGGATTTATGCCCAGTTCACAGCCCTTGGAGGAATTTCCCTGGCCTTTCTAGTCTGTTGTGAAATTTTCTGGCTCCAGGATCTCTAAGCAGATGCAAATGTCAGTGGGGAGGAGGTCTGATCCGAAGAGAGTAGCTCTTTGTCTCTCTCTGCAGATTCAAAACAAAACAAAACCAATTCCCTTTTTCGTAAGCATGACTGCATCTGGATCAAAGTCAGAGGTTGGGAGCAGCTAGGGCCTGAGTGGAGGGGCTCTGCATTCAAACGCAGCCTGGTGGGAGGTGGGGCAGAGGATGGCCATGAAAAGAACAAGGCAGAAGCAGAGCTCCATGCTTGTGTTCCAAGAGAACAAGGAGGGTTGGGGAGCCCCACTGCGTGTTTTGCAGCCATTGCTTCTTTTCTGTGGATTCTAGTGAAGACAAATCCTTCTCTGAAGGCTCACAGGGAAGTGCAGGAGAGTTGCTCACGCTGCAGGAAAAGGGTCTTGGTTTTCAGTGGCCGTGACTTTTTCTTTTCTTTTTTTTTAGGTGTGCACTTTCATTAAACTGGTCTCGAGTTAGTGTACAAGCAAGCCCTGGAGGTGGTTCTGTGCTCAGTCAGGATCTTCATGAGGTAGTCTGCCAGGTCTTGGCTTGACAGGTTCAGAGGTAGGAGGGCATGGGGAAGAGTGTAGCCCTCAAAGATGGGCGCAGTGTGGGTAACTCTGTCTCCAGAGTCCATCACAATGCCGCTGGTATGATCAGAGGCACACAGGACAGGACAGCCTGATGGCTATGTACATGGCTGGGGTGTTGAAGGTCTCAAACATTATCTGGGGCATCTTTTACAGTTAGCCTTGGAGTCCAGGGGGCCTCGGTGAGTAGCATGGGGTGTGCCTCGGGTGTCGCACGCAGCCTGTTGTAGAAGCTGTGGTGCCGTATCATCTCCCTATCGTCTCAGTTGGTGACAGTGCTGTTGCTCGATGAGATACTTCATGGTCAGGATGCCTCTCTTGCTCTGGGCCTCGTTGCCCATGTGCGAGTCCTTCTGGCCCACGCCCACCATCACGCTCTGAAGAACTTATAACACCACGCAGGTTTCAGCTGCTCTACGTGAAGGTGACTACTAACCCTGGATAGCACAGAGGTCCTTAGAAAATTAAACTATGTCTGCTGTATGATCCACACTAAATCAGCACACCAAAGAGACACCTGCATGCCCTGCCTTGATTGAGACACCTTTTGCAACAGCTAAAACATGGATCAAGATACAAGTTTTAGCCTAAAACAAGGGGGTCTGGGAGATGTCACCAGGTAAAAGCCTGCTGACCTGAGTTTGACTCCCAGAACCCATGTGGAGGTAAAAGGACAGAGCAACTCCTGAAAGTTGTCCTCTTATTTTCATACATGTACCATGGTGCGCGCGCGTGCGCGCGCGCACACACACACACACACACACACACACACACACACACACACACACACACAGTGACAGTATTAGTAAAGGGCTTTATTATTTAAAGAATAACTTCAGATGAGCAAAAAAAAATGGCCCATTTTTAGTTTGATTTTAAATTTATCACAAATACTGATTTTCACATTTTACATTTCTCAACTATCAAAAACAACCTTTCCCCTAGACCCAAGAATGTTTACTGCGAGCTTGCTCTGCAGAGGCATATCTGTATCAGTGAGTGTTTGCGCCAGGTGAAGGAGTAATTATGGGAGCAATCTGTATTGAGTGAGTTCTTCTTTGAGATCCGTTACCTACTGTGGAAGGAAAGGAAGGCAGAGGCAGAGCTTCCTTATCTGAGTGGCATAAGGCTTTTCTCCTGGAACAATGGGTTTGTCAGAAGTCCCCTGCTCAGGACTAAGCTGGGTCAGAGAGGCAAAGGGCATCTCAGCCACAAGCGGATGGCCACTGCTTACCACAACTGTTTAGCACTCCATAGGCTGGCTGTGTTTCCTCAGCTATCCTTCATCAAGTTCAGAAAGCTTTCTTCTGCATAGTCTAGTGAGAGGCTTTATTCTGAATGGATGTTGTATTTTGTCAAATGTGTTTTTCTGTGGCTATCATGGTAATTACATCTCACTAAAGTTTTTATTTTGGATACTTATTTTGATGGCTAGCTTTAATTGTCAACCTGACATAACCTAGAGTCACTTGGAAAGAAAATCTCAATGTGGGATTATCTTCATTGAGTTGAATATGGGCATGCCTTGGGTGGGGATTGCCTTACACTAATTTATGTGGGAAGACTCAGCCCACTGTGGGTGGCACCATTCCCTAGTCAGAGGTTCCTGAGCTTTCTAAGAGTGTAGAAATTGAGCTGAACAGAAGCAAACATGTATGCGTTCATTTCTCTCTGCTCTTGATTGTGGATTTGATGTCACCAGCTGTTTGAAGTTCCTGCTTTGACTTTATTAGCATGTTGGGCTGTAATCTGGAGTTGTGTGCTAAAATTAACTCCTTTTCCCCCTAAGTTGCTTTGTCAGGGTATTTTAATCACAGCAGCAGACATTAAACTAGAACACTTATAGTTGCATTTGTAGGAAACAATACAGAGGGATCCTATGTACCCTTTACCCAGTGTCACCTCAGGATAACAACCTGCAGGACCCAAACTGTCAGTATCACAGCCAGGACTTTGTGGTCAGTAGAGCCACGATACAGATCATTTCCACCATCTAAGGGACATCCCTCGACATCTGTGCAAGCTCCCACCTCCCTCCCACCTGTTTTTAAGTTCTCTTTCCACTTGTTGTATCTATTCCTCTACCAAAACCACACATGCTTGATTACTGTAGTTATTGACACATCTCAGAATTTGGCAAACCAATTCCTCCCACTTGATTTTTCTTCTTCAAAATTCTTCCAGTATTCTAGATATTTTGCTTTTCCATATACATTTCAGATTATCTTGACTGTTTGGCTATTCTATAAAAATTCTTTAAAAAAAACCCCTATTCTATAAAAATCCTGTTTTTCCTTACATTATGTATTTATTTGGGGGGTGGGTACACGAGCATGCAGAGGTCAACTGGTAGGAGTCAGTTCTCTCCTCCCACCATGTATGTGGTTGCCGAGGAAAGACCCAAGTCAGTCAGCAGCCGTGGCAGCAAACTCCTTACCCACGAAGCTATCTTCCCAGACCCGTAGTTTTAATTTTGGTGTCATAGTTTCTTCTTAGTATTTAGAAATGTGACTTTGAGTGCTGGTGTTATATTTCTGGGCTTACTGATTAATTATAGTTTGTTGGTTTTTTTTTTTTTTTTTAAGTTTTTGGGATCTCCTGCGCAAACAGCTAAGTCATTGAAAGATGGGGACAGCTTTCCTTCTTCCAGATCTATCTTCCCCACTACACACACTGTACAGCTCTGTGCTGGACACTGAGAGTGAACTCCCTCACTTTGTTCCCTGGCTTAGGGACGGCATCCGGTCCTTCACTGTTAGGTACGCCATGGGGTATGGGGAACTTGAAGACTGTCTTAGAGGGCTTGCTTGCTTGCTTGCTTGCTTGCTTGCTTGCTTGCATCAAGCTCTCATTATGCATCCTGGCCTGGCCTCAAACTAATAATCCTGTCTTAGCCTCCTGAGTGCTGGAATGTGGGACAGGCATGTGTCTTTGTGTCAGTTTCATCACTAGTAGATGTAGGAGTTGATGAAGAAATACTTTTTCTGTATTGATGTACCTTGTGGTTTTAATTCTTTGGTCTGTTAGAACTGTAGTCTAAATAGTGATTGACCATTCAGTCTGTATTATATCCCTGAAATAAATTACATTCTGTCATATTGCCTAATTCTTCCTGTATTTTCTGAGTTCTGTTTGCCACTGTTTCTATTTTTTTTATTCTTCTCTCATTTATATTACATCCCGATTGCAGCTCTCCCTTCCTCCCCTCCCCAAATCTCTCCTTCCCACCTCCCCTCTCCCCCAGATCCACCCCCTCTGCCTCCTCTCAGAAAATAGCAGACCTCCTAGAGATATCAACCAAACATGGCATAACAAGCTACAGTAAGACCAGGAACATACCATCACATCAAGACTGAATGAGGCACCCCAGTAGGAGGAAAGGGATCCCACAAACAGGCAAAAGAGTCAGAGACAGCCCTCCCTCCCACTGTTAGAAGCCCCACAAGAACACCAAGCTACTCAGCCATAAAATATGTGCAGATAACATAGGTCAGACCCCTACAGGCTCCCTGATTTCTGTGAGCCTCCATGAGTCCCAGTCAGTTGATTCTGTGGGCCTTGTTCTCATGGTGTCCCTGACCCCTTTGGTTCCTCAGATTCTTCCTCCCCTCTTCTGCAGGACTCCCAGAGATCTGCTTAATGTTTGACTCTGCATCTGCTCCCATTGGTTGCTGGGTGAAGTCTCTCTGGTCTCTTTGATGACAATTCTGCCAGGCTTTGGTTCAAGAACACTCATGTTTGTCTTTCTGGGTCTGGGTTACCTCACTCAGGATGATTTTTTTTTTCTAGTTCTACCCATTTGCCTGCAAATCCCATGATATAAGTGTTTTTAACAGCTGAGCAAAACCCCATTGTGTAATTTACTGCATTTTCTTTATCCATTCTTCCATTGAGGGACATCTAGGTTGTTTCCAGTTTCTGGCTATTATGAATAAAAGCTACTATAAACATAGTTGAGCAAGTGTCCTTGTGATAAAATGAGCATCCTTTGAGTATACGCCCAAGAGGAGTACAACTGTGTCTCTAGGTAGGTAGATTCCCAATTTTCTGAGAAACCACCATATTGGTTTCCAAAGTGGCTGTACAAGTTTGCACTCCCCTCAGCAGCGAAGGAGTGTTCCCCTTGCTTCACATCCTCGAGCTGTCATTTGTTTTGTTGATCTTAGCCATTCTGTCAGGTATAAGATGGAATCTCAGAGTTTTTGATTTGCTTTTCCCTGATGACTAAGGATGTTGAACATTTCTTTAAGTGTTTTTTGGTCATTTGAGACTCCTCCACTGAAAATTCTCTGTTTAGATCTGTATTCCATTTTTAAATTGTATTATTTAGTTTGTTAAAAGATTTCCCATGCTCATAGATTGGTAGGATTAATATAGTAAAAATGGGCATCTTACCAAAAACAATCTACAGATTCAATGCAATCCCCATCATAATTCCAACACAATTCTTTATAGATCCTGAAAGAAAAATACTCAACTTCATAGGTAAAAACAAAAAAACCTAGTATAGCTAAAATAATCCTGCACAAGAAAAGAACTTCTGGAGGTATCATCACTCCTGACTTCAAGCTGTACTACAATAAAAAAAAAAACATGGTATTGGCATAAAAACAAACACATTGATCAATGCAATTGAATTGAAGACCCAGACATAAATCTACACACCTATGGACACCTGATTTTTGACAAAAAAAAAACAAAAAAAAACCAGAAATATACAATGGAAAAAAAGCATCTTCAACCAGCGGTACTGATCTAACTGGATGTCTGCATGTAGAAGAATCCAAATAGATCCATACCTATCATCCTGCACAAAACTCAAGTCCAAGTGGATCAAAGACCTCAACACAAAACCAGATACACTGAACCTGATAGAAGAGAAAGTGGGAAATAGCCTTGAATGCATTGTCACAGGAGCAACTTCCTGAACAGAACACGGATAACACAGGCACTAAGGTCAACAATTAATAAATAGAACCTCATGAAACTGAAAAGCTTCTGTAAGGCAAAGGACACCATCAATAGGACAAAACAGAAGCTCACAGAATGGGAAAAGATTTTCACTCACTCCACATCTGACAGAGGGCTAATACCCAAAATATATAAAGAACTTGCCACTGCTTCTTTAAGCATGTTTATAGCTGTGTTCTTTGAGGGATATTGCTGGGTGGTTTTCGTTGCCCCTGTACAGTTTCAGTATTGGGGTAAGACAGTATTTATAAAATGCACTAGCCAGTGTCCCCTCCATAACTGTTTTCTGAAAGAAATTGTATGTAATTGATATTAACTCTTCTTTTGAAACTCTAGTAGAATTATTGAGGAAACCATCTGGAACTGGAAGTTTGGTTTTTGTAAGTCACTAAATTACTGTTTTTGTATTGCGCGATCAGTGGGGGCATTGTACTCTACTTGGACTTTTTTTTAATTGTTACACATGTAGACCTGCTCACACCCTCCCTGCATCAGTCTTATGAGAAATTTGTCAAACTGGGCTAGAGAGATGGCTCAGCAGTTAAGAGCATTACTGTTATTGCGGAGGAACCAAGTTCAGTTCCCAGCAGCCAGGTCTGGCTGCTCACAACTGCTTGTAACTCCAGCTCCAGGGAATCCAGTGCCCTCTTCTGGCCTCTGTGGATACCTGCACTCAAGTGTACAGTACCGGGCATGCACATATAAATTAAAATAAATCTAAAAAAAAATTGTCAACTGACCTAGAAAGAGGTCTTGGCCCTTGGTTTTATTGCTGGTCCCCATTCTTCTCTCTCTCCAGTCTTTTTTATTTGCTACCTGCTTTCTTCTGATTGTTCTGAGTTTATTTGGTAGCTTTTTCTGCGTGCATGAGGTATGAGACTTTTCCTTTTTCCTAACGACTGCACTTAGCCCTATAAGTTTCCCTCTGACTGTGTGCCTGCTTAGTTGTGCGCCGCTGACTTGCTTTCTGCCGTTCCCATCAGACTTCCACTCTGATGAAGTTTGGCGTTATATACAAGTGAGTGACGAGTTTCCTGTTATCTCTGCATCCCTGATGTTTGGTTTATTTCCACTGTGGGCAGATAGCCCACTCTGTAGAATTTTACTATCTTAAATCTTATCAGGGTCTGTTTTGCTGCTGGGGATAGGACTTACTCTAGAGAACATTCCATGGGTGTTTGAGGAGGAAGCCAGTTCTCTGTGGCTGGGAGGAAAGTTCTGTGACACCATTTAGATCCTGTTGATAGAGGTAGGTCTGGCGTTTGTCCACATCTTTAATGGCTTTCTCTCCAGCTTTTATATTCAATTGTTGAAAGCACTGAAGTCTCTGATAACCCCACGGCTTTTCTGTTTCACCTTATAGTTCTTTCTGAGTCTTCCCACTCTTTAGTGGGCTTTTTCTTTGCATATTTTGCCATTATCTCATTTAATGCATACATATTTAGGGCTGGTATCTTCTTGGCGATTGATTCCTTGGTTCTATATGGTCTGTGACCTTGGTGAATGTCACTGAGCTAAAGTCTCCTTTCCATTGTGACAGTGTCTATATTCTCATTTAACAGATGCTAAGCGGTCTGTCTACCCTACATCAAATACAAAATCAAAGATAGTGTTCGTGTTTAAATCCAAGTACAGCAGTTCTAAGTTGAAACCCAGTGCTCTCTTCAGTAGTGAAAACTAAGGCATTCCTCTAACAGTTGGGCAAAAGGTTGGCAAATTTGCCCAGCTAGAAAAGATACTTGATACTAAGACTTGAGCTCAATGGACACACATGATGGAAGGAGAAAACTGATTTCCTCAAGTTGTCCTCTGACCTCCACATACATGCCTTGCTATGTACATACCTATATCACCCCATAAATATGTGAAATAAATAAAAATACAATAAAGAAAGAACATTTTTATACAAGTTGGTGGTGCATGCCTTTAACCCAGCACTCAGGAGGTAGAGGCAGCCAAATCTCTGTGACTTTGAGGTCAGCCTCATCTACAGAGAGAATTCCAAGACAGCCAAGGCTGTTACACAGAGAAACCCTGTCTTGGTGGGAGTGGGGGAAGAAGAAAAGAAAAGAAATGAAAAAGAAAAATTTTTAAGTCAGACAGAGAAATGCATGTCCACACCCCTCTTGCTGGGTGTCCTTCTGAATGCTAAGCTAGAGAGATCAAATATGAGAAGGAATCACATCTGCATGAGAGGGAGAGATAAACAAATATCACCAGCTGACATGATGCTTTGCCAAGAGATCCATGGTGGCACTCTGTCCCTAAATGTTCATAAAATAATAATGGTGGTATTGGTAATAAAATGCACAGTGGCATGTGGAAAGGAATTAGGGTAGACAGAAAACATGAGCTTCTTGTGCTTGGAAAAGATCTCAACACAATTGTGAAATTAGTGGTAATATAACTTAGAAACTCAGCTAGGGGATGTTCAAAGTGCTTGGGGCACAAACCTGAGGACCTGAGTTCAATCCCCCATGACCCATTTAAAATGCTGGGCTGAGTGACACATGCTTGTAATCCAAGTGCAGGAAGGAAGAGACAGGCAAGTCTATGGTGCTTGATGGCTGAAATGTGGGCTCCGTATTCACTGGGAGACTGACAAAAAATAAGGTGGAGACTGATCGGGGAAGACATCCAATGTCATCTGTGGTTTTTGCATACATGTGTGCGCCCCCCCCCCCCCCCCCCGCCAAAAAAAAAATTTGGCTGTGTTAACCAGTGGAAAATGAATGTGTAGGTGCCATGAGGAGCAGGCTGGTAGAGAGTGTGACTAGCTCTGCACCTGCACAGTGCCGAGTCCATCCACCATATAAAGATGCTAAGATGTAAAAATTAGCAGTTTCAAAATAGAGGATGCTTGTGAGAGGGGAGGCAGTTTGTTATTGGGGAAAAAAATTTAAAAACGCCTGTTACCTATTACTCCAAAAAAGTTTTACATAAGTGATGCATATAAAAATTAAGCCAAAAGAGTACTACCAACCCAACTGGTAAAATTCATACATTTTACAAATTATGGAAGTCCTTTTAAATAAATTCCAGATGTTAACGGGAGAAAATCTGACGCATTTGACCTCACAGAAAATTTTACAGAGTTAAAAAGGACATAGACAAACACCAGGCCACTGTAAAATTGACAGGGAGGGAATTCCTTAATACAAAAGACGTCATACAAGCCATCAAGAAAAAGATGAATGGTGAAGACTAAACACAAACTTCACAGGACTTGAATGAGTATGTCATAGACAAAGCAATAAGAAGGAAATGTGTAAACAGGGGCTCAGTGTCATTAACTAAAATGAAAATCTAAACAACAATATGAGCAGAGAGAAGTTTGTTGGTGAGTGTGTGAATAACCTTTTCCGTGGGGCTACAGTTGGTCACACAACTCTATCTCTTAGACATTTGTCCTTCAGAAATACAGTATTGTGGCGATTGTGCCATACATTACACACGGTTATGGTAAACACGTTTGCTTTAAGATCTGTTATAGATCTGCATTATTTTCTCCACACATGGGACTTTTTTGGCAGAATTTTGAAACAAAATTGGATGTGAGTCGTCCCAGTTCCTCTGAAGCGAGATGCTGTGTGCTTGAAAGGAATTCTTTCTCCGCTTACAATGCTGATAGCTCTGTGGGAGATGATGTTCCTCCTGCACAGATGGAGAAAACCGCCAGCCTTTTCTGGCCAGGCACAGGCTCTTATTTCTGGGAAAAGAAACGGCTTCTCACAATTGCTTCCTCGGGGGATGGTGGGCAGGAAGGATGCTTTTATGAAATGTGCCGTGGCTTCGCTGCAGCCGCTGTGGGTCCCAGGCCTCTGGCTGTATGTTCACTCCCTCAGAGACAGCAAAAATCCTTCTCAGATACTGGAGCCAAATACACTCCAGTAGGAACTGGCTTTCAGTGGGAAATCTCCATGGTGGGTTTTTTTGTGTGTGTGTGTGGGGGGGGGCCCTCAGGCTCATTCCTTCCAAAGTTCACTAGCAGAGACATATGAAGAGATCTGAGAGAAGGTGAGAGGTCCGGACTCCCAGACTGCATAGGAAGATGAGATACACCCCCCCCCCCCTTATTTAGGAAAACTAAACTAAGATTGCTTTGGGCTGTCACTGTAAAGAAAACTGAAATGGGAAGTGCAGGACCCATGGCCTTCAGAAGAGATTCAAATGAGTATCTCTTGGGTTTTCTAGGAGGTGCATAGACAATGAACAATCATGCCGGGTTGTCATATCTGTCAAAGCAGAAGTCTGGCGTCTAAAATGCATGATGACCTTGTTTTCTGTCAGAGAAATTCCTGGCTGTGGTTAGCCTTGGTTGCTACCCGCAGATAAGCCCTTCTATCAAGGCTGGGCAACAACTGGGCTTTCTCATTGATTATTCCTCTGGGTGTATATATGGGAGTGGGCGCACACATGGGTACAGAGGCTGGAGGAAGACATCAGGTTTCCTACCCTCTCAGTCTCTGCCATCCTCCCTTGAGACAGGGACTTTCACTGAGCTTGGAACCAGGTTGGCAGCCGGCAAGCCCCAGCCATCTTCTGGTTCCCTTGTCCCTCAACAGCACTAGGGTTACAGGCACACATGTGACTATACACAGCTTTTTACAATGAGTACTTGGAATTTGAACTCAGGTCCTCAGACTTCATAGCAAATGCTCTTACTGAGCTATCTCCCTGGCCTTCGTTGGTTAACTTCTGCAGAGGAATTTAGTGTTGACTAGAATATCACCTCTTCTTTCCATGTATGAGGGGTTATTTTCTCATATACTTACCTGAAGATCATCTATACTTATGGAAATAATAGATAACCTCTCATTAAAATATGTATGTACACATGTACCGAGAGAGAGAGAGAGAGAGAGAGAGAGAGAGAGAGAGAGAGAGAGAGAGAGAGGTGGGGGAGACTAAATAGTGTGCAGCATCAGAGTGGGCACTTTCTCATAAATGAAGACTTGACTTTTAAAAATGGAAATCCATGCTTAGCTCTGTGGGTGGGCAGAACCAGTGCAGACTGCAGATGTGTGGCAATAGTTTTCTCTTGACACTCTTCCTAGCCTAACCTCCTGTTGGCTCATGGTACAGAATGTGAGACAGTTCAGTAACTTCCATTCCTCAAATATAAAAATTTTATTATTAGGGAGCTTACATGCCACAGTGCGCATGTGGCAGCCCCCCCCCCCCCCTTCTATCTTTCTGGGGACTGAACTCGGCTCACTAGACTTTCACTGCAACCACCTTTCCTGGCCCAGGCACCCTCCCAGGCCCCGGTTCTTGGTTTTAAATGGACCAGCAGTGGTCTTCATTATTTTCAGTTGTAACAGTCATAGGTTTCAAATATGAGATTGTGGAGGCCCACAAAGGTTCCTAGTGAGATCTGAGCTTGCTTTACCCAGCAGGGCTGCATTAGAGGATTGCTCGACCTCGTGCATGGTTACTGGGTGTTTGGAAGGGTCTGTACTTGGCTGTGCTAGCAGGAGGTCCTTTGCCTCACCCCTTGGCATTCCTTTAAAAAGTCCTTTAGAAGAAACAGAAGGGGCCGGTGGATAAGGATCCAGGACCTCCCAAAGCTATTCTGTGTTTCCATCTCTCTCTCTCTCCCTTCTATATTTCTATCTAAATCTCTTATCCCTCTCTCCTCAAGAGTACCTTGGGGGAAAAATGGGAGCTGGTCTCCCACATGAGATCATATTAAGAATTCAGAATTTCAGAATTGTAAGGTGAGGTGGTCTCTCTCTGTTGATGATGAGGAGATTCATGAAGTAGGACACATGACTACCATGAAGACCCGGGTCAGTTCTACTGCGAGGTCTTACAAAAGGGTCCACAGAGAAAGACTGGTAAGTGGCTGGTTCTCTGCCCCTGAAGAGCATGTCACAGGCTGATGCTCCGTGTAGAAGAGTGACGGGTGAGTGAGTAGACAAAGTGGGGCGTGGAGAACTTCCAGGCATTAGAAGACATTCCTGATGCTTGGAATTGTCCAAGGGAAGTTACTTCCTTTTGGTCCTGGTAATTCTGCCCCATCCCCACCCCCATTTCCCTCTATAACTGTTGAGAACTCCAAACCTACAGGGAGAGGCTGCCATTCACAGCCCTGGGAGCTTCAACTGAGATCGTACAACACAGGCAACTTCCTTGGGACTGGTGGTTGGGCCCAGATGCCCACAAAGGGAAGGGGAACGCTGAGTTTAGGATTAACTTGAAGAGCCAAAGAGAAGGAAGTGGGCAGGAGGCAAGTCAGAGACACGATGGTTGGATTTGGAAGCTAAAACAAGTTTCATGTGGAACTTAGGCAAATTGCCCGAGCCTCTGAATGAATGTGGGCCTCAGGAAGAGTTGGTTCGGGTAGGGCAGGCACTACTTAAGTTTCTGAAATAAAGCGATACAGAAAAATCACTTTAGCACGTTAAAGCACAAGTATTTTAAAATATTTTTAACAAGGGAGCCTAAGTATTTTCATGCAATGAGAAGAAAAAGCTAGAGAAATCTGCCACGCTGTCCACTGTTTGACATGTGTGCATGTGTGTGCACATAAATGTGCTGTGAGTACCACCGTGTGTGAGTATGCAGAGGCCATAGAAGCATATCACATCCAGTTGTGCTCTGCCTCATGATCTTGAGACAGGGCCTCTCACTGAACAACTGGACGCTTGTGCTTTTGCCCAGGCAGGCCAGCAAGTGCTCAGGATCCACCTGTCTCTGCCCTGTAGTATCGGGTTACAGGCACATGCAGCCATGCCCAGCTTTTTACATGGATGCTGTGGATTCCAGTTCAGGTCATCATGCTTGAGTGGGGCATCTGAGCCATCTCCTCAGTCCCCTCCCCATCTCCTTACATGTTTCTTTGAGTAGCTATCATTCTCTCTCTAAATCATGGGTTTGTATTGGTTCTGGTCCATCCAAGTCCTGATCTTATTTAACTTGTGATACTGAGAAGTTAGCTATCTGAACCCATCTTCCCTTCCCTTCCCCTCTCCTCCCTCTCCCCTCCCTTTCCCTCCCCTTTCCTTTCCCCTCCCTTTCCCTCCCCTCCCCTTCCCTTTCCATTCCCTTCCCTTCCCTTCCCTTCCCTTCCTTCTGACTTGAAGTGTGTTCACAGCATCTCCTTATACAGCCTATACATTTAGGGGTTGTCACTGTCCCCCTCCCCCCTTTTGGAGGAGTCTGGGTCTCTGGGGTTGGTTTTCCATCTTTTTAATCTGTCATCAGAAGCCTCGTTCTACCTCCAGAGTTCATTGCTCCCAATCCTTGCTGGAATCCTTCCTTCCCTTCTCCAGGCTGGTCTTGGCTGGCTGTTCCAGTCTGGAAGTTCCCCACCCTGCTCTTCTCCTTGGAGAGCTTGCCTTGGCTTTCTATTTTAGATGACTACAACCTTAGGGGACTTCCGTAGAGAGGTTGAGTCCCTACATTCCTGAAGTATCTTGACTCACCGTCACACTCACCTAGTATCTCGGGTGAACTCTGGAATGCCTGTGCTCCTGGCGGCTCTCCCCTGGGATCTTAGAGGTACCGCTCCATTGTCTTCCTCATCCGGGCCATGGTACCCTTATTCTGTCTTTAACTTTGTAGGATCAGAAGTTGAGGGCTGTGGGGATGGCTCAATGGATAGAGCACTGGACACAAGAATAAGGACCCAAATTTGGATCCCCAGAATCTGCATACATAAAGCCAGCATTGCAGTGCACATCTGTAGTTCTAGTGCTCCACGGTGAGGTGAGAACCAGGTGACCTTGCTGTGGGATGGTCTGTATGTCAAATGTGTTGCTGATTGGTCAATGAATAAATCACTGATTGGCAGTGGCCAGGCAGGAAGTATAGGCGGGACTAACAGAGAGGAAAATTGAGAGAACAGGAAGCTGGGGGGGGAGACACTGCAAGCCGCCATCAGGATAAGGAAGATGTAAAGTACTGGTAAGCCACAAGCCACGTGGCAAGGTATAGATTAATAGAAATGGATTAATTTAAGCTGTAAAAACAGTTAACAAGAAGCCTGCCACGGCCATACAGTTTGAAACCAATATAAGTCTCAGTGTTTACTTGATCGGGTTTGAGCGGCTTGGGACTGGCGGGTGAGAGAGATTTGTCCTGACTGTGGGCCAGGCAGGAAAACTCTAGCAACATGACCTGTCAGCGTAGAACAATAAGAAACACTGTCTCAGACAAAGCGGAAGTCAATGACCAACATCAGAGCTTGCCCTCTGACCTCCATTCACATACTTGAGCACGCATACACATGAACACACACATATACACATGCGAGCATACACACACACACACACACACACACACACACACACACACACGATTAAAAGAGAAAAAAGAACAGAAACTGTTAACCCAACCTCTGGTGTAAGCCTGTCCTTTCATCACACAGGAAAGCCCTAAGGGCAAAGAACTGACCCACTCCCACAAGCCCTTTATTTTAAATTTTTAATTGACAAATAAAAATTATACACCTTTACAAGGTACAGTATGATATTTTGATCCATTCGAGGACTTGGCTTTGGCTTTTCTGTCTCTTTAAACGTGTGTGTGTGTGTGTGTGTGTGTGTGTGTGTGTGTGTGTGTGTGTGCAGAATGTTTGAAATCTTCTTTCCCAGATACTTTTAAATATATAATATTCTTGTAGCTGGAGTATGGTGATATTTTAATTGTACTGAAATGTGATTTTATTTGTATGTTAATAAATAAAATTGCCTGGGAGTTAGAGCTAATAGCAAGCCATAGCAGAAGCTGGGCGGTGGTGGTACACGCCTTTAATCCCAGCATTTGGGAGGCAGAGCTAGGCAGATCTCTGTGTGTTCAAGGATACAGCCAGCATGGAGACACACGCCTTTAATCTCAATACCAACCATAGAAGACCTGGAGGTCTGTACAGACAGGCAGTGACAAGGAGGTCATGTGGTTGGGTTTACAACCAATGAGAAGGCAGAATAGAAAGTCTATAAAAAAGACAAATAGACAGGAAGTAGGTCTCTTGCTGAAGAGGACAACAGCAGCAGTGAAGTGTAAGGTTTTTAGCTCTGACCTCTTGGGCTTTCATCTCTGCATTGGCTCTGTGTTTCTTATTTAACAAGACCCTTCATCTACACTGGAGTGTCTCTACTGTGTAGTAGGATGCTAGAACCACTGTTGCTGTTTTGGGTGACCTTGAACCATGAACCAGTCTTGTTGCCCTCTCATATCTCCTCTGTGACCTTGAACCATGAACTGGCCTTGCTGCCCGCCCCCATTTCTCCTTTATGGCCTGGAACCAGGAACCCACCTTGCAGCCCCCCCATATCTCCTCCATGACCTTGAACTATGAACCAGCCTTGCAGCCCCCCTCCACTTATCTCCTGGTAACCACTGTTCTCTGTTTCTCTGACATCAACATCTTTGGATTCCACATGAATGAAATCATAGATTTTTGGTCTCTTTCTGCATTGAGCTTATTTCAATGGCCATAATGTTTTCCAGACCCAGCCATGCTGCTGCAAACAGCAAGCTTTCGCCCTTGCTTTCATCTCTCCTTCTTGGTTATCAAAATACACTGTGGATAGCCGGGTGGTGGTGGCACACGCCTTTAATCCCAGCACTCGGGAGGCAGAGCCAGGCGGGTCTCTGTGAGTTCGAGGTCAGCCTGGGCTACCAAGTGAGTTCCAGGAGAGGCGCAAAGCTACACAGAGAAACCCTGTCTCGAAAAACCAAAAAAAAAAAAAAAAACACTGTGGTCTTCTCTTTTTGAAATTTTTTAAATCCATGCCCACCTCTTCTTCTGCATTTTGTAGAACTATAGAACATGGAAATCAGGATGTCAGCCATTGACACGGTTGTTGATTAGAACAATCCTCTTGGCCCATCCAATCTCTTTTTAAGGAGCCCTGCCTTCTATCACAACCCCCAAGCCCCTCCAGTGTGTGTGTAGTTGGTCCTGCTTGGCATCTGAGGCCCCATGAGAGCATCACCTGCCCCCAGGCTCCCGGGTTAGAGCAGTCACTCTATCTGATGGTGGCTCCATCCATAGGCCATATGCCAGTATGAAGCATTGTCTCACAGTATAGTGTGTGATTGGGTGTGCTCTTGTCCATTCCTACCTAGGGTAAGTCCTAAGGGAAGGACATGTGCCCATCACCTACATCTTGTATTGCCAGTGTCCAGAGAAGAAAGTGGGTGGTGCTGGATGAACTCACAGCATTGAGATATCTGAGGAGATGGCTTAGCGGGTAAAGTGCTTTCCCTACAAAATTGGGTCCTCAGCACCCATGTAAAAGCCTGGTGCAGTGGCACACACTAATCACAGCACTGGAGGTGTAGAGACAGGGGCATTGCTGGAGCTTACTGACCATCCAGCCCAGCTGAGTCAGTGAGCTCCAGGTTCAATGAAAAACCATGCCTCAAAAACTAAGGTGGAGAGAGAGAGAAGATTCCCAAGGCCCACCTCTGGCCTCCACACACAAGTGCACATGTGCATACACATATGTGCACACCTGTATGTACACATATCACTGAATTCCATCCATAGCCTGCCCCAAAGATGATCTAAGCCCACATTCTATCTTCTTTTTCCTAGGCAACAGTTTCAAGAACTTGAACTCTCATTCTCTTTTTCTAGAATCTGAGCAAAGTGAAAAGTGGTGATAAATTACTGGGTGATTCCTTGATGATGTTCCAGCTCTTTGGGGGTGTTGTTTTAGACTAAGAACTTCTGCCTGGTCTGGAAGGCTTGCTGTCCAACAACAGCTGCTCATCCGTGTAGTAAGAGCCATAATGGAGATTGGACTGTGCTACGGGGGCTCCTGGGGCTATGAAGCACGGGCGGATGCTGGTGACAGCCTCTGTCTGTACCAGTACTGCTGTAATGTGGCACATGAGCCTGAACTAGGACGTGTGAGCTTGGCAGTGAGGCCTTTGGCGGAGAAGGAAGGGCTTGGTCTTTGGAGGGTCTGGTTCTGCTTTAGTGGCCCATTCCTTCAGAGGTATAGCCACAGGCCCTAGTATGTCCTAGCCTGGTGTCTGAACCCCTTCTCTTAGCTCATGCTTGAGGTACTCCAAAACCTAGGATTCCCTGCCCCAAGCATGTTATGCATGCCAAGTATTCCTTTAGATTTCTTCTGGAGGGCTGTCTACTTGTCCAGTGAGCACTCCAGGCCCAAACACAGCTCAACATGAGTGTGTAAATGGGGATTGAATATACAGGCTCAGATTTCCATGTGCATGGCATGAATAGCTGGGTACCTGAATATCTGCACACAGAGGGACCTTAAAGCGTGAATCTATTTAGCCTTATCAATGAAAACCAGGAGTCAGATATCGGGGTAATAACCTGAAAGATCAGAGAAGCAGAGGAGCAGCCTCCAGTGACTTCTTACCTCTCCAGATCCTCTGACTGAATGGGAGGGGGTGGAGATCCTGTCTCTATCCACCTTATATTCCTGTCTCCACCTCCCAATTGTGCTGGGATTAAAGGCATGAGCCTCCCAAGTGCTGGGATCAAAGATGTAAGCCACCAGTTATGGTGATATATAGTGTCCCCCAATATATTGTGTACCCTAATAAAACTTATCTGGGGTCAGAGAACAGAGCAGCCACTAGATTAGACATAGAGGCCAGACAGTGGTGGACAACACCCTTAATCCTAGCATTCTGAAAGCAAAGATCCATCCAGGTCTCTGTGAGTTCAAGGCCACACTGGAAACAGAGCCAGGCATGGTGGCACACACCTTTAATCCCAGCACTTGAGATCTCATGGTTGGGAAAGACACACACCTTTAATCCCAGGAAGTGATGGCAGGAAGCAGAAAGGTATATAAGGCATGAGGACCAGGAACTAAAGGATTTTAAACTTTTAGGCTTTTTAGCAGCAATTCAGCTGAGATCCATTCCAGTGAGGACTCAGAGGCTTTCAGTGTGAGGAAACAAGATCAGCTAAGGAGTTGGTGAAGTGAGGTGAGGTTGGCTGTGGCTTGTTCTGTCTCTCTGATCTTTCAGAATTTACCCCAATATTTGACTCTGGGTTTTTTATTAATAAGACCGTTTAGCAATTCATCTTACAATCAGTGCCTGGCCTCTCTGGTTAACTAGTGGCTAGCTCCACCCTCCAGGCAAGCTTTATTAGTCAAAACACAATCAAAATATCGCACATCGGGACCTCCTTGGGTTGGGTGCTGGGCTGGGACCAAGGCTTTCAGTGACTGACACTTGCACTTGAGGAGCATCCTTTATGGCATCTGGGGGGTGATTTGGGTGGTTCTGGCTCAGGAAATCATGAGCCCCAGGAGAACACTTAGATTTTATCTGGCCTCATAGGGACAGAAGTGTCTAGTGAGGAAGTGACATGGTCAGATCTGACATCTGTGACATTTTGTCCTGGGTGATAAATTAGAGCCGGCATCATGGAAGCAGAGAACGGTCACAAGTGTCCACATGGCTATGGATAGAGGGCGCGAACCTCCAGAGGGCGGGGTTCTTATGCAGGCTCCACACACTGCTTAGAGGACCTGTGCGGGTCTCATCTCCACGCCGCCTTTCCCAGCACTACGAACAGTACAAAGAGCATGGTGTAGAATAAATCAGTCAGAACAACAGGGAAGAGCAGCTTGCCATTCCTAAAGAAAAAGCTTGACTTCAGTGAAAAACCTCTAAGTGGCCGAGGGAGCACAACTGGACTTCCTCCCACAGAAGAGGAAGTGATCCGTCCAGGAAAGGAAAAGACTCCTCAGAACCTCACCTTGGCCTGTCCAAGCAGAAACATGCGGGTGTGGCCCTCTGGTGCCCAGGTCCCCGCAGGGAGCTGGAGAAGCCCCATTCCTCACACGTGTGCTTCCTAGCTTGTGAGTGGAGGAGCGTTGGGTCTGTTAGCTGCCCAGGAGCTGTAGCACCCCACTCCCCACACCCCCTTCCAGATGAGGTGGTTTAATGTCTTTTGCAGGTCAGTCGCTTTCTGAGAATCTGATAGCATCTGAGGAAGGCTTCAGGACTTCCTCAAAGTGTGATGGGAATAACTGTCTTTGGATTTCCCCTAAGAATTGAGGGGATATTTTTCTCTCGTTAACAGAACAAGCAAGCAGGAGAGGTGGGGGGAGGGAGGTGCAGGGGGAGGAGGGAGGGAAGGATAAAAAAGAAAGAAGGAGCCCAAGAGAGGGGAGGGTGAGAATTGAGAAGAAAGGAAAGGAGGAAGGGAAAAGCAATATAAGAAAGAAGGGAGAGGCAGAGGGGGGACGGGGTGGGGAGGAGGGGGGGAGAAGAAACAGAAGGGAAGGGAAGGGGAAAGAGCCTCTTGTCCGGATGTGAACCTGTGACCTCAGAGCTGCAGAGACAGAAACAGGGGAATCCTGGGGCTTACAGGCCAGCCAGCCCAGCTCACAAAGCAGGCTCCAGGCCAGCAGAGACCTTGTCTCAAAACACAAGGTGAACACTGTCCTGAAGAACACCCCCAGTGTTAACCTCTAGACTCCACACTCACGTACACAGGTACATGAGCACTGTACACACACACATACACACAGACACAGACACACACACACACACACACACACACACACACACACACACACACACACACGGGCATTTAATGAGTATGTGCTCTATCTTATAAACTTATTTTTTTCATTCTTTAAAATGTTTTAATTGTATTGATGCATTCATAAAATTTTAAATGTGTTCATTCATGTGTCTGTATGGGGATGTATGTAGATGAGTGTAGTTGCAGGGGGGGGGGGTGTCCAGATGAATGCATTGACTCTCTTGGAGCTGGTTTTACAGAAGGTTGTGAACCACCTGGTATGAATGCTGGAAACTGAACTCAGGTCCTCTGCAAGAGCACCCGTCACTTTTAACCCCTGAGTCACCTCTCAAGTCCCATCCTTTTTTTTTTCTTTTTATTTCATTTTATCTAATAGCTGTAACCAACTCACCTCCTCAAAGTGTCGATTTCTTTTTCTGAGCAGTCGGTAAGCACAAGACTTCAAAGATGTTTTTATTTTGTGTGTGTGTGTGTGTGTGTGTGTGTGTGTGTGTGTGTGTGTATTAAATGAATCACAAAGAGCAAGTCACAAGGCCAAACATATAGTATGCAGTCAGTACATATTTGATTTCTTTGTGTGGATTCTCTAGTTGGGTTGCTGGGTTTAAAGGGTGAGCACATTCCTTGTGCATGCTCATAGCTACGGCTTTCCTCAGAGCACACAGCAGTGGCTGAGTATCAAGTGTGAGGCAAGTATGAGCAGGTTCCTCACAGAGTGCTGGGACAAAAGTGGAGGGGGGGGAGAGGGGGCAACAGGAAGAGGGGGTCATAAGTAACATGGTTGTATACATGTATAAATATAAATTCTTCCTTCTGAGAAGTACTCAGCAGACCCTGCCCCTCTCTAAGGATCTATAGAGAATCAGCGGTCACTGGGAGAGGCAGGGACATCTTTCTTCAGTATTATAGCCACTGGTAAGTTGTCTGTGCCCCTGTAAAGAAACCCTCACCCATGCTCCTGTAAGCAGTTCTAACTAAACCCACTGGGTCACACGTGGGGCTGTGTGTGACCACCCCCCCCCCAAAACGATATGAACATGGAAGTGCTTGGGAAAGGGAAGGGGATCAGTGGGAGTGAGAGGGGAACAAGAGAGGATAACAGGGGTGACTATGATCAAAATATATTATATACACTTATAAAATGTCATCATGAAACCCCTTATTATGTGTGATTAATGTATGCTAATAAAAAGTATTTTAAAGACAATTTCGCATCCTAGAGCTCATTACAGAACACTCGCCACACAGGGCTGGGATCTGAGCTGGGGCTTGTTTCTGTGATGCATCAGGCCAGTCTTGAATCCCAGGGAGACTGCCAATGTGCAAAACTCCCACACACCCCACAGTCTGGCCGCAAACACACAGGCTCATTAGTTCCTGATAAGGATGCCGAAAGGCAGCGATGGCCAACCCCCATTTCATTCAGAAAGAGCCAAGGCCAGACACACTCATGTCTCAGAGATGCTGGCTTGAGAGCTCAGAGATGTGGGTCTGAACTTCATCCACATGACTCAGGCTCTACAAAGCCTGCAAACTGTGCTCTGAACTCTGATTTCCTGATGTGTGAAACGGGAGACACAAATGTGCAAGAATGGCTGGACAGAGATGTCTTAGTCCGTAAAGCTCTTCCATGCAAGCATGAGGACATGAGTTCAGATCCTCAGCACCTCCGTAAGAAACTGGACATGGGAAGGGAAGATGGCCCCATGGGTAAGACACTTGCTATGCAAGCATAGGACCTGCATCCTCATGCCCGGGTGTACACTGGCACACACAAAGCACAAGCCACAATGAGTGGCTATTCACTGCCCTGGCTGTCTGGACTCTAGGCTTGTGAGGTTTACAGCCTCAGTGAGAAACGAGGAAGTCAAGTCATGAAGGAAGACCACACGGCTCCTAAGTAGCCTCGACGTAGAGTTGTGTCTGTGTGCCCCTGATGCCTTGGCTCATCCATCGGCCCTGAGTTTTGGTGAAACCAACAACACCCAGGCTGGCTTTGTCTTGGCTGGCATCAGAATGTACACAATTAGATGCTAGGATCCACTCCTCCTAGTAGGGACCAAGGCTACGCCAGACCATCTTGTGTGGGGGATTTCTGTCACAGATATAACCGAGCAGCATGACTGTGTAGACAACAGATACTGTCTGGGCCTGTCTGGACCAGGATCACTATTTTATTTTATTTTTTTTTTTTTTATTTTTATTTTTTTTTTTTTTATTTTTTTTTTTTTTGGTTTTTCGAGACAGGGTTTCTCTGTGTAGCTTTGCGCCTTTCCTGGAACTCACTTGGTAGTCCAGGCTGGCCTCGAACTCACAGAGATCCGCCTGGCTCTGCCTCCCGAGTGCTGGGATTAAAGGCGTGCGCCACCACCGCCCGGCTAACTATTTTAAAACCCAAAAACATCTGATACGTAGAGAAGAAAAAGGCTTTGCTGAGCATTTTTTGAAATACCCAGTAATTTAACACCCCCATTTTGATGGTTTTATTTTTCCTTTTAAATTAAGCCAATCTGGGCTGGCAGGTTTTATATCCATATCAAGATCATGACTGCACAGGTTACATGTTCACTCCATGCAGTCCCCGGATAGCTCTGCCTCCTTGGTCCTTGACCCAGACAGTCAATCTCTCCTACAAGGACTCCCCTTGAACTGCTGCTAATGCACCCATTTCTGAAAAGGGGAGACCTGTGGTGTTGGGGAGGGCTTCACACCTGTTTTCTGTGCTATTCAATCCACTCACCTCTGGGACACTGACTCCCATGAGTCTGTGTCTCCTGTGGCTCCCAACTCTTTTCTCATCCACTGAGGATAGTCTCGCTCAAGGTCCCTCTGTTACCTTTTGTCCCTAAAGGTGATCTAGTCCCCTTCATTATCATTTCAGCAGCAAGGTCCCAGCATGAGCAGCCCCAAGTTTTGCCTGCCCATCTTCCCTGCCCGCAAACTCATACCATACTCAGGCTGCTGGACCTCTGCTCCAACCCTCCACATCTCCAGACCTCCTGTGAGCTCAGGAAATGTCAGCTGAGTGAAGGAAAGAGCCCATTTTCTGCAATAGCAAGCATTCCCTTGAGAATGCTGTTGTGGAGTAACTTTTTGTATATTGTGAAGATGTGTTACTCTGATTGGTTTAATAAAAAGCTGAATGGTCAATAGCTAAGCAGGATTTCCAGGCACTGAGGATGCTGGGAAGAAGAAGGGCAGAGACACCAGGAGGTGTGGAGGAAGCAGCATGGGCAGTACAGCGTAAAGGTAACTGAACCACGTAAAAGAACATAGACTAGAAGATATGGGTTAATTTAAGTTATAAGAGCTAGTTAGAAACAGGCCTAAGCTATCATCCGAGCTTTCATAATTACTAATAAGTCTCCATGTCATTATTGGAGAGCCAATGGTCCTGACGAAAAAGGCCAGCTACAAAGTGCATCTTTTATTCTTCCTGGACTGGATCTTTGCTGTGTCCTCCTGTGATCTACCTGTTGCTCTGAGGAATTCCTTGTTCTGAAATGATAAATATGGGTAGTTCTGTGTATTTGTTATGTGCTTATTGTTTCTTAATACCTTTTGTTCTGGGACAATCATATGCTCATTTGTGAGTGGATATATTTTATAAGTTATAAATGTTTATTATCTATTTATTCATTTATTTATTTGTGTGCATGGCCACATGTGTGTATGTATGTGTGCTTGTGTGTGGAGGTCAGAGGGCTGAGGAACAAGAGGTCAGCCTCAAAGAACATTATCTTGTCCACTTTTTTTTTTTTTTGAGACGGGGTCTCTCATTGGCTTAGAACTTAACTGGTAAACTAAGCTGGATGGCCAGTCAGCAAACCTCAGCAATCTCCCTGTTTCCACCTCCCCTGCACTGGGATGACAGATGCACACCACCCCTGCACAGGTTCAAGCCTGACAGGGTCTCAGCACTAAGAGCAGAAATGGACACAGTCTCCCACCCCTAGCCAAGAAGCTATCTGCAATCAACACCTTCCAGCAAAGGAAAAGTCAGTTTTTTCCAATGGAGTCTCACAGGGTATAGTAACCACACCTCAGGGTAGGACCCATGCCCAGGAGTAGTTTGCCACCACAAACTGAACTCAATGGTATTTTTGTAGATTTTTTTTTTTTTTTTTTTTTTTTTGGTTTTTCGAGACAGGGTTTCTCTGTGTAGCTTTGTGCCTTTTCCTGGAACTCACTTGGTAGCCCAGGCTGGCCTCGAACTCACAGAGATCCGCCTGCCTCTGCCTCCCGAGTGCTGGGATTAAAGGCGTGCGCCACCACCGCCCGGCTATTTGTAGATTTTTTTGTCTCGTGCTTTTCTGAGGTTTTTTTCCCCCTTATTACTCTTCTGCTGTTCATTTTGATTTTTGTTTTCTGTTTTTGTGGGTGTTACTCTTCGTTATTGTTTTTGTTTGTTTGAGAGAGAGAGAGAGAATATAAAGTTGGCTGAGTAGGAAGACTCTAGGAAGAATTGGGGGAGGGGAAACAGGATGAAAATATATTGTATGAAAATTTTTTCAACAGAAAAAATGTTTCTACAAAGTAGAGATGAGCTCACTTTTCATAAAAAAAAAAAAGATAAATAAGTAAATAAATGTACACCACCATTCCTGGCTTTCGGTAAATGTGAGTTCTTGGTCTTGAACTCAGATCCTTGTACTGGCAAGGCAAACGCTTTACTAACAGACATCTCCCAGATCCTGAATACCTACTTATAAAAAATGAATATTTTTATCTGTATCTAGATACTGTGGATGAAGCTTTCATTATATTGAGCATCATGAAGAACCGCAGGCAAGCAGACAGAATTATACATGCAGATGAATAAATTTGCCTATGTTGGACATACTCACATCGATGTGGTCATGTTCCACCAACACACGTTTACAACTGTGGAATGAATATGCAAATATTTGCCAAACAAGGCTGCTGAAGGAGCTAAACAGGGTCACAGCCTGTCACATACGGCCCACAAACCACTGGAAAGCTCCTAATGGGGCCAAGGAGCTGTATCACAGAGAGAGTTTAAAATTTTTCCTCAGAGTCAGCAAGATGGCTCAGTGGGGAAAAGAGCTTGCCACCAAACCAGCCCCTGGGTTCAATCCCGCAGGAGCCACCAGGTAGAAGGAGGGAACGGAGTCCCTTGGGTTGTCCTCTGTCCTCTACACGCCTGCCTTGGCCCCTGTGCACACACATCCATCGAATAAATAAACGTAAACAATAGAATAAGTAAAGCCCTTTTCTCCAAGCGCATGCACACTGAAGGGCTTTGGATGGCCGAGTTTCAGATGACCTGGAGTGTCCCAGACCACCCAGTTTCCCGTGGCTCTATGCTCCTCTGGGCAGCCTTGGCAGAGAGGGAAGCAGCCAATCCCTCTTAGATTGCAGACTCCAATATCTTGATTTTGCCAACACATGTATTTTTCTAGAAAACAAACTCCTAAAAGCAACCACAGCATGTAGCTTAATTGGTTTGCACAATCCTTGTTGCTCTTACTGTTTGCCTGACAGGAAGCACAAGGGAGAGAGAGCAGGAGGCTTATCAGAGCCCTCATTGGTGTTCTCTGCTTGGCACTAAAGCCCCATCTGTTTCCCAGACCAGGCCTGGGGTGAGTGTGTGGGGAGACTGAGACCAGGCCTGGGGTGAGTGTGCGGGGAGACTGAGACCAGGCCTGGGGTGAGTGTGCAGGGAGACTGAGACCAGGCCTCACAGCTTCCCACCCACTGACTGAACTTGTGTTCCTGAGGTCTGTTCAGTTTGTTTTGCTGTGTGGTGAGGTGAACACTGAGTACTGAACCCAGGGCCCCTCATATGCTATGCAAGTGCTCAACCATCTTCTTTCTACATATCTATCATCTATCTATGTATCTATCTATCGGTCTTGTCTGTCTTTCTACCTACCTGCCTACCTATCTATCTATATCTATCTATCTATCTATCTATCTATCTATCTATCTATCTATCTATCTATCTATCTACCTATCATCTATCTATCTACCTATCTCTCTCTCTCTCTCTCTCTCTCTCTCTCTCTCTCTCTCTCTCTCTCTGTGTGTGTGTGTGTGTGTGTGTGTGAGTGTGTGTGTGTGGTATTTGTGGTCCATGTGTTTGTGGTCCATGCCTATGTGCACATGGGAGAGCAGTTGTACATGCCTCATTTACACATATGCAGAACACTGAGGAGGATGTTGGATGCCCTGCCTTGTCACTCTCTCTGCCTTTTCCCCTTGAGATCAGGTCCCTCATGAATCTGAAGTGGCTCTTTAGGCTAGGCCTGCAGGCCATCAAACTTCTAGAGCAGTTCTTTGCCTTGGTTCTGCGGTTTTCTGGGAGCATCTTTGGAATCTTGATGGTGGCTGTTGTGGTGCATGCTGTTCTAGGGTATGCAGTGCATGTCTGTACCTGCAGGTGGGGTAAGGACCACTAGTGAAGCAGGGACAGTGTGAGGGGCAGCAGACTGTTCTGCCCCCAGGTACATGAGCTCTGGCTCTCTGATGAGGATGGCAGCTCTGATAGTCTTAGAAATGTTTCAGGTGCCTTTTCCTGACTTGGACTAAGGCACCCAAGT
Organism: Peromyscus californicus insignis; assembly: GCF_007827085.1. NCBI lineage: Eukaryota > Metazoa > Chordata > Mammalia > Rodentia > Cricetidae > Peromyscus > Peromyscus californicus. The sequence continues at coordinate 13,552,089 of NW_026294606.1, forward strand.
TCCACTGAGTCAGCTGAGCCCCACTCACCACAACCCACATCCTCTCAGTGATGCGCTGGCCGCCATAAGGCAGCACACTGTCTCAGAATTCAGTGTGAATAGGTTGACCATTCCCTCCAAGTTCAAACTGCTTAGAAATTTCTAAATACTCAGTTTTTAAAATCAAACATCCAATTTTATAGCTCAAGTTCTGTGTTCCACAAAGTTGTGAAATTTTGAACTCGGGTCACTCAAGGTCAGTTTGAGAGAGGAAGGCTTTTCTTCCCTGTGGTCAGTGTGTTCCTCATTTCTGAGGCTCCCCTGGAATGACCTTCACTGTTGGCATTTCCGCCAGCGTCCAATGCACGACCACTTAGATATTCCCAGCAGGAATGAGCTTTCTTCTGTCTTCTCTTTCTGAATCCTCACTGGACTGCCCTAGCTGTGGCAGTAACAGGTGTCAGGGACAAGGATAGAATCTCTAGTTAGTGGAAAAATACAGACCCCCGATAAGACAGGGAACTAGATAATCTTACAGTCAGGTTGTCTAGCAACAAGACATTGAGGCAGAGCCCTTGACCCTTTCACCCTGTAAACATCCTATACAAACATCCTGTTAGCTTGCCCCACCTTATGCAGATGACAGCTTCTTGCTCCCCCCACCCTGCAGGAACTATATAAATCCTCTTGGAGAAAAATAAAGCTGCACTTTGATCAGAATCTAGACTTGGTGTATTTCCTTTGTATCTCCTGTCCCTATCATTCTGTCCTTAGGGTGGTCGAGAACCCGTTGTAGCCCTGCAGGTGGGGCAAACAGGTTTCCTCCAGCCTGCTGCAGACTCAACATCCCCCTGCTGTCCAGGTCCTGAGACCCTTCAGCATTGTAGCACGAATCTTAGAAGGTCTTATTAATAAAAACAAACCTGGGGTCAGTTATTGGAGTGAATGCTGGAAGATCAGAGAAGCAGAACAAGCCACAGCCACCTCACCTTGCCAATACCTCAGCTGATCCTGTTTCCTCAGACTGGAAGCTTCTGAGTCCTCATCTGAATGGGTCTCAGCTGACTGCTGCTAAAAGCCTAAAAGCTTAACCTGCTCTAGTTCCTGGTTTTCACACCTTATATACCTTTCTGCTTTCTGCCATCACTTCCTGGGATTAAAGGCTCACTTCCTGGGATTAGAGGCGTGAGTCACCATGCCTGGCTGTTTCCAGTGTGGCTTTAAACTCACAGAGATCCACATGGATCTCTGCCTCCCAAGTGATAGGATTAAAGGCGTGTGTGCCACCATTTTCTGGCCTCTATGTCTATCTAGTGGCTGTTCTGTTCTCTGACCCCAAATAAATTTATTAGGGTACACAATATTTTGGGGAACATAATACCACCACACTCCCACACTTAGGTTTTGTGAGTAAGTGGGTAGTGTGTTCTCAATAATGACAAAGTGTGTAATAAACACACAACCACCATGTTTATTATCAAGGGTCAGTACTGGGCACAACTGCATGTGTCTCAGCTTCTATGACCAACATCACCACACTGTCACTTGTCATGAAGGAATCTCCATTGTCTACATGATGTCACTGACCTGAAAGTCTTCATGTGACCTGCGACACTATGGCATTCTGAGTGGTTTATAAACTGCAGGGGCTTCTTCTGACAGTTTTGGAAGCTTCATGTCTTAGATCCAGGTGCTGGCTGAAGTGTCTCTTCTGAGTTCCAAGCCCTCAGCTGTGCTCTGCGAGTTCCCCTGAAGCTGGGCTGAGGCTCTGTCTGCCGATACATCCTGAGCCATGTCTGGGTCTTACTCATTTTTGTAAATCTGTCACTGTGAGGCATGTTGGGTCCAAGATTAAGCTTATTAAGTGGATGAGGGATCCAGGGATAAAAAGAAAGACGGTAGATATGGGTTGGCTCACAATATCCTGTAAGTTCAGATCTAAGGGATCCAACACCACTTCTGACTCCTCAGGCATTATTCATACACACACACACACACACACACACACACACACACACAATTTTTTTAATCTTTGAAAAGAAGAGAAGAGAGTTTTTTTTTAATAAATCAAAGAGGGATAGAAGGTAGGCAGAAAAACAAAATGAGCAGGAAGAAAGAGATGAGGAAAAGGAAGGAGGGAAGGAGGGGGGAGAATGCAGTGACCCCATCAGCTTCTCCCCAGTACTGGCCTAGAACTTCGTGGTTTCACCCATCTTTTTAGTTGAGTTAAAGTGAGGTGACAATGTTAAATCCTAAATCAAGCACCCCTAGTTTCAGTCTTAATGAATTGTACAGCAGTCCCCCATACCCACAGGGATGCACTCCTGACCCCCAGTGGATGCCAGAAAGTGCAGACAGTATCCAGTCTTCTAGATATCATGTCATTTCCTGTACATACAAACCTGTAATAAGTCTAATTTGTGAATTGGACACAGAAAGAGATTAAAAGCAACATCAATAACATGGAACAATTAGAATATGCAGCCATCATTAATGTCTGTGGAATTGGTTCTAGAACCTCATATGGGTACCAAAATCTATGGGAGTCCAGTTTCATACAAAACCTGGAATAGCATCGAGCCCATACACATCTTCCCATTTACTTTAAGCCATCTTATATTACTTACAAAATGAAACAATACAAACTCTATGCAAAGCATTGCTATGCTATATTATTTAGAGAATAGTGACAAGAAAAAGGTTTATATTATATTCAATAGAGATGAAGTTTTTAAAATGTTTCCCCTCCAAGGATGGAGAATGTGAAGCCTGAAGATGTGATGGTCAACAGTACTCTCTAATAAAAGTTATGCAGATATGGTTGCTCTCTGTCTTGATGTATTATACTTCATCTTCTCAGTTAAGAGCAGTACTTCATATTATGAGTGGCTACCTTGTGCTTTGGAGCCATTGCTAAATAAAGATAAGGTTTATGTGGACATAGAACTTTTGTAATCTGATGACTGAGATGACTCCATTGTTCCTAATGAGAAGGTGGTGTATACATTACAGATACAGGGGGTAATGTATACATCATGGACATGGAGGGCAGTGTATACATCACAGATACAGAGGGTAATATATACATCATGGACACGTAGAGTAGTATACATCACAGATATGGAGAGCAGTGTATATATCACAGACACAGAGGGTAATGTATACATCACGGACACAGAGGGTAGTATATAGATCATAGATGTGGAGGACAGTGTATACATCACAGATACAGAAGGTAATATATACACCAAGGACATTGAGGTTAGTGTATGCATCATAGATATGTTAAGCAAAGCAAAGGACAGTTCACATCTTAGATGGGATAAAATGAGATGCTATCACACTACAGAGAAACACATAACTTAACACATGAGTTGTTTATTCTAAACTTTCCATAGCTCTATGGGTTACTGAAACTATGAAAAAGTAAATTTTAGGTCTGAAGTGAGATATCAATCTGGTGTTGATAGATCAACTCCTTTGTGTGTCTTAGAGTCTCATTAATGTTAACAATGGAAGATTAACTCACTGAGCAGAAATACCCAAGATTTAACTAAGTGCTTGAATGTAGATTCAAACTCCCTAGGGACACGTCACGCACAAAGAGAAGGAAGGCCCCAAGCCAGCTGCCTAGAATTAAAGATGGTATGCTTTCCTATACTCCTTATTAGAGACGGTTACCTAATTGGTAGTTCCAGTGCAAAATGAAAGAGTAGTCAACATTGCAAAGACCATCAGGATAAGAGCAGTGCATTGAGCCCACGTGTAGACCTCTGTGAGTGCAGCCCTGTGCTTGCCTGGATTGTGAGCAAAGGCCTTCCAATTTATTTGTTCTGTGTTCTTGGTGCTAATTCATCTCCTGTACAGAATCTGTTGTTTTTGCTAGTTGTATTTTTGCTTTCCAGGGAATGGACACCACCATTGCAACCTGAGAAGGGAAGGGGACCCACCTCCCTGAGAGGAAGCTGTGGGGAGGAATGGAGAACAGACCTGGCTTTCCAGTTTCCGCATGCAGCTTGCAGAGCAGCTGGATGGTCACCTGGCTGCAGGCAGCTCTGTGTGCTAAGAATTTCCCATGGGCCTTGCTTCAGTGCTGTCTTGAGTGGAAATACAGGATAGGGCTGCTCTGGGCAACTGAGGCACAACCTGCTTCTCCTTTCTGCTCCCTGTGTTAGCTTGCAGATAGAGGAAGGGAAGAACAAATCCTAAAGAGTGGGGTCCCTGCCATTCACACCAGTTGACAGGCTCAGTGACAGCACAGCCAGAGGGACCCAGATGTGCCTGGTGGCCCTCTCTGAGGACACAGCAGAAGTTTGCTGAAATATGCTATGTGCAATGCTTCCCTTCACCTTATACTTCACCCAGTGTCCCGCAACAGAGAATGGATAAAGAAATGTGGGAAAGGGCTGAAGAGATGGCCCAGCAATCAGGAGCACTTACTGCTCTTATAGAAGACCCAAATTCAGTCCCCAGCAACCATGTTTTGGGCAGCTCAGAACTAATTGCCTAAAATTATCATATAGGCATACGCGTATGTGCACATGCACACACACAATATTAAAAACAAATGAATCTTTAAAAATTGTATACAGTACATATACACAACAGAATTTTTTTTAATCACAAGAAAGAGCAAAATCTTGATGTTTGTAGGAAAATGGATGCAGCTGGAGATCATCATATTAGGGGAATTAAGCCAGTCTCAGAAAGACAAATGTCATATGTAGTTCCCAGAGCTCATGCAGCTATGTAAAACCATGTGTGTATCTATGGCATGGAAGTAGAAATGAAACTCTGGGGGAGCAGATGGACTAAAGGGAGGGGTAGTAAATGGAGAGGGGGATAGGAAGATACACTCAAATACCACAAATACTTCTGTGAACGTGTTCTCAGGCCACACAGTGCTATGTGCAATGAATATATGCAATGAAAACTTTTAAACACATTTTTCCTAGGAAAAAATATACATCTGAAGGCAGCCATTAGCTCTGTTAAAGTAACAAAGGACAGGCTCTCCTAGTGTAGGAGAGGTAGAACTATATTTGAAAACTATGGCAATTGAAACCATGATCATGACTCAAAAAGAGACAGATTCTGAACTCCAGAAACAGACCCCAGAGCATACGTGACACAGAGAAGGGACCATTGCAGATTTTTAAAAGGGTAATTAAGAAAATTGCTAATCAATTGGAAAAAAAAATTAAAGGCCTTACCTTGTACAAAATAATTGCAAATGAATGAGAAACAATTGTTTTCTTAAAAGTGGCAATCATGAAAGCCAAAGGTGAGTCTGTGAACATATCTCAGAGGCGAAGAGCCCTCTAGACAGGGCTTTCTAGACAGAGAGCTGAGGGTTAGGTAAGAGTGGACCTGACTTCCCTCTTTACAGCCAAAACAAGTGAGCAAAACAGGTGTGCAGATTGTATCTCCCACCGACTAGAAGGACAAACAGCAAAGAGCCAGGTCCTCCCTCTTTATGAGAAGCATTTGTCTTTTAAGCCTGAGGAAAGCCTAACACTTAAACACTGATGGAACTGAGCCACATATGTGCATGTGTGATTCATGTACCAAAATGAAAATGAAAATACTGAGCTACTACCTCCCGCTCCTTAACACGACCAAGGTGTCAGTGATTGCTGGACACTTACCCATCTGGAATAGAGGAATAGTGGAGGAAAGAGTGGAAAGATCAAAAAGAAGAGACTGGTTGTGAAAGTCTTGGTGCATCTATACTAACATTTCTCCCCAAAGCCGTAGAAGTGGTACTGCAGGGACACACTGGATAACAGGGATGGAGGAGGTCAGGTTAGCCCAGTGGGCAGTTCCCTGTGCTTTTCAGAGAGATGATAGAGATAGAGATGGAGATGATAGATAGATAGATAGATAGATAGATAGATAGATAGATAGATAGATGTAGATTATATAGATAGGTAGGTAGTAGATAGATAGGTAGATAGATAGATATAGATGATAGATATAGATAGAAAGATAGATGATAGATAGATAGATAGATAGATAGATAGATAGATAGATAGATAGACAGATAGACAGATAGATAGATAGCCAGAGCATAAAACAAAGAAATAACGAATAGCACAGCTAGCACATTGGTATTGTAAATGGTTACTTCTGTAGGGCATGGTGGCATGTGCCTTCAAGCTCAGCACTGAAAATGCAGAGACAGGCAGATCTCTAAGTTTGAGACCAGCCTGGTCTATAAAACGAGTTCCAGGACAGCTAGAGCTACACAGAGAAACCTTGTCTCAAAAATCAAAAACAAACAAACAAACAAACAAACATGTAAGTTACTCCTGAGAAGAGAGCTAGGGACATTTTTCAGCTTTTGCTATCTAAGAGTTACTATAAAAATAACGTTTCTTGTTGTGGGATGGTCTGTATGTCAAGTGTGTTGCTGATTGGTCAATAAATAAATCACTGATTGGCTAGTGGCTAGGCAGGAAGTGTAGGCGGGACAAGAAGGAGAATAAAGCTGGGAAGAGGAAGGCTGAGTTAGAGACACTGCCAGTTGCCACGATGACAAACAGCATGTGAAGATGCCGGTAAGCCACGAGCCACGTGGCAAGGTATAGATTTATAGAAATGGATTAATTTAAGCTGTAAGAACAGTTAGCAAGAAGCCTGCCACGGCCATACAGTTTGTAAGCAATATAAGTCTCTGTGTTTACTTGGTTGGGTCTGAGCGGCTGTGGGACTGGCAGGTGAGAGAGATTTGCCCTGACAGTGGGCCAGGCAGGAAAACTCTAGCTACAGTTTCTTTCAAAAGTGTTCTGGGTGTGAGAAGAAGAGAACACATCCCTACTTCAAAGGAACGAAAAATAGAGCAAATGCAGCATAGGCCAGCTGAAGAGTGTGCCAGTGCCCTCGCACTTCCGGTACCCCTGCAACACCTAGTATCCCTGCTGTGCCTGTGCCCTGGCAAGCCTAGTTTGCCTGGTACCTCAGACACCTGTGGTATACCATACCCTTTGTAGCCCTGGCATGCCTGGCACACTGGTGCCTATCCCAGTTAGCTTTAACTCTCAACTTGACACAGTCTGCAATAGCCTGAGATCAGAGCCTCAGCTGGGGAGTTGCCTAGATCAAGCCGACTTGTAAGCATGTTTGTGGGAAATTGTCTTGAACGTTAATTGATACAGAAGGACCCAGCCCATGGTGGGTAGCACCATTCCCCAAGGCTGGGGTTATGAGTTAAAAGTGACAGAAAAAAAAAGACAGAATCAAGTCATCTAGCAAGCGGGCCGCATGGCTGCATTCATTTCCCTCCACTCCTCAGCGTGCATAGGTCCTGACTGGAAGCTGGGTTCCTGCCTGACTTCCTTTAGTGGTGGGCCGTGATGCCACATGAACTCCTTCTTCTCCTGAGTCGTTTTAGCTCAGAGGGTTTTGTCATAGTTACAGAAGGGAACCTGAAAGTTACCCCTGGTATACCTGGCACAGCTGGACGACCTGGAACATGGGTGTTGTCCCAGGTAATTGCTGCTCAAAAGGGGGAGGAGGCGTCTTGCTTACCCTGGAGCGAGCATGGACTCCGAAGACAGAAACAGTACACCACATCATCTTCCATATTGCTTTTCAAACCTTTATCTTAAGACCCGCTTCACACACCCCAGCCACCTCTTCCCACAAGGGCAGCCATGACCTGGATATGGTTCCACCCAAGCTTCCTTTTGTCATACACAGATGTTCTTTATCAAGTGGCTCCCAGCCAGTGCCCAGTGCTCCCTACTCCGAGGCTGACACAGAGGGAAATTCTAGACCATACTCTGTGAAGATGAACCTTCATAACTATCCTAACCCAACCCAAGCACTGACCCTCAGAATCCCCCAGAGAGGCCAGGAGTCTGTCAATACCCAGAATTTAGCCAAGGAGGCAGAGGCTGGGAAGCCAGAGCAGACAGGAGGTTGGCCAAGGCTTTGTCAGTCTCTGGGAAGGCCCCACCCAGGCCCACTCCCACACAAACCTTGGGAAGAACTGGCTTCCACTTTGCCCTTCCCTCCTGTCTTAGTTTCTTTGACTGTTACCATGACAAAGCAGTCTGGCAGCAACAATTTAGGAGGAAGGGTTTGTTCTGGCTCACAGTTCCAAGGTACAATCCATCATAGCGGGGACATTTAAGATTGCAAGAGGTTGAATCAGCGGGTGGACATCACACACACTGTCAGGAAACAGAGAGGAATGGATGCACGCTGCTGCTCAGCCCCCTTTCTCCATAGCCCAGGATATCCCCGCTCAGGGAATGGCGCCACCCACAGTGGGTGGATGTCCCTAACTCAATCTGTAGTCAAGATAACCCCCTGAGGCATGCCCAGAGACCCAGCTCCCGGGTGATTCTAAATGCTGTCATCTAACCATCTCACCTTGCTTCCTACAGAGGTTTCTAGAGAGCAGTATGCACAGACTAAGTGGGATGGGGAAAATGGGGTAGGCAGGGAGAGAGAGGCCCTGCCTGCATTTCCCTGCCATGCCACTGTGGGTGATGCATCAGGCTTAGATGGGACACCAGTGAGAACACGGGCTGGATGGGTTGCACAGTCTTCTTTTTCCACGAGTACACTGAGGGCACTGTGAAGACAACAGATTTTAGGAACATCCATAAGAGCCTGCATTTGAGTGATTTAACCCCTTCTACACCAGTCTCTTTGGAGCAGGTAGTGACTGTCCTGTGTTCTTCGGAAATGACGCAGTAATGCTGAAGAACAAGGTCCCCTTGCTTGTCCCTTCTGGCACCCAAACGCTCTCACTTCATCTTAATTTTCCTCCCTCTCCATCTCTCTAACTGGCTACTGATCTTCCTGCCTTTCTCTTCGAATGTGTGCAAACACTTGCCTCTTGAACGTGAGTGAGGACCACTCGTGTCTGAGAGGGATCCCTGATTAGAAAATCCTTTTTCAGCTACCATGGGAAAGAGCACTCTAGCCTACACCGTCTTTCCCACAAATCCCTTTACCAGATGACTCTAGCCAAAAGCTAGCTAAAGCTCTCAAAAACAAATATGGATCTCCAGAGAGGGATAAAGGGATAAGGTTTCATCTTATAGAGTACTATATGGGGAACCAAGAGGATAGGTCATCTAAGAATCAGAGAGACTGGGGGTGGAGGATAGCTCTGGGTCAGACCTCTGAGGGATGGAGGAGTTTAGACACCCCCTTTCTGGAGTGACAGGCCAGGACTACTGAGAAGGGGTTCAGGATGACTGAGACTCTCCTTTTTTAGAGGAAATGAAAAAACACAGCAACGATCAAAAGCAAGTTGATTCTGAAGGGTGGCTTATTACCAACAGATAGCCCCAAACAGGAACAAGCCTGGTTGGAGGTCGAAGGCAGGAACTGAAGTATTTCCTCTCAACTGAGGAGGCTTGTTAGGAAGGAGAGTGGAGAAGGTGACTTTCGAGGGCCAGGGAGCAGACGATGCAGATCGAAAAGCAAGCTTGACTTCGCACACAGGAGAGCCAAATGGGCCACAGCAGCGCTTCTCCCCCAGCCTGTCCCCTCTGCAACCAGCCTTGGCCACTGATGTCCTGAAAAGAAGGGTAAAGTGCATTTCCCAACTCAAGCCCTGACTGGGCCTCTAATTTTACTTCCATGAGTGTGCCCTGATGGATTTTTGAGAAGGGGGAGGTGGGTCATAAATAAAACACAGCCCACAGCCCCGCTCTAATCAGTTGCAGCTGTTGCCTGAGGAGCCTGACAGGCAGGCAGCTTGCATCATGGTGGAGCCTGCCTCGGGACCAGGCGCATTCTGCTGTCAGCATGGGGGCGGGAAGGCCGTGGACGACTGGGGAAGGGCCTGAGATGTGAGTCTGCAGAATTCATCGCTCCTAATTAAAGCCACATTTACAGAGACCAAACTGTGGGGGTGGGGAGCATGCAGTGGGATTTCCTTGTAGCTCACAAGATGAATCAACTTTGAAGTGGGTAGGGGCTACCTAGCTGCAAACTCCTCACTATTGAAGGCACTGCTGTTTCTATCTGAATATAAAAAGCTGACCCATCCTGTAAGACAATGAGGTCAGGGGGACCCCAGAAAGTGTCATCAAAACAGGAGACTGTTTAAATGGGACAGCTGAGTCACTTTGGAGACCTGGGAGCTCTGCCCTCAAACAGAGTTAGTGAGGAGATGCCCTGGGGGACACCAGTGGGCTCCAGGTGGGAAAAACCCGACTCGGCCATTACCTAGTGTGTTTCAAGGAGCTTGTTACCTTATTAACTAAAGAGAATTATGGACCCTATTGCTACGTATATCTTTCAGTTAAAAATAATTCTGGAGGTGAAAAGATGTTAAAAATGAAGCCACAGTGGGGTACCTTACAGGAATTGGTTTTAAATGGTCCTGTCAATTGGAGAGAACCTGTTGGAACATAGGCCAGCTTTGTTGAGGAAGGCTAGGAGACCAGAAGTGACAGGGAGTCTTTGGGTGTTACTTCTCAGTCACTCAGTGAGCGGTGCTGTCCCTATGACCTCCAGGTGAGGCTGCTTGGAAGATACATGGAGAGCTGGCCCTCCTTGTCCCCTTGTGGCAGGAGCTTGAGCAGAGCATTGCTGTGAAGGTGGTCAGGGACATCAGAGACCTCCAGTGCAAGCTGAGTGTGCTCCCTGTGCCCAGCACAGCTCAGGATAGATGGGCAGATACCCTGAACTGTGGCATCAAAGGCCAATTGAGCTCCATCCAATGAGAGGCTGGAGTTGGGGCCAGCCGGAGGCCCTCCCAAGCCAGCTGTCCCTGCTTTAGCTTCTGAGCTCAGGGGTGGGAGAAGGTTCCCAGGACAGCCTGCCCAACCCAAGACTGACCAGCCACCCACACAAGTCCTGGGGGAGAGGGCGCCACAGCTCACCTCTGACTCAAGTGAACTGAGGACATGAAAACACAAACCGAGACTTCAGTCTGAGACACGGCGAAAATAACTTTAATATTTCCATCAAGGGGTCAGAAGCTCCTAAGAGCAGGCTGAGGCTCTGGCCTGATGGCTCTGTCTCTAAGTCGGGACAATCAAAAATACAAACAGCTTCTCCAGCAGGATGCACACAGATCTCAAGCTGAATTAGCAGGAGAGAGCCCAGGAGCTGTAGAATTATTCAAAAATAACTCAGCATTGTTTCAGCCACTATATTCTGTGGTGATTTATTAGGCTGACATGTGATTTTTTTTTCTCCCCTGTTTTTTTTTTTTTTTTTTTTTTTTGGTTTTTCGAGACAGGGTTTCTCTGTGTAGCTTTGCGCCTTTCCTGGATCTCACTCTGTAGACCAGGCTGGCCTTGAACTCACAGAGATCCGCCTGGCTCTGCCTCCCGAGTGCTGGGATTAAAGGCATGCGCCACCACCGCCCGGCCTCCCCTGTTTCTTATTCCTCTATCCAGGAGACAACCTGAGCATGCTTTTGTGAGCATTCCAAAAGAATGGATGCAAGCCTTTGATACTGCATCAAGTCTCTGCTATGAAAGTATGCTGTAGACATCCTGGGAAGTTAACAGGCAGACGTTTGTGTGTGTGTGTGTGTGTGTGTGTGTGTGTGTGTGTGTGTGTGTGTACATGCATGTGTGTGTATATGTGTGTGTGCACATGCATGTGTATGTGTGTGTGTGTGCACATGCGTGTATGTGCGTGTGTATGCACATACGTGTGGAGGCTAGAGAACAACCTCCGGTGTCATTTTTCAGGTACCACACCCTCAGGTGGGGTGGGAAGCATGGGCTCTCACTAGCCTGGAATTCACCAAATTCACCAAGTAGGCTGAGGCTGACCGGCCAGTAAGCCCCAGAGACCAACCAATTTCTACCTCCCAACCCTGGGATTATGAGAGCACACCACCATACCCAACTTTTTATTTGTTATATGTGAGTTGTGGAACCAAACCTGTGCGTACAAAGGCAAACACTTTAGTGACTGGGCTATCTTCCCAGCCCAGGGACTATTAGTTCTCCGGATTTTTTTTTTTTCTGAGAGGTTATAGAGAGGGGACAGTGACCCCATGTCCCATAGATCCGGCTGATGACCCTTTCCAAAGAGCTTCTGGGGAGGCCAGGAATGGAAAAGCCCCGTTTCGTGCCTCTGTTTTCACCAGTGTGCTCTCGTTAATAAAAAGACCACAGGACTAATTTTCACAAGCCATAAAATCCTCTATTCCTCTAGTCTTCCAGTTCACAGAAGCAAGCAGAGAAGTCAGGGCAACTTATCTTGACTCAATTTGCTGCCTTTTGATCTGCCTCTACACCATCAGCTCCTTCAGAGTTCCGTGGAAGTCTGCTGGGCCTGAACTTGGTGGTGTTTGGACCTGGGGTAGTAAAAACCCAACACGTGCTGGCTCTGTTAACAAAGATGAATAACTGTGATGGATGAGGGGGAACTTAATCTGGGTCCCGTCCCTGGCAGTTCATGCAAGTTCATGGCTGTTGTTGACTTTAGTTATCTACAGCGATGAAGTTGACAAGCCATGCTGGCTCCCATTTCAGCTTCGTCCATTTAAAACTTGTCTTTCTGAGCTGGGGGACATCGAGGAAAGGCCCGAGACCCTGCAGGAACACCAAGAGTTCCTGGAGCTCCCACGTTGACAACACTCCAGCCCTGCTCTGCTGTCTGTCTTGCTTCCATTTCTGAAATGGTCTGCCTACAACATGATGGAGTCAGAATCTGTTCCTTTAGAAGTGACCCCTCAGTGGCCAGCATCTCCATAATGGCTCTCTGGGACAGGCATGCCGATGTTAGACTTGCCTCCACTTTTCCTATCTTTTCAAGAATCATAAATAACCCCTTATCCAAACCCACAGCTGGTGTTTATCTCAGGGACTCTGGAGGCAAGGAAGGACAACAAAAATAACAGCTTCTCACTCTTGGGAAATAGGAGGCTTAAAACAACGGACTGGCATCTGTGAGGCAAAAGATGAAGAATGTCGAGTCCTGCTTAGGACATATGCCTGACACTGGAAGACCTGATGAGGACTGGAGTCACCATGCCCATGCGCTCCAAAATTCAGTGCATGAACAGAAACTCGAAGACGCATTATGGTGACACATGGAGAGGAGATCGCCACTGAAAAGAGTTTTGTTGCTCACAGATTCCAAGGGGAGGAAGCATTCTGTAAGCAGCAGGGTAACACAGATGAGCACCCAGGGAGGAGTCTGGGAAAAACATAGGCACAAGTCTTTACTGAAGTTTCTGCTGGAAGGAATGGGAAAGGCAGGGCAAGTGTTCTCAGTATTGGCTGGCAGCCATCCTAACGTCAACAAACTCTGGGGTACAGGGAGGGTTCTGTGTGGTCTGAGTGAGAAGTGTCCCCAACAGGCTCCAGGATTCAAACACTTGATCTCCAAGTAGTGGTGGTGTTTGGGGGGGTTAGGAGATGTGGTCTTTCTAGAAGAAGTGTGTCACGAGAAGTGGGCTTTGAGAGTTTAAAGCCTGATGAGACTTCCAGCTGCTTCCTGGGCGATGTGATCTCTCAACTTCCTGCTCCTACCGCGATGCCTGCTGCTTAGGGCCACACCTCCCCGCCATGATGGAGTCTCATCTCTCTAGAACTGTAAGCCAGAATAAACCCTTCCTTCCTTCCATAAGTTGCTTTGGTCATGGTGTTTTATCACAGCAACAGAAAAATAATGAATACAAGCTCCCCAGCTGTCTACAGCCTGGTGCCTGGGTATGAGGGCAGGTAGATAGTCCAGGGAGTCTAGCAAGGGAGGCTGGTGTGGATTTGGAATTGATTGGTTTGTGTTTGAAAAGTGTGCTCTTTTGATTTGCATAATGTCTCTAGGAATCGGTCTGCCCTGAGAGTAGCCATCCCTCCAGAATCAGTGAATCCAAATATTAAAGACAACAAAAGCATGGCTAATGCAACCTGCCTCAAGCTGGGGAGGTAGGAAAGCCACTGTGTGGGGCTGTTTACTGTAGGGCACAGTGGTGCTTGTAGACCTGGCCAAGACACAAAGGCCCAGATGTCTCCCCTGTCTAGCTCCCTGCCCAGGGGCCTGGGGTTCAAAGAGCAGTTTTCTATGAGCAATGGTGGGGTCACTGGAGCCTCAGCGTAGGCAGAGACACCCAGGACAGGAGCTCCTGCGTTTATGATTTGATGGCTTGTCTCCAGCTGCTACATGCTTAGTTCATTCAACTCCTTCTCAAAAAGAACAGCTGGCTTCCTGGGGAGACTGCACGGGTTCATGGGAAGCTTGCAAGAGACTTCTCTAGTCCTTGTTCAAGGCACGGAAGAAATTATTTTTTGTGGACTTCCCATTCAACTCACTCACATCCTTGAATCTTGGCCTGCCAGACCATATGCCCTCTCCGAGGACTCAGAGCAGCACCACCAAACTGCTGCAGTTGCTTTATCACAGCCTGGGAGTGGACAGATGGCGGGAACAGGACCTCTTCCCGCCACAGGGTTACTGACATCTGGGCATTCCCTTGTGCGTGCCTTCTCCCAGTCTTCCCGCCTCGATTACTGAACATGGTGCCCGCCTCTTGGCTTTTTGTGTCCATGGTTCCCAGAAGGCTCTCAGAGAGTTTCCCTGAGGGGTACTCAGCCTGTCTCTAGGAGGAAGGCTTTCCCAAAATGAGATGAAGCATGGAGAAGTGAGGCACCCTTTCCCACTCAATGATTACTTGAAAAGAAACACTAGGATCTGGGGAGATGACTACGTGGATAAAAATGCTTACTACATGTATTAGTCAGGGTTCTCTAGAGTAACAGAACTTACAGAATGTAGTTTCTGTAAGATATAGAAAGGGGATTTATTAGAATGACTTATAGACTGTGGTCCAGCTAATTCAACCATGGCTGGCTAGGAACAGAAGGTCCAAGGATCCAGTAGTTGTTCAGTCCATGAGGCTGGATGTCTCAGCTGGTCTTCAGTGTACACCGGAATCCTGAAGAAGTAGGCTGTAATGCCAGTGAAGGAATGGACGTGCTAGCAAGATGAGAACAAGCAGGCAAAGAGCAAAAGCTTCCTTCTTTCATTTCCTTATATGGGCTTCCAGCAGAAGGCATGGCCCAGATTAGAGGTGGGTTTTCCCAGCTCAAAAGATCTGGATTAAAGGTGTTTCTTTCTACCTCAAAGAACCAGATTAGAAGTAGATCCTCCCACTTCAAATGAAGCAACAATCCCTCACAAGTGTGCCCCTCCATTTTTGGGTTTTAGTTAATCTCAGATGTAGTCAAGTTGACAGCTAAGAATAACCATCGCACTACACAAGCACAAAGACCTGAATTCAAATCCCAGAAACCACAGGAAAAACCTGTCATAGCAGCACATGCAAGACCAGCACCGGAAAGATGGAGACAGGCACATCGATCCCTGGGACTCTCCGAGTAGCTAACCAGCCTACTGTTGAGCTGCAGGCCAGTGGGAGACCCTGATTCAGGGAAAAGGTGGATGGCACCTGAGGAACAGTGCCTAAAGTTGTCCCCTAGCCTCCAGACACAGGCCCATAGATACACACATGTGAGCGTGCGCACACACACACACACACACACACACACACACACACACACACAATCTGGAAAAACTAGAAGTAGAACTCCAAGCAACAGCTTGTGCATCTCATTACCATTAAAACATCCAAGTAGTGAGTTATAAAAACATACCACCAGCGAAATACAAAGGAAAAGGTTTGCGATGATTCTGTTGTGTAGAGACCGTGACCTCACACTTTGACCCTGGCGAAAGCAGAAGCAGGTGAGGGTTCATGTTCTACCCAGCTCCAGCCCACTCACCTCCGGGAAAAGGTTCAGACAGGAGCTGCTGGGTTTCCAGCCTTGAGGAGTGGCAGAGTGGTCAGCCCCCCACCGCACACACACACACCCACCTCAGAGGACATCACTGAGACACAGTCTTTCTCCCCTGCTTCAGCTAGCATACCACATCTATTCTCTCTACTTGAAATACTTGATTTCTGGTTCCTACCCTGAACTCTGACCTCTACACACTTCCCACCAGCAATGCTGAAAGGTTTCTAATTTTCTTTGGTATTAGCCAACTGCTTCTGCCAATCTGATAGCAGGCAAGAGGTATTTAAGGGCTGTTTGGATTTCCTTCATGTCAAATGTCTTATCATTTTTATTGGCCATTTAGGTTTTTTCCTCTCGACTGTGTCTTTCATACCCCTTGTTTGTTATTGTATAAGCTGATTAGCCCTACACAGTAATAAATGACCTCAAATCATAGTGGCATAACATGATACAGGCTAATTTTTACTCCCTGCATATCTGTAAGAATCAGCTCTCTATGGGGCCTCTCTCTGAGCTAGGCCTCCGCTCTCAAGGGACTGGAACATCTTGGGGGTGGGAGGTGTCTTCAGTCCCAGGAACAGAGGAGAGAAAGAAAATGTGGAAATGTTGTAAGGGATTTTAGGAGCCAGGCCTGGAAGAGGAAAGGGCTGTGCACAATCCACTCGCTAGAAGGCAGTTACATGATCAATCCACCCTCAGGAGTCTGAGGATGGAGTGATACCCATAGACGTGAGAGTACTGGTGATCTCTCAGTTCTGCCCTACTGGGCTGGAATAGCAGGTGTTCCCCTCTTCCCATGCATGGAACATTCTCATCCCCCTAAGGAGACTGCATGTAATGCCATCAAGTTTCTCCATTCAGGTCAAAGTTCAGATCCCCCAGGGAATGTATCAGGATTCATTGGGGAATCCATACATGCTGAAAGGTGAGGTCGTGCATCTCTCCTCCCTGTGGACCCCGCAAGCAATGGCAGTCAAGCTGTACACACGCAGACATGGAAAGAAGACATGGAGTTCCTGGTTCAAAAGCTGCAAAGGGTTCCCACTGGATGCAACTAGTTCCTTTGCTTCCTGTGACCCATGATGTCAGCATATGACTACTAGCTGCCTTTCTTATTGCTGTGACAAGTTACCTGATGGGAAAAACCTTAGTGGGAGGAGAATCTCTTTGGCTTATGCTTTGAGAGAGAGCCAGCCATCACAGCTGGAGAGGCATGGCGGAGTTCACTCACGCTAGCAGGCTAGAGGCTGTGACTCCTCACCTCTCTGTGAACAGGAAGCAGAGAGCAGAGAGGGGTGCGTCCATACTCAGCTGCTTTTCTCCTTCTTCCTCTCTACCTCGGTCTTTCTTAAGAGACGAAAGGAAGAAAACAGCACAGGAACAATGGACTCTGTAGCATGTGCGTGCTCATACATTACACACAGAGCAAATATAGTCAATACAAGAAATTGTTTAAAAAAGAAACATGGAAGTCTTTAGCAGACAGACGACATTCAGTTTCATCCTAAGCCGATAATAAAAGAAGCAGTATTTTGGGAAGCATGGCTCCTGACCTGAGCTTTTCTGTATGTGTGTCTGACATTTCTTCATTCCCTTACCTCCCCTAGTCAGGGTTCCAGGACCAAGCAGGTAGCGCGAATTCTTATTGGTCTTAATAATAAAAACCTGGAGTCAAATATCAGAGAAGCAAAGGAGCCAGCCACCAGAGAGACTTCTTACCTCTGCTGACTCCTCAGACCAAAAGGGCCGAGCTCCTGTCTCCACCCGGCCTTGTCACTTCCGCTCTCCACCCAGCCATATCACTTCCTGATTCCTCTTCCCAAGTGCTGAGATCAAAGGCATGAGATCCCAAGTGCTGGGATTAAAGGTATGTGCCACCACTGCCTGGCCTCTAGGGGCAAGCTCAGCACTCTGATCTCCAGGGAAGTTTTGTTAGAACACAAACAAAATATCACCACACAAGCACAAAGAACCAGGTAGAGGTACCTGGGCTTGTCAAATTCTTGTAACAGCTTTCCAACATAGTGAACATACACTTTGGGTCTTCCTAATTCACCTTCTCAAGCTGCCAGTTCCCTCAGGCCAGTATGCTTCCTGATAACCCCCAGGAAATGGTTCTGCCACATAGCTACCAATTCATGGCACACATTCCACCCTGCCAGTTTTAAGATTCTGTTTTTCAGCCAGGAGGATCTGCCATCTTCCTGCTCTGCCCTCCACACTGGTGGGATAAGGGACACACAGCTGGAGTTTAGTAGTAATTGTCGCTGAGGAAGAGATGAGGAGAAAGGTGTACTTAAAACACTATTAGAACTATTCCTTTTTATGCCGGCAGATTTGGAAGCACAGGACCCCGTAGGCCTCAGAGTGCATTCAAGGCCAGCCTAAGCAACTTAGAGAAACCCTGTCTTAGAGATATTAAAATATATAAAAAGAAATGTATGAGGAGCTGGGGATGCAGCTCAGTGGTAGATGACTTTCCTCCACTATGTGAGGCCCTGGGTTCACTTCCCGGTACTACAGAGAGAGGAGGCAGGAGGAGAGAGATGAGGGGTCAGGGAGGAGGGGGGAGAAGGAGCAGGAAGAAGGACCGCAATGGCTGTTAGTGAAAGAAGAGAGTCAGGCAGAGAAAGAGAGAGAGAGAGAGAGAGAGAGAGAGAGAGAGAGAGAAGAGAGAGAGAGAGAGAGAGAGAGAGAGAAGTGCGGGGAGGGAACAGAGCAGATCAGGGAACAGGGAGAGCAGAGAGAGAGCATGGGGTCTGCATCCGACTTTTTAAGGTGAGTGGCCAACTTTAACTGATGACGTAAGATGCAAGACCCCGAACTGCGCATGTGCAGGAGTGAGGGCAGGATCCTAACGGTTAGGTTCCCTTGTATTTTTTTTCTCCCTTCTCAGTGTTTTGGGCCTTTTCTGTAAGGATTTGAAAAGGAAAGGAAACATGTTTAAATGTTTGAAAGAAATAAAGGAACAAGAGGGTTAGGGTCTTCCACTCTCCCAAGAACTCCATAGGAAGGAAGCAAGGACAGGCTGTGACCCTAATTGTAAACCAAATAACTTCATTGCCATGTGTTGGATTTTCCCACTATAACTAACCCCAGAGAATAGATTATGCTGACCACTAATTAAATGTTTGGCTAGTATCACTAGAAAGACTTAATTCACGCCACTAGACACTATTTACCCCAGGATCCTTCCAATTGCTTTTTAAAGATCTATTTTAAATAAATAAAACTTACAGGAAAACTGCCAGACCAATGTAAAATAATCCCCATCCCTCCTGCTCAAATAGTGCCCTTTCTGTCACACTTGCTATCCATAAGGCTGTCTCGTCCATTTGTGAGCAAGCAGCAGGCACCCCAAAGCTTGCAGAGTTTCCCCCTAAAGACAGTCACCTCCATAAGCACTGTACAACTCTTTAAATCAAGAATCAACATCAGGGCTGAACAGAAGACTCGATGGGTAAAATGGCTTGTCGCCAAGCTGATGGCCCGAGGTCAGTCCCCAGGCCCCAGACCGGTGACAGGAGATACTAGCTCTTGCAAGTTGTCATCTGATGTCCAGAGGCTCAGGGGTGTATGCGCACAGGCACAATAAATAACACAAAAGCAAACAAATAAATAGATAAATAGTTCAGGATATAAACAATAGAAGCCTCATCAAAGTCAGTACAACTTCTTTTTTCATTTGATGTGTGTGTGTGTGTGTGTGTGTGTGTGTGTGTGTGTGAGAGAGAGAGAGAGAGAGAGAGAGAGAGAGAGAGAGAGAGAGAGAGAGAGATGTGTACATGCTCATGTGTGTTCACATGTTTTCTGTGCATGGAGCCCAGAGATCGACATTGGGTATCTTCTCCAACTGCTCTCCACCATGTTTTTGTTTATCTATTTGGAGACAGGGTCTGTCACTGAACCGGGAGCTGGACTGGTGGCCAGCAAGTCCGAGTGATCCTCCTGTCTCCACCATCCACAGTTCTAGGGTCATAGGCACATGTGAGCACTGCCACACCCAGCTGTTTGCACAGATGCTGGGATCCAAACGTGGGTTCTCATGCTTTCACAGCAAGGATTTTCCTAACTGGGTCGTCTCCCTAGAGCTTAATCCACCCTCTTTTCAGTACAACCACGTCATCGAAAACGCTTGCGGGGGTGAGGAATAGGAAGGGGAGGGAAGGTGATGGGAGGGAAGAGAGAGGAGAAAAGAGAGGGAAGGGGAGGGAAAGGAAGGACAGGGGAGGAAAAGAAAAACCTTCAACAGATTTGTTCTTGTTTTCTCAAAAAGGACTCTCACATCATGGCTGATCAATATGCTAGCGTTAGAGTTTGCTTGCTTGTTCTTCAAGACAGGCTCTCCCTGTGTAGCTCTGGCTGTCCGTAGACCAGGCTAGCCTTGAACTCAGAGAGATCAACCTGCCTCTGCCTCCTAAGATTCTGAGATTAAAGATCCATGCTACCACCACTCAGCACATTCTTTTTCCCCCTAAATGCTATCTGTAATTCTTACAGTGTACTAGAGCCATTTATTTATCTGTTGGTTATGTTTTTTGAGATAAGGTCTTATGGTCTGTCCCAAGTTTCCCTGAACTGATAACCCCCCTGCTTCAGCTTCCCTGAGATTACAAGCATGCCCCAGTGTTCCTGACTTAACATCCTTTTATGAAAATTAAATTTATTACTTTTTTATTACTTTCACATGCATCAGGGTGCATTTGTGGACAGCAGAGGATATCCTGCAGGAGTCATTTTCTTTTTTCATCATGTGAACTCTAATTGAACTCAGCTGTTCAGGCTGAGCAGCATGCACCTTAGCACACGGAGCTGTCCCATTGGTCATATATATACAGATGTTGGTTGAAATAGGAGTTAGAGCCAAAGAGCTACTAAATTTTGTAATTTATACTTTCAAGATCTTGGTCACCAAAAGTTCTCACAAATGAAAAGTTAAAAGCACTAGAAATCTGAACTATGACATGCTTATTAGAGACACCCTCCCTCCCCTGTAGCCCAGCTTGTCCTCTATAAGCAGCTTGTCAAATGTGGCCTACATGTCCTTGAAGCCCAAGACAGACCAGATGAGCAGTCTGCATGGTGAGGCACAGAGTGGGGGTCACTGCTGGGAAGCACTTGGGAGAGTCAGTTTCTCCTAGTCCTCCTGTGCACATCAAGGGTACAAGCAGCGTCCACGAGAGCTTGTGAGAGCTGTAATACTAGGAAGCAAACAACTGTGCTTCTGATTTGTATGTTCACTAAGCTGAATTTTATTATGATTTTTAGAGTGTCTGCTTTCTATTGGCAAAAGTTTACTGTAGGACAGTAGGCTGATTACATTGGCTCCCACAAAATGCCTCCTGGGGTTTATAATGACATCATTCTCGTGTTTGGTTTAATCTGGGTTTATTTTGTTCATGTGGCCCCAGGGGACACAGGCCAGACAGACAGCTTAGGTGTGTATTAGGCCACACCATCTTGATTTCTGAAAGTGCTCTATGATGTTGACACAATGACAGGACTTTCTACTGACGCATTGCTCAAACTATTTCCCTGATGCATGACTACAGTTATTAGGAAAGCCATGGTAAGTCCTGACATGCTCGTACTAGCTGGTGACATGCACATTCCTTCTTGGCTTTGAAAATGAATGTTTAATAAACAGCGTCTCCCCTAGTTACTACTCACATCACCACTCCTGTGGGTAGGTGGGTCACCTTGTGTATTAGTTGCTTTCCTGTTGCTATAATAAAACAGTAGGACCAGGCAGCTTATAGAAGACAGAGATGATTTAGCTTATGGTCCTAGAGGCTCATGTCCAGGAAACATAGCAGCAAGCAGCAGACAGGGCAGCAGGATCAGGAAACTGAAAGTGTCCATCTCAGTCATGAGCACAAAGCCAAGGAAACAGCGGGGAAGAGAGAAGAGGCCTTTAATTCCAAAGCCAGCATCCAGTGATGCCCTTCTTCCAACAAGGTGGCATCACGCAAACCTTCCCAAACAGTGCCACCAACTGATGATCAGGGGTTCGAATTCCTGAGACTATGAGGGACCATTCTCATTCAAACTACCTGCACATAGGGTTCATGCATTCTATCACTTTAAGGCAACGGTCATTGGTTCTGAGCTCTACCTGAGTTTGGAGAGGAAACCTAGAAACTATCTCAAAATGCCAAGCTTCCAAAGTGAGCACTTCCTTCCGCATCAGCTCAGGCTGAACCTGAATGTCATCTGTCTACTGAAGACCTCCATATTTCTTTTTCATTTTATTTTATTTTATTTTATTTTATTTTATTTTATTTTATTCTGTGTATAGTGTGTGAGTGTGAGCATGCCACTGAGCCCGTATTGGCAACACCTTTTTCTTCTGTTCACCTCTTAAGGAAGACCCAGGGTGGAGAGAACATCACCAGCTGTGTTATTCTGCTGTCTACTTGCTTGATTTCCAAGGGTCTTTGTTTCACAGTCATTTCCCCTCTATACGTCATCTTTATTGTGACATGCTGGGCTGCCCATAGGTGGATGTGATGCTATGGGATGAGCTCTTGGTGCCACCAGAACCCTAGCTACACCACATCCAGATGTGGGGTGCTAGGAATTGTTGAATTCATCCTATAACAACCCAACTCTCTCAAAATTTCAAGACATTTCTCCAGTGACTATTTTCTTTTTTGAAAAATCTACTTACTTAGTATTATGTGAATAGATGTTTTGTCTGCGTGCCTATGAACCACATACACATTACATACAGATACATTCATATCTGGCACCTGCAGTGGCCGGAAGAGGGTACCAGACCCCCTGAGACTGGAGCCGCAGACAAATGTGAACTGCCACCTGGATTCTGGGAATTGAATACAGATCTTCTGGAAGGGCAGCAGGGCTCTTAACCTCTGAGCCATCTCCCCAGCACCACCTCCAGTAACTGTTCTCATAAAATATATCCAGATAGTGTTTCTCTCTTCACTTTCAACTCTCTGGTATTCCTAGAAATGAGCTGTACACTGCTGCCTTACCACAAAGTTCTGGTCTGACACTGAACAGAACAGCTATGCCATATCACATGCAGCGTTCTGAGCATAGCTGTCAATCAACACTGGGAAACACAGGCTGAACTCAGCTGGCAGAACTTTCTCCCCTTATCCTCCTGGGGCGAGGTACAGAGGTGCCTGGTGGTATTTGAACAGCACCTTACCCTTTCTCTCATGTGACTAGAGCACTCACTTTGTCTTCTGTGGTATTGGCACGAAAGCCATCCCTTTCCATATGTCCATGCACCCACTTTTAAGGACATGTGGGGCCACTGTCCCTGGAGTCTGAGAGATCCATGGGTGGGACATACAAATTTCCAAGCTCCTTATCAACTTGTTCTTCAATTTCTGGCTTTGCATTATGAGTCATTCTCAAGGCCACAGAGAAGGAGGCGATGTCATCCAAGGTTCTTAAAAGGCCATCATTTCCTCTTCCCATCTGGACAGTGGCCAATCCCACAGTTCCTTTGAGGAACCATCTCTCCCCAGTCCTGTGATCCAGGGTCACTTTCAGGGCTAGTGGAGGGAAGAGTTGTTCTGGTCTTCACCCTGTTCCTCTGAGTGTCTTCAGCAGAGTCTCCCCCACCCTGGTGAAGAGCCTGCTGCACTCAGCATCTCTTGTCCCTTCTGTCCTTAGTCCTGAATCTCAGTGTTTGCAAATAAGAACACCAATGTGGCTCTTGGTCAATTACATAACTATGGGAGATCCCAGGCTATCTGCTAACACATAGCCTTTTCTATCTCTCCATCCTTGAGGGGACATGGACCATAAAGGTATGCAGCATCTTGTGGCTTCCTGCCAACATTTGGGAAAACACTACTATCTTAGACATCCTATCCTTAGATTTCACAATATGTGCAGAGAAAAGAATAAGATCTGTGCTTTAAATTATTGCATCCAAATCCATGACTCAGGTCTGATCAAATAGACAGACACTAGCCCCTGTTATCCTGTCCTACAGTCAAGGGTTCAGATCCTCCCCAGACACAAGTTGTTGTCTAACAGTTTCCTCCTAGATTAAAACATTCTATCTGATGGAAAGCTCCTTAAGCAGGAAAGTAAACAACTCAAAATAGCTTCAGGAAGTCCCTGAAACTGACCAGATTTGTTAGTCGTCACCCACCCACCCCCACCCCACCCCACCCCCGCAACCAGGAGAAAGCAATAAAAGCTGAAGTCCCCCTCATGCAGAAGGAAGTTGAGCTGCAAAGAGGACTCTGAGACCAGACCAGCTGCCTGGAAAAAGGAGAAACCAGTTGAGCTGCCTGGAAGAAGTTCAGACCAGTGTCACTTGGAAAGGACACTCTCCAACATGTTGAGCTGCCTGCATGCTGTGCCGTATGCTCCAGGTTCCCAGCTTTTTCGAGCAGTCAGCCATGCTGGGGTGGATCTTGGTGATGCAGCTCTTTGAGTCATTCCTGCTCCTGTAAGTAGCCCCTCATCCGTATTATTGTAAGTAAGCTCAATAAAATTCATTGGTTCACCAAGTTGGACTTTGGTGGTGTCTGTATATTGGTTTCTTGTGGGATCCCTATCTGGGGTGAGTAGTCATGTGTGTTGTGTCTCCCTAGGAAAAGTTTTGTCACACAGCACATGTATGTCCCCCTCAGTCCTGTTCTGAATTGGTGGTACTGTCACTCACAACACCTGGGCTGTCCCCTAAATCACAAGATTTTGTTGCCTCCTTTGCCCCTTTGTGTGGAGTCACAGAAGTCATGACATAAAAGGGGTATGTGGCAATGATATCCAAACTCCTCAAGGCTCCTGTCTGCATGCCCCCATGATGACAGCTCAGACAGGGTATAGCTGGAGAATTTCTCTTCAGCTCCCACCAAGTCCCGCCAGTCCCAGAGCCCACTTATAAAATAAACACACAGCCTCTTACATTATTTAAACTGCTTGGCCATTACCTCAGGCCTATCATTGTCTAGCTCTTACTCTTATATTTAGCCCATTTCTATTAATCTATACTTTGCCATGTGGCTTGTGGCTTACTGATACCTTACATCTATCTTGCTTGTCCTGGTGGTAGCTCCAGCCCATCTCCTGCTCCACCTTCCTGTTCCCTCAATTCTCCTCTCTGTTAGTCCCACCTATACTTCCTGTCTGGCTACCGGTCAATCTGTTTATTTATACAGAGCGATATCCACAGCAACAGGGCCCAGGAAACACAGCCACAAGTGCTCCGGTCATTAAGAAGGTGTCCGATTCCCTAGTGGCAGGCATGCCCATGATGACCAGTGACTTCTTGAAGCACCTCTTTTTAGGGTCTTCCATAATGTAGGGCTTAAAACTAGGGCTGCCATTTGGTCCTGGCTCAATTTAGTAGATGCTTTTCTCGTTACTGTGACCAAATACCCAACAAACTATGTTCAGTAACAAAGGTTTATTTTTGTTCACAGTACAGTCCACCCAGTATGGAAAGCACAGCAGTGAGAGTGTGAGCAGCTAGTCACACTTAGCCATGGTCAGGAAGCAGAGAAAAGGAGCAGGATGGCTCTGCAGGTCAGAGGCCATACTGCACTTGCAGAGGACCTGGGTTTGGTTCCCAGCACCCACACTGGGAAGTTCACAACTGCCTCTATGTCCAGTTCTAGAGGATCTGACACCCTCCTCTGACCTCCATAGGCACCTGTGTGAATGTACACATACCCATACCTACACATACACAAACCTATATAATTCAGAATTAAATAAAGTAAAATCTAGGAAACAGGGAGCGAGTGCTCAGTTAGCTTTTTCCTGTTCCTCTTGATTCAGTGGGGAACCAGTCCCTGGGATGGTGCTGCCCACACGGAGGGTGGGTTTCTCTCTTCAGTTAACCCTCTCTGTAAACACCTTTACAGACTTGCCCATCGTGTGTCTCCTAGGTGATTCCAAGTCCAGTCTAGGTGACTATGATGAGTCTTTCTCTGCCCCGCAAGCCAGCTCCCAAATAATGACATGGAGACTTATTAATTATGAAAGCTTGGACTATAGCTTAGGCTTATTCCTAACTAACTCTTATAACTTAAATGAACCCATGTATATTAATCTATGTTCTATTATATGGTATTACTTCTCTTCCATCTTGCACCTCCTGTTTCCTCTGTCTCCTGGCATCTCCTTCTTTTTTCTTCCCAGAGTCCTCTCTGTCCCTGTAAGTCCCACCTAACTTCTTTCTAGCTATTGGCCATCCAGCTTTTTACTACACCAATCGCAGCAATACACCTTCACACAGTGCACACATGTCCCACAACAGTTGACCGTCACAGGCAGCCATCACACGTGAGATGGCACCATTGTGAGAGACACGTGCAATCTACCTACAGTGTTCACCTCTTTGCTCCCAAGAATGAGCGTTGTAAGTGGACAGCCTTCTCACCGTGTGCCTCGTACAGTGTACCTCTGGATGACAGGGATCATCAGCCTCTGGAGCCAGAGGAGTTACCAAGCAAGCCAGTCACACCCTCCCATGGGAGTCAGCCTTCAACCTTGCTACCAGACAGTCTTCACTCTCTACCAGCCCACGTGGCCTGTGCCAACTTCCTCCCTCAGGCTACTGCCTATTCCTAAGAAGCTGTTGCCCAGCCCACCTGCCCAGTGCCAGCATCCTGTGTTTGGCTACCACCTCAGCCTTCACTAGGAATCCTTCTTAGCACCAAAGCAAAGCTTGTTACACAGCCACTGCGTTCAGAAGAGTCGAATGGATGGCACCTGCCTGGGCTGTGTCCTCTCAGGGATCTCCCAGAGGGCCACTTACTGTAGAATTATGAACCTGGGACCTTCTGCTTCTAGCTGTCACAGAAATTGCCTTGCAGCAGCGAGCAAACCACCCCTTATCCAAAGCCAGAAAAGACGCTCAAAGGCAGTGGATGCAGAGCTGGGGTAGGAGCGACCAGGAGAGGAGTGGTCGCTCCTGAGGGACCCCTCCTCTCTCGTTTTTGTCTTTTGTAAAACTATCACAGTCATGGAATTTTCCATTTGAGGGAGGATGAGAAGGGACAAAGGGCAGAGTATTGTTTAGGGTTCCTGCCTGTCTCCTGCTCATCAGCGGTGCACAGACAGTTGGTGACTGTGGCTGTCCCCAAACTCCACTGTCTTTTGGTTGTGGAAAGGTCGGTCTCAGACCCAGCTAGGACTTTTCACCCTCAGAGATGCTGTCTGTCATGTTCACAAGGCAGCCAGCGCCACATGCTCAGCGGCTGTCTGAGTCTAATTGGGAAAAACTGGAAGCAGAAAAGCACAGGCAGGCCCTAATGAGGCCCCCCAGAAAGCAAGCTTTGGATGAGAATGGAAGGCCCTAGAATTGTCTTTGTTCACGGGGACGTCCTTACCCATGTGACTTTGTGATCACACAGATGGTCTTTTCTCCCCTCCAAGCCCTGGGAATCCTGATGCCACATGTCTCCATCTCAGACAGGGTCAAGCCACTCTGCCTTTAACAGCAGATGATGGGTCCCGCAGTAGGTGTTGGGAGGAAGGGAGCCAAGAGGGTATGCCTTGGACACCACCCAGCAAAGGAAGCACAGATCACATGATGGACAGCTCTGGGTTTTTCTCCTTTTCCATTCCAACAGCAGCACCCTCACTGATTCTTCCTTTCATAGAAAGTGTCCTCCGTGGTCCTCAGCTAGCTAGTTCCAATTCCGACAAGCCATACCTCCACAGTCAGACAAAACTCAAGCATGAAGTTTAACTTGGTTTAGAGGTCTCCTGGTCCCTCCAGGGTACATTCCTCTTCCCAGGTAGCATACTTAGAGAACATGGCTAACAGTGAAGAAATGACAAGACAAGATGAAGAGGAGAGTGATTTCCTCTGCGTCACTGCTCACAGGGAAGCAGATGCAACGCTGTCTTTAGACTCTATTTGCTGTTTCCCACACGTAAATCAGGCTCACAAGGCTTCACGCACCCCTTCCCTTTGCCTGCCTGTCAGCATCCCTCTGTCCATTCTGCTCACACAGTTTCCATCTGTCCTCATTTCTTCTCTTTCTTGGGACAAAGTCAAGATAAGGTCCCGCTGTGATTTGCTTAGTAATTTTGTCCTTGAACCAACCCCTTCTTTAGCCCCCGGAGTTCTATCAGCACCACGCCATAGCTAAGGGGTGTTTGTGTCTTAGGTTTTACCAGAGATTCTCTGGTGTGACTGAGCATTTACATAGGCAGAGGCTGAAATAAAAGGAATCCTCTGTCCTTTGGAGGACTAATCCATCCAAACCCTATTCCTTGGAAGAGGAATCCATCCAAAGACATGACGTCTGATTATCAACTAATAGGAAAGTTCTGCCAGGAGAAAGGTTGCCGTGGGATGTTCTGCATGTTAAATGTGTTGCTCTGATTGGTTAATAAATAAAACACTGATTGGCCAGTAGGCAGGCAGGAAGTATAGGCAGGACAAGCAGAGAAGAGAATTCTGGGAACAGGAAGGCTGGGTCAGAGAGACACTGCCAGTTGCCGCCATGACAAGCGAGATGTAAGGTACTGGTAAGCCACGAGCCATGTGGCAACTTATAGATTAATAGAAATGGGTTAATTTAAGAAATAAGAACTAGGCCGGGCGGTGGTGGCGCACGCCTTTAATCCCAGCACTCGGGAGGCAGAGCCAGGTGGATCTCTGTGAGTTCGAGGCCAGCCTGGGCTACCAAGAGAGTCCCAGGAAAGGCGCAAAGCTACACAGAGAAACCCTGTCTCGAAAAACCAAAAAAAAAAAAAAAAGAAATAAGAACTAGATAATAAGAAGCCTGCTGTGGCCATACAGTTTGTAAGCAATATAAGTCTCAGTGTGTTTACTCGGTTGGGTCTGAGCGGCTGCGGGACTGGTGGATGAGAGAGATTTGTCCTGACCGTGGGCCAGGCAGGACCAGAAAAACTCTAGCTACAGAAGGTGAAGCTAGAGCCAGAACAGGTTAGACAGAGCTGGCCCTCCATGCCATGGGCCCAGCTCTGTGAGGGTATAGAGGGAAGACGTAACCTACAGCAATCTGACTGGATTAGTCTGCAGAATATAGAAAGAACTGGACAGACATCACTCAAAAGACAAAACACAAACAGCCAAAAAATATAGAGGGGAAAAAGTTTCGACATCTTTAGCTATCAGAGAAACGCAAATCAAACCTGCATTAAGGTTTCATCTTCACCCCAGTCAGAATGGCTGTCGTCAAGGAAACAACAAATACTGGCAACAACCGCACAGGAGAAGCCCCCTTTACCTTGTTGGTGGGGATGTAAACTAGTCCAGCATCTTCGGGGAGTAGTGTAGAGGCTCCTTAAAAACTTAAAAATAGAACTTCCAGATGATCCAGCTAGACTTCTACTCCTGGGTGTACCAACGGAATCTAAGTGCATGTGACACGGAGATATCTGCACGTCCATGTTTGCTACGTAACAGTCGAGATGTGCCACAGCCTAGATGCCCATCAGCAGATGAATCAGCAGAGGACTCAGTAGGCAAAGCACTTGCCATGCAAGCGTGTTCAGATCCCCAGCACCCGTGTTTTTAAACCACGTGCACACACACACACACACACACACACACACACACACACACACACACAGGAAGTACTGAAGTAGCACGTGCCTGTAATAGCAGTGCTGGGAGACAGACTGGAGACTCAGGATCCCTGGGGCTCAATGGCCAGCTCGTTTAGCTGAATGAGCAAGCTCCAGATTCAGTGAGAGGCTGTGTCTCAAAAAACAATGTGGAAAATGATTGAGACACCCAGTATTGACTCTGATCATCACAGGCAAAGAAAGAGACAAGACTGGGAGACTTGAGAGGTGACAGTCTCATCTGGATTTTGTTTATCAAGCTATCAAAGTGTTGTATCCCCCAAACTAGAGGAAAGTGAACTCTACGGTGGTGGCACACGCCTTTAATCCCAGCACTCGGGAGGCAGAGTCAGGTGGATCTCTGTGAGTTCGAGGCCAGCCTGGGCTACAGAGTGAGTTCCAGGAAAGGCGCAAAGCTACACAGAGAAACTCTGTCTCAAAAAAACAAAAAAGCAAAAAGAAAGAAAGAAAGAAATTGAACTCTAACTGAACAGCAATGGCATAAAAGAATTAGGCTTTTCAGGTGTGGCTGTATCATAGATGTGCTGATTTGAAAATTTGTCCTTGCATTTTTAAAACACTGAATGATTGTGGATGGTGTATTTACTATTTTTCCTGTTGATGTAATAAATACGCTTCGGTTTATTCTGGGCCACGGTTCAAGGGTGCAGCCCATCATGGTTGGAAGTCATAGTGGTGGGGGCTTGAATGCTGATATTACATCTGCAGTATAGAGGCAGAGAGTGATGAGTGCCGGTGCTCAGCTTGCTTTCACTTTTCAAATACTGGTTTAGATGATGATAATGATGATGATGATGATGATGATGATGATGATGTGTGGGCATGTGTACTATGTGTCTGTAGAATCAGAGAACAATTTTGTGAAGTCAGTTCTCTCCTTCCTCTGTGGGTTCCTAGAACTGAACCCAGGCTACCCGGCTTTCAAAGCAAGTTCTCATTGAGCAGTCTCACTCACCCGACTTCTGCCTTCTTTTTTTTTTGGTTTTTCGAGACAGGGTTTCTCTGTGTAGCTTTGCGCCTTTCCTGGAACTCATTTGGTAGCCCAGGCTGGCCTCGAACTCACAGAGATCCGCCTGGCTCTGCCTCCCGAGTGCTGGGATTAAAGGCGTGCGCCACCACCGCCCGGCTGACTTCTGCCTTCTAATTCAGCCCACAGAATGGTGCCACCCACAGTTAAAGTGAGTCTTCTTGCCTCAATTTACTTCCTCTGGATAATCCCTTGACAGTGTGCTCAGAGTGAACCCCATGAAGATAACCCCCCCAGGCAGGCCCAGAAGCATCCTAGCTGATTCTATATCCTGTCAAATTGACTGCTAACAATAAACATTGCAGATGGGTGGCTAAACGACCTGGGATTGGCTCTGAAGAAAATCAGGCTGGCAAGGCAGAAGTAGGGTAGGTAGACAGAGAGTAGAGGCTTGCTAGGAAAACAGGGTGGTTAAGGTTTGGGGATAAGCATGTGTAAAGGCTATGCTCTCACTAAAAAGACATCATTGCTTATTGGAAGTCATATCTGCACTTTATTTACTAAATCTGTTTATTCTGGTACTAACCATATTGTATATACTTGAAGTAAAATCACCAGGATGGGAGTGTCAGCATCCTCCGACTCCTGCTCCCGTTCCTGGGGATCCTGGTCACGGTATGGTGTCTTCTGAAGTGGGCAAAGCAAAGAAGATGAACCCTGGTTATTATTATTTTTGTTATTATTTTTGTTTGTTTGTTCTTTGGTTTTTCGAGACAAGGTTTCTCTGTGTAGCCCTGGCTGTCCTGGAACTCACTCTGTAGACCAGGTTGGCATCAAACTCACAGAGATTTGCCTGCCTCTGCCTCCCTAGTGCTGGGATTAAAGGCATGTGCCACCACCTCCTGGTGAACCCTGGTTATTCTGATACAGACAGTTTTAGTTCATTCCTGAGGACACTAGCTCAGAGATGGACACAGGCTTGTGTTCAAAAAGAAAACCATCAAGCGAGTTTAAATTTGTCCCCTCAGAGAACATTGTTCAGATGACACCATGAGACAACAGAGGTGCACTCTGGGAATGCAGGAAATAGTTTCCTGTTCCTTCCCCAAGGATGGGGAAAGGCAGAGCAGGCAGGCTGTGGCCAAGTGATACTTCTCTCATTAGTCAATGCTCACACATTCATACACACACACACTCTCACACACATGGGCATTATACAACACATGTTCTCTCACACACATACACAAAGTCTCATACATGTGCTCACGTGTCCATATATGATCAGACACATGCACGCCCTCACACACACCACCTCCCACCACTCCAACCTCTGCCCATCCATCCCCTCCCTCATAGTCAAGGCAATGGCACAGGGCCCTCCAGCGAGGCCCTCCAGTGAGCCCTCCAGCGAGGCCCTCCAGTGAGCCCTCCAGTGAGGCCCTCCAGCGCTGTGAGGTCAGGGCCTGGTGGGTCCCCTGGTCCCTCTGGGAATTAGCCCACCAGGCCTGGAGCCTGGGACCCTTTCTCCCCAGGATGTCACCACCTCTTCTGGCCAGACCACGCAGGGAACTGTTAGAACAGGAAATGGCTGTCCATCCGGTTGAACTTGCCTGCTCTCCGGCTTTTGGCTGCTCATAATCCTACCTTCCGGCCTAAGGCTTTGCCCCTGGGATTTGTGCTCAATATTCTCTGTATACTGACCTGGATTTTGTTAAATGAGGCTCAGAGGGTTCTTACCCTTGAGCTGGTGAGTGTAGGGGGTCAGCATAAAAGACACACAAGGAGTCCAGGTTTGCTGAAAATGTTAATTAAGATAGTTCTTAAATCGTGAGAGAAAGAGAGCCAGAGAGGAAGGCTAAAGTGGAATCGCTTTGGGGATGTCATCTCCAAAGGTGGGAAATGACCTTTGTGCTGGGAGGAAGAAATCTGGTGAGAGGGGAAACTCGTGGTGTGAGTCAGCTTTGCAGATCAGGAAGGCCCAGGGCCGAGAAGTCCTGGGATGGCTCATCCTGCGTTCCTCTGACTCTCCAGCAACAGGATCGGGCTCCTTTAGTAAAGTGCTTTCTGCTCAGGCATGAGGACCAGAGCTCCGAGTTAAAGACCCCATCTCAAAAGATTGAAGACTGACTGGGGAAGAGACCCAGTGTCAACCTCTGGCCTCCACACACATGCACAAGGGTTGTAAACATGAATACAAGCATGCACATAAACATGTTTTCAATTAGAAGTAAAAGCAGTCCCTAAGAATGCTTCATAGGGATGGGGATAGAGCTCAGTGGCAGAGTGCTTGCCTGGAAAGTGTGAGGTCCTAGGTTTGTTTCCTAGCAGGAAAAACAAACAGCTTTATAAGGGTGAGGTGCTTTCTTGGTTTACATAGCAAGCTCCAAGCCAGCCAGGGCTGCACAGTGAGACTCTGGCTAACAAAATAAACAGATGACAGATAGATGATAGATAGATGGATAGATAGAGGGGGGGCAGACAGATAAATGACAGATAATAAGGAGGAGTTTTCTCTGTGGACAGTTATGATGGAAGTGATTTCTCAATACAAAAGGCCCCAGTTCTCCCTGTCAGCTGTCAACTGAGTTGTGTTGCCTGTTTCCTTGTTGCAGGCCCTCTGCAGGTGACCACACAGAGGACCATAGCTACTGCACTCACACTGTGTGCAGGATGCAAGATATGTCCATGGCTCGGTGGCTTGTCCCCTCCACAGACTGCGTTTGGCGCCCTTTCCATTCAGATGTCCATGTCTTCTCAGCTGTCCACTCATTGCGTTCTAAGCTTGTGACGCTTCTGTTTTCAAACAATTTCAGGCTCACCTTTGCTCCCATCTAACCTGGCACCCATTGGTCTTTCTAACCTGGCACCCTTCGGTCTTTCTATTCTGCTCCCTCAGAAGTCGTGTTTTCTCCTTCACTGAACCATCAGGGTGTCTACCCTTAAGGATGGCTGGAAGTGAATGGAAAGCAAAATGGATCCAATATCGATATAGAGCAAGGTAAGATGGACACATGGGATACCTGTGCTCCTGCATATGATCCCCTAGTGAAACTGTATGTGAGTGGTCAAGCTTAAAATTACAGCTACTCACAGCTGTGTGGAGTGTACCTATGTGTTGTATATATGTGAACACACACATACAAACACACACACACACACATACACACAGAGGAATGTATTGGGATGGTATACCTCAATGGTACCACATACTTCAAGGCCCTGAGTTCTATGCTGAGCACCACATATAAGTGTCTTTAACAAATCTACCCTAGTGCATTATACGCCTTAGCCTTAACTACTTTTATTAGACCACAGTTGGCCAAAATCATCTCACACAAAGCCTGCTTTACGGCAGAGTAATAAGGAACTCATGTAATCCATTGACGGCTACAGTGTAAATAAACGGGTTGTCTGACTTTGCTTTCTCAGCGTCAGGAAATTAAGACAAGTCATTGTTGAGTGGGGGACTATCTATGTACTCCACAGTAGAGGAATTCAGTAAAATAGCACACAGGAGGCTGCAGAGACTGCTCAGAGGATAAAAAGCCTTCTCAGAGAAGGCTGTAATTTGAATCCCTAGCAGCCATGTAAAGAATGGTGTGGCTGTAAGTATGCTTATAACCCCAGTGCTGGGATTGGCAGAGATGGAGACCACTGCGGCTCAGTGAGAGACCCTGACCCAAAGGAATAGGTGAGAGTGACAGAGCAAGACACCTAACACCCTCCTCCCTCCTCCACGCACCACACAGGTACACACACCCCTACCCAACACACACACCAGCTAATAAAATAAACACACACAGTCCTGCTTCCAAAGCCAGGAGATTGCAGATCTTGGCCTCCTTTGACCCACTGGAAGACAGGACCTAGCAAGGTGGAGTGTGGTGCAGGTGACACCCGGTCTCACTGGAATTTCCTTGAATACAGAGCAGCAGGATATGGCCATCTGCCTGCCCAGGACTCTATGGAACCTGTGTGGTGTGCATGATGAGAAACTTGCAAAGGGGAGTCCCATCTTCTCTCCCAAAGACTGGGCCCCTGCTTTGCTGCTTCTTCCTGGATGCTGCAGAGGATTTCCAGGAGGACTAAGGAAAGCAGTCTTGGTCTGGAGATGCAGTTGAGTGGGTAGAGCACTCACCTGGCATCCACAAAGCCCTGGGTTCCACCCCCAGCACCACATAAACCAGGTGTGGTAGTAACATGCCTTTAATCCCAGTGTTCAAGAGATGGATGCAAGAGGATCTGATGGAGGCAAGGTCATGCTGGACTACATAGAGAGTTTGAGGCCAACTTGGGCTACAGGAGACCCTATCTAAAATAAACAAACAAACAAACTGGGCTGGAGAGATGATCCAGCCCTTGCTGCCAAGCCTGAGGACCTGAGTTTGATACTCAAAGCCCACATTTTAGAAGAAGAGAACTAACTCAGAAAGTTGTCCTCTGACTTCCATGTGCACATCTCTCTCTCTCTCTCTCTCTCTCTCTCTCTCTCTCTCTCTCTCTCTCTCTCTCTCTCTCTCTCACACACACACACACACACACACACACACACACACACACACACACACATCATAAATAAATGTAAAACAATTTTTTGAACCAACAAAACAACACGAAAAGGGAAAGTAGTCAACACCACTGCTAAATCTGGCTTCCTCTTAGGCTGGCACTGCAGCTCAATGACAGACCACAGGCTCAGCATGTGCCAGGCATAGACTCCACCCTTGCTTCTCACAACTGTGGCATCTCCACTAGGGGCTGGGAGGAATCATCTCCATGGCTAGCTACCTGGGTTTCTCTGCGGGCTATTCCACTCCTTCCCCATCAGTTGTTATTAGCAGGGCTTGCTGTGGATATCGTTCTGTATAAATAAAACACTGATTGGCCAGTGGCCAGACAGGAAGTATAGGCGGGACAAGGAGGAGAATAAAGCTGGGAAGTGGAAGGCTGAGTCAGAGAGACACTGCCAGCCGCCACGATGAGAAACAGCATGTGAAGATGCCGGTAAACCACGAGCCACGTGGCAAGGTATAGATTTATAGAAATGGATTAATTTAAGATATAAGAACAGTTAGCAAGAAGCCTGCCACGGCCATACAGTTTGTAAGCAATATAAGTCTCTGTGTTTACTTGGTTGGGTCTGAGCTGCTGTGGGACTGGTGGGTGACAGAGATTTGTCCTGACTGTGGGCCAGGCAGGACCAGAAAAACTCTAGCTACAAGGGCTGTTCTCTCTTCATGGCTGAGTGTGTGGAGCTACATCTCTCCATCAACAACCTGTTCTATTTCTAGCTCATGAATTGCTAGGCAACAGCACCCATTCTTGTTGTCTGTGTTTCAATTTTTCTTATTTTTTTTTATATCTTTCTTGCATGGATACTCTCTGCAATATAGAATTCTGTCACTAGAGAAAGCAGATGTTCCCTTTAGCGATCTTCAAGATCTATTTATACTTCAGAAAAGAGTTCCAATCCTGTCTCTTTTAGTGAGGCTCGATTTCTTCCCTTCTTTCCCTAAGATCCAAGGTTGCTAGGCTGCCCCAGTTCACAAAGAAGCAATATTTCTTTAGGCTTCTGTTCATCATCCTCAGCATTTCCTTTCATTCCTCAGAGATATTCTGACTTCTTCATGTCTTATTTCTTTCTTTCCAAAGACACAAAACTGTCTTTGACACATGCCATGGTCTAACACATGTTCTGTTCTTAAAGAGACTTGATACCCCAGCAGGAAAGGGACCCCACCTACATTCTGCCTGCTATGGTTCCTGTGTGGTTTGTTTCCCAGGGGTGCACATTGGGAATTCAGTTGTCAGCCTGAAAGGTGAGAGGTGGTGATACTTTAAGATGGAGTCTAATGGGAGGCCTTCAAGTTGTTGAGGACCTTTCTGTGGAAGGAAATTCTTGTCTCAGCGAGTTCTCAGCGAAGCCTCCCTCTGACTGCTTATCTCCAGGTATGATTTCTCACTCCCACAGCTGCCTGCACCTCTACCATGAGTTCCCAACAGGAAACGGAGCCAATAGGACCTTCCAAACTCTAAAACTACAAGCTGAAGAAACCTCCTCTTTGTACGTAGTGTGCCTCAGGTATTTGGTGATAGCAGTGAAGCCAGACTAATACACTGATCATCTCTGACCCTTTGACCTTGAGAGGGAGCAAATTCAAAGCAGCTCACTTATCCCCCCAACAAGTCCATGCGGTGTTCTCCTTTGCCCTCTCTCGGGTGTGTGCAAGCATGTAGGTACAAGTTGATACCCCTGCTTATTAATATAGAAGACAATCTCTCTGCTACTGCTGCTCCCCAGCTCAGTCTGCCTGGACTCAAACTCCCTGAATCAGGTAGCCCTGTGCCCACATATGGCTTCTGAGTTCTTACTAGGGTGACTGTTTTAGAGACTGTTCTATATTTCCTTTCTGATGTGACCAGAGGCAATTTAGGGGAGGAAAGGATTTACTTGGCTTATACTTCCAGGTCACAGTCCAATACTGAGGGAAGTCTGTGCAAGAACTCAAGTC
Organism: Peromyscus californicus insignis; assembly: GCF_007827085.1. Classification (NCBI taxonomy): domain Eukaryota; kingdom Metazoa; phylum Chordata; class Mammalia; order Rodentia; family Cricetidae; genus Peromyscus; species Peromyscus californicus. Next base: position 13,588,847 of record NW_026294606.1, read on the forward strand.
GGAGCTTGAGGTAGAACAGTGGAGGAGCACAGCTTACTGGCTGGTCACTGGCTTGTACTCAGCTACCTTTCCTAGATAACTCAGGAACACCAGGCCAGGGAATGGTGCCATCCACAGTGGACTGAGCCCTCCCACATCAATTAACAATCAGGATAATCTCCCAGAGACATGCCCAATCTAGGTAGTTCCTCAATTGAGGCTACTCTTCACGGAGGACTCTAGACTGGGTCAAGCTGAGAGTTGAAGATTAATTAAATTAAAAAGTAAAGTCGACTTTTATACTTTTATACCAATAGGCCAATTTACTCTTTTTCTTGAGTCATTTTCTCTGGATGATTCATCCTTCTTCTTCAGATGTCTCATTTGTTCAGATGCCTTAGTTGGATGCTTTTATTCTCATGGAAAGACAAAAACAAAACCCTACCCCAACTCTAACTTTCAGCAGTTTCCCCTTTTTTTTTGACAAGTTATATGTGATCAAATGAAAATCATTTGTTAGTCATATAAGTTAGTTTAGTTTGAATGGCCACACTGCTTGATGAACTATCACCTCTCCTAATCAAGAGGTCTTGCCTGTTCGAATCTAATCTTTATCAATTTTGATGGTATCCATAGCATTTCTTCTCCTGTGGAAACAAAAGCAAAATCTCTTTCCCAATGTAACACATATCCTGGCTTCCATTCTGAGGTCAACACATATTTAAAGTATACAGGCTGATTTAATTTAGCAGTTTTCTCTATTATCTAATCTCTCTGCAGCTGTTATTAGCATTTAAAAAATTAAAGTTAATAAAGCATTGTGCAATCTATCTCTGGGAGTCTTTATTACCCCTTTCTGTTTATTAAGCATATATTTTAAAGTGCAATTTGATTTTTCTATGACTGCTTGCCCTGTGGGGTTGTGTGGTATACCTGTAATATACTTTATGTTGTAATATGCAAAGAACTATTTCATTTTACTAGAGACATATGCTGGAGCACTGTCAGTCTTAATCTGTATAGGTATTCCCATAATGACCATGACTTCTAATAAATGTATAATTACAGAATCAGACTTTTCATAACTTAAAGCAGTTGCCCATTGAGATCCTGAATATGTGTCTATGGTATGGTGCACATACATTAATTTTCCAAACTCTATCAAATGAAACACACTCATTTGCCAAATTTCATTTCTTAGAGTGCCCTTTGGGTTACTTCCTACAGGTAGTAGAGTTTGAATATACAAAGAAAAAGTAGGACATTGCCTTATAATTACCTCATACAAGACCTGTATGAGATATGATATGTATTATATACAATGGATGATTTCTATTTCTGATCACTTGTAGTTGGATGAATTAACAGTTAAATCTGAATCATCTGGAATAATTTCACTATGCAAAACAACTCTTTCTGCACATTGAGAGTCAGTAACTACATTAAGAGGTTCAGGAAAATCTAATACCATGTAATTCTAACATTTGAACGGAATCATAAGGGCTTTTCACTACTTTACTTAAATTTCCTGACTTATATAACCTACCTTCCCTGATTATTTTGCTCCAGAAATTGGTATTCCCTATACAATATGAGGAAGGATCTAATTAGTTCTCTTTATAAGCCAAAGTCTCTTGCTTTGGGGATATTTGTTGCTAAATCTCCCCAAAAATTACTGCAATCTCTTTGCCAATGTTCCTTTTCTGTCCATAATGAGGCAATTTCAGTATTAGTAAAAGGCATCACAATTTCTGTTGGGTCTATTCCTGCTAATTGACAAAGTCTTAACTTTCTTTTCAGAATCAGTTCAGAAACCTTTCCTACATAAGTCTTTAATTTTTACTTTGTGTGATAAAAATATCCATTCTAAGATAATATCTTCTCTCTGCATAAGAATTTCTGTAGGGAAATGAGTAGAAGGTAAAATAGTCAGAATGCAATCAAGCTCTCGATCTAAGCAATCCACATGTACATTCTCTAATTTCTTTTCTACCAGAGCCAATTCTCTCTCAGCCTCAGTTGATAATTTTCTTGGACTATTCAAGGACTATCCTTATTACCTTGTAAGGTTTGAAATCAATTACTTAGTTCTTGAGTAGTAATCTGATTGTGGATCATAGCCAGTTAATATCTACCAGCAATTTTTGAAAATTATTAAGAATTTGTAGTTGATCTTTCCTTATTTGTGCATTCTGTGGTTGATTTTTTGTAAACACATCTTATATCCTAGGTAATTAATAGAATCTCCTCTTTGTATTTTTTTCAGGAGCTATTTGTAATCCTCAACAAGGCAAATTTTTTTTTACTTCTTCAAACATTTTTTCTAAGGTATCTCTGTCTTAAATAGCTAGTAAGATGTCATCCATATAATGGTAAATTATAGATTGAGGAAATTGTATATGAATTATTTCCAATGGTTGTTGACACAGAGTAGGACTGTTTAACATCCCTTGTAGAAGAATTTTCCACTGATATCTTTAACAGGCTGGGAATTATTATAAGTAGACACTGTGAAGGCAAATTTTTCTCTATCCTGTTCTTGTAAAGCTATAGTAAAAAAAAAGCAATGGTTTAAATCAATCACTATAATAGACCATTCTGTAGTTAATAAAGAAGGCAAGGGAATTAATTACAGGCTGTAAAGAGCCCATTGGCTGCATCACCTTATTAATAGCTCTTAGATATGCTACCATTTTCCAGATTTCTTTTTAATGCCAAACATAGGAGAATTCAAAGGACTTGTTGATTCTTTAATATTTTGAGCATTTAACTGCTCCTGTACCAGCTGTTCTAGTGCCTGTAATTTTTCTGATGTTGAAGACCATTGCTACACCTACACAGGTTTGTCAGTTAACCATTTCAAAGGTAGGACTGTTGATACCTTTGAAAGATTAACAGCTGTTCTGCCTTGCTTATGTACAACATGAACAGTTGGTGACTATTCTTGATAACACCTTTTAATATTTTTCTCAAAAGCATACATTAGTTTATGGTTTGCTTCTGAGATTAGAGGAATGTTAATCTGCAATTTCCATTGTTGCAACAAATCATGTTCCCATACATTCATTGTTATGTTAGTCATATATGGCTTTATTTTCCTATCTGTCCCTCTGGCCCTACACAATCAACCCATCTTGCACTTTGTTTTACCTGAGATAAAATTCTAATCCCTAAAAGCTGAACATTTACCTCCTGAAGAGGCCAACCTGGATGCCAAGATTTTGGTGAAATTATTGTTATATTTATGCCTGTGTTTAGTAAACCTTCAATCACAATGCCATTTATTTGTATTTTTAGCTTTGGTCTTTGATAATTTATAGAAGTTTTCTAAAATATTTGTTTTACAGCCTCTCCAGAAAATTTTATTTTAGCTACTTAAGCTGTTCTGTCATCCAGAACAGTATGGTTTTTAACAATAGGCATTAAGTCTTTTAAATGCTCTGTGGAGTTTCCCCAATGCTGACAGGGAATGACTGAACCAAATTTGATATTGGGGCCTGTGAGAGGCTCCCTAAGGCATTTACCAATGGTAAAGGGTTACCTTGCCTGTCCCTTGTTGCTCTGCATCCATTAGTCCAGTGTTGGCCTTTGCCACACCTTCTGTATATTTCAGAAGGCTAGGGCTTTCTGTTTAGATTATCTCTAGAAAAAAACATTGCTTTTAGAAATGCCTTTCCTACAATTCCTTTTCAAATGACCCGATTTACCATAATTAAAACTCTAACCTTTTCATTTTTCTTAAAAATTTTAGAAATCACTTCTCCTATGCAAGTATCATCATAAGTGTGAGTGAGATCCAATATTATCTGTATTTATAATCCATTCATCTATTGGTGCTAATCTTGCCTTTAAATGCCTAATCACATATATTCTGAACTAGAATTTTTAAAAGCCAGTGATCTAGTTAATATTTGTCTAACTTCTGGATCTGATATCATTCTATTTACAGCTGAAGCCAATCTTTGTAAAAAAAAAAAATCAGTGAAGGTTTCCTTTGGGCCTTGTATAATTTTAGTAAATGATTTGGTCCTCTTTCCTGATTCTTCAACCCTGTCCCAAGCATTCCAAGTTGCTATACTGCACAGAGTCAAGGTGTGATCATCAAATGTAATCTGTCTTTACAAATCAGCATATTAACCTTCCCCAAGAGGCTGGTCTTGGGAAATTTCATTACCTCTAGCCCTACTTCAATGTTCTACGACCCTAGCTTCCTCTCTCCACCATGTTTTCCATTGTAACTGAGGACCAGCTTCCAATACTGCTGTAACTAAATCTTTCCAGTCTTGTGGAATAATTCTGGTCTGAGTTGCCCATGAATTTAACATCTGCTTCACAAAAGGTGAATGCATACCACATGAAACTACTGCTTCCTTAAATCTCTTCAAATCCGACATTTCTACAAGATCCCAGTTAACTTCTGAATATCCTTGGGGGTGCATATCATCGGCTGGTTGTTCTTGAATGGTAACTGGATAAATTAAGGTTGGTTTCTAATAACCTTGAACCACTCCTCTTCAGTTTCATAATTCAAGGGTGCAGTAGGTTCTGTTCTAAACTCCTCTGTGAATATTTTTCTTAGTTTCATTAGTAGGTCTTTCTAAGGATTGTATTTTATCAGTCAAATTTTATATTCATCACCACTATCAAGCCACTTTTTAAAAGATAAAACATGAATTACTGAACTGATAATGATTATAATCAACAGCATGTCAATCCCAGCTAATTTGATTATCCCTTCATTTAATTTTTCCATTTCAAACCATCCATTGTGGAATCATACAGAGACCTAATTCTCTGCAAAGGAATATTGTTCCCCATCCTTAATGTTTGGAAAACTTTTTTTAAAAACTAATTTCCCCTTTAAGAATTCTCAGGTGTCTCATCAGATCTGCTGAAAATGACAGTGAAGTGTGAGGCTGGCTATTGCTGTGCATAACAGCTGGGCAGAGAATGTAGGTGGCGCACAGCCTGGCTGAGGGCAGCTGCAGCTGCTCTAGTATAGTTGGGGGCTGAGAGTGTGTGGTAGTGGCAGCAGCAGTAGAAGCCCAAGTGGGTGTTGAGGTAGCCGACCTAGCTTGGCAGCATCCTGAGGAGGAGATTGAGGTGAAGCCCACAACCCATGGGGAGAGGGAGCAAGCCTCCTAAAAAGTGGACATAGGGAAACGTGTGGAAGAAGCCTGTGAGAGGGCATGGGGCTACTGGAATGATAGAGTCAGCCTACAGTGGGCAGCTAACTCTGGAGGCGTTTGGGGCCAGGGACCAGCAGCAACTGGAGGCTGCTATAGAGAGGCTGCAATGGGAAAACCCCAGACTCACAGGAAGGGTCTCGGGGGAAGGAAGGAAAGCCAGCCACTGTGGTGACTCTGGCATCTGCAAAGCCAACAGTGAGCAGCTCCCTTGTGATCTTGTGCCTCACGATCCCATGCCTCACATTGGACACCAATTGAAGCATTTATCTAATTATTCTTTATCAATAAAAATTTGAGTCAGACATAGGAGTAAGGACCTGAATGATCAGAGAAGCAGCAGTGAAATGACCAATGACCTCTTCTTTCTCTCCTTCCCTGATCCAAAAGGGCGGAGAATCTTTCTAAGCCCCTCCCTACCACTTCCTGTGTCTCTCTATATGTCCTCAGTCCTCCAATAACTCCATGGTTAAATTTTGTTGGCTATTAGCTAGCTCTGCCCTCTGATTCAAGGTCAACTTTATTGGCAGTCTCGGAAGTGTCAGAGTGTGATCAAAATATCCCACAACAAGCTGAGGTAGGAGAGTTTTAAGTTTGAAGCTAGCCTGGGCTACATAGCAAGTTCCAGCCTAACTCGAGCTATGTGGTGAGAAGACCCTGTCTCAAAAAACAACCATTTTGGGTTGAGTTATGACTTTTAAACATTGTATTACATTTAATAATTGGAGGCCATGTGTGCCACTGCCCCCATGCGGAGGTCAGAGGACAACTTGCAGGACTCTGTTCTTAACTACCATGTTGTTTCTGGGGATTGAATTCACGTCCTCAGGCTTGGCAGCAACCACCTTTATCTATGAGCCATCTTGTTGACCCCAGCAAGGCACACAGTGCAAAACAGTGGAAGGATGTGGAAATCTGATGCATGTCTCCATCTTTCCTGCAGGGAGGTGGGGTAGGAGGTAGGGGGGGGGGGTGAGTAGACTCACTTTGGAGTAAACATGTCCTGACCTGGCTCTGCACTTATTGGACTGGTCCACAGGCAGGGGGTTCCTATTGACAGGAGGAAAAGCTGCTCAGGCCTTTAGACTTTTGTCCCCAGTAAGGAGTATTAGGAAGAAGTCAGCCATCTTGGAAGTTCGCCATCTTTATTACTAGTCATGGCCTCTCTTCCTGTCTGTCTGCCTATCCAGGAATCTGTCTAATTTCTAATCCCTCAAACCCGAATTCTTCAGTTCAGCTAGACTGACTGACCAACGAGCTTCAGGGATCCTCCTGACTCCATCTCCCTGTTTATGGCACTGTTGTATCTGGCTTCTTTTTGCATGGGTCTGGGAGGATCAAAATTCAGGCCCTCATGCTTGCCTGCACGCGGGTACTACCGACTGAGCTGTCTCCTCAGCCCTCAGTCGTTTGGCCTCAGATGTCACGGCTATGCTGCGTGCTGTGTGTGCAATCATCTTGCCTTTAATGGGTTGGTTTCAATTCTGCGCAGTTTCTCCCCCCCTTCTGTCTGTGTGCTATGCTGGGATCTGCATTGTTGGGTTGTCATACAGCCACTCGGGTCCTTGTTTTCCATGACTATTCTCACATCTTCTCCCTGCGACTCCTTTCCACTGATGCTTCACCGAGGCTCTCATCAGCTCTACCCTTGGGTCATGTCTCTGTGCTTGCTATCAGTATCTTACACTTCCCTTTCAGTTGCCCTAAACAGCAAGCTTTGCCGCGGCTCTGCGGTGGAATGTTGAGTATTCCCCACCCCCACCCCAAAGAGGCTGCCCGGGGTTCTCAGGAAATGCTTCGGCTACCTCTGCTGATTAGCACCATTTATAATCCAGCTCAGAAATGCAATATAACCTCTCCATCTGCTCCGTATTTGCAGTGCAAGTAAAATGTCAGGGTGTTGGATTCCTGGCTGCCCCCGTCCCTTCCTCCCCCACACTCTGGCCCCTCTGAGGAACCCTTCTCCAGCACCACCATCTAAAACTCACCTTTTCCTGTTTGTTTTCCCATGGAACAGCGCCTGTGATGTGTGGACCCCCCACCCGCCAGCCTCTCCCTGCAACCTACTCCATACGGACAGTCAGTGTGCTCCACAATCCTAGAGGGCTGACCCTTTCCTCCCTAACCACTACAGGCCAAGACCCTAGTGTGGGTCAAAGGGTAAACTCGGGTGTCTGTCTTCTCATTCCGCTTTGATCGTTGCTAGTTGCTCGTGAGCTTCTGGAGATTGTCTCTGCCTCTCATTTTACTGTGTGAGAGCTGGGATGACACACATATAGGGCCACATCTGGCATTACATGGGTTCCAGGGATGCAAATGAGGTCCCCATGCCTACACAGCAAGCGCTTTACCCAGTGGCCCCTGAAAGGGTTTTGTGGTGAAACAGTGTCCTGGTGATTGGGGGCCAAGGAATGCCACAAAAATCATACCACACAGCAGACCTCACACAAGAGATTTATTGAGAGCCAGGCAGTGGTGGCACACGCCTTTAATCCCAGCACTAGGAGGCAGAGGCAGGCAGATCTCTGTGAGTTCGAGGCCAGCCTGGGCTACAGAGGGAGTTCCAGGAAAGGCACAAAGCTACACAGAGAAACCCTGTCTCGAAAAACCAAACCAAAACAAACAAACAAAAAAAAAGAGATTTATTGAAGGAGAGCATAAAATGGCTGCCTCTAAGTGGGGATGGAGACAGTGGCAGACCAGGCTGTAACGGCAGGCTTTATGGGGGAGGGTATGGAGCATGCACATGGGGAAACACCGTGACACTGGCAGAAGTTATAAAGATCAGGGGTATTAGAGGTTTGGTGGTAGGTTCATTTTCCATGACTGAGGTAGAGAAAGATCCAACTGACTGAACTCTGGCTTCCCAGAGGGTCCTTGAGGACCGATAATGGTGCAGGCTGGCCAGTGGATCATCATCCAAAGTTCCAAGGGACGTGGGGTGAGTGGGGGCAGGCTGTTCTGTACATCCTCACGTGGGAACAGATGCCTAGGGGCTGAGCCCGAGACACATGGTTGTCCAGTACCAGGGCTTTTGGTCGAGGCCGAAAGGTGAGAAACCACGGTTGAGACAAGAATCCTCACTCGTGGAAAATGGCCAGAAAGGGAGGGGCTTACCTATTGGATGAAGGGTCCCATCGATCCTCCAGTTGGAAAAATGATGGTGTTGGAAGGTGCAGGGTCCCGGTGTTTCTCAGACTGCCAGTGGGTAGGAGAAAATGCCAGGAGGGCCTGCCGAGTCACGCGGCACCAATGTTGTGTGAGAGGCTTTGGCAGGTTTGAGCCAAGGTGCCATGCAGACACGGCGGGTGGTGGCATGGCACGGTGGAAAGTTATACCATGCAGACATGGCATCCACGTGGAAAGTTTTATTATTAAAGGGGGAGGGGAGAGGGAAGAGGGAGAAAGAGGAAGAGAGGGAAAGAGAGAGAGAAAAGGAGATAAAGGAAAATGGAAGTTGGCACAGCCTCATGGAGAGTGAGAGGGAGGGAGGAAGGAGAGGAGGGGGAGGGGTTTTCCCTCTTAAAGAGGGCTTTATGTAAGATGATGTCAGGATGCTGGGAGGGTCCCCAAGGGGCAGGCCTAAATGCCAACAAGTGGTAACAGTGGAAATGTGTTGAATTGGCTGTTAGTGATGACCTAGCTAGCATTGGCACCGAGTCAATGCAGGCAGGGTGGGGGATGGGGGAACACCTGGTTTTGGAATGTGAGTGGTTCTTAATTGACTCACAGGCCATCTCCCCAGCTCTCCTTTAAATGTTCTTGTCCTCTCTCAGGATAAGTTAAAATTTGAGTGAATGGCTTTGGCTAAGTCCAACACAGAAAGCCAGTGAGCACACAGAAAGATGATCAGCATTGTCCTCATCCAGGAAACACAAACCTAAACCACGGAAGTTACCTGGGATGGTTAGTGCTGAATGTCAACTTCACAGGTTCTAAGACAGTGGACGATTTCTAGATTGGGTCAATAGAGGTGGGAAGACCTATGTTAACAGTGAGTTGCACCATCCCAAGGGTTGGGGTCCTGGTCTGAATTAAAAGGAGAATGGTAGGTGCATCTCCCTGCTTCTCTCTCTCTCTCTCTCTCTCTCTCTCTCTCTCTCTCTCTCTCTCTCTCTCTCTCTCCTTCCTGACTGTGGATCAGCCACCGTATGCACCTGCTACCATGACTCGCCCATCACGATGGACTGCACCCACCATTCTTAGTTTTTATGAGTAAATACTGTATTATACTATATTAGTCACTTTTGCTCAAGCTGCTCTTGTCAGATACTTTGACACAAGGTCTACAATGGGGACTAATGTAGTATTTATATACTCATTAGAACTAAAAAGATAGTGGGGTGCTGAGTGCTGGTGTGACACGGGATACTGAGATTCCTTCTTGGGATCCTTAGTCTCATTAATAAAATAATTTAAGAACATATTCAAATGGAGGGTCAAAGGCAACTTTGTGAGCACATAAGGAAAAGACCTCCAGGGCAGGCAAGCTGTGGCACTTCAGCAGCTGCCCAGAGGAGAGAAACTGAAGAAAGAAGGAAAAGCCATGCCGTTTAAGCAGGCATGGAGGTCAGACAGACGGTGGACAAGCAGCCATATGGCAGGGAGGTTTGGGGGGAAAGAATAAGGAAACCATAAACATCAGAGAAGCCCAAGGTGTTCAGAAAAACATGCCTAGAAAGGAGAAAGGAAGGCTGGCATCCTTAGAAACCATATGTGGCTTGTGAGCTACCAAGTAGGGGCATGGGGACTCTGGGGGGAAAAAGTACAGTATCTCATAAAAGACTAATTATTCACCTCTCTCTTTAGCATGGCTTAAGGCAGGCCCTGGGCTGGTCCCCGGGCTGGGTGATGAACACAACCCAACTGGAATGTTAGTTCTCCACACTGGCCAGAGGTCCTGTTCTCTTGACCAGGAGGAGTTTTTTCTCCTCTAACAGTGGCAATGCACAGATAGCAATTCCCATCCAATGCCAAGCACGTAAAATGGTTGAGCCCCCAGGAGAACAGCAGAGCAGTTTCTTTAGTGTCAAAATGTACACTTACCACACACCAGCAAGAACTCCTGGGCCAGCATCCCAGGGAGATAGACATTCATCTCCCACAAAAACTGCTCCTGGAATGTTCAGAGCAGTTTCATTTGTAATAGCTGAAGTCTAGAAGCAACTCACTAGAGGGATAGTTTAAAAAGCAAGGTACATCATACCACAGAACACTGCTCTACAGAGAGAAATGAACTATGAATGGATCTCAAGGGTGTATGTGAGGGAAAAGGGCCAACCTCAAAAAAAAAAAAATCACAGACTCTATGGCTCCATTCATATAATGTCTCAAAATAATAAAATTATATCTAGAGAACAGATGAATGGTGTCAGGTTCCTTAAAGACTGAACAATGGGGCCATCAGAGCTTGGACTGGAGCCTCCAAAACTTTATTCTTTGTAAGTTGATCATGTCAGGCATTTAATTATAGTTATGGAAAGTTGATTGATACAGCAAGGTGGGTGAAGGCTGCATGTTTCTGAAACTTCCCATATACCTATTCATATTTTAAAATTAAGAAACATAAAAAAGTCTGATATCACATGAGTTTTATGAAAACAGAATTTCATCTGTTGTAAAAACGATGATAAATTATTGAACGAGGCTTCTTTTAGTGTTTTACAACTGCCAAAGACATGAAGCTTCGAGTCTGTGCTTGGAGACAGTGGCACGGATTTCCCTGCTCATCCAATGATGTGTTCACTCAGTGAGCTGCTAATCCAGGGCCTCACACCAGATCTGAGCGACAGTGGGAAGCTCAGCCAATGGAGACCTACGCTGTTGAGCCCCAAGAGACTTGCTGAGCCGAAAGCTACCTTCAAGGAAGGTTCACCATCATGCTGGGCTGATGTTTAAGTGACAATGGGTTCTGTCGATGGCTGAGAATCTGGTTTGTCAACTCCAATCATCCTGTGTTGTCATCTCAGGCATCTTATTGTCCTGTGCAGGCAGGTATGGAGATATCAAAGTCAATTCCTCAGCCGTTCATATCCGGGGACCAGCACCTCAGATATAGACTGTAGTCTCCACCTTTCTTGGCTCTGTTGGTGACACACACAGGCATTGTGCTCCTTGCTTTCATCTTTCTTAATGACAGGCTACCTGTTGTTTTTATTTAGTATTTTTATTTACACAGTGTATGTGCACACATGCGTGCATTTGAGCATGGGGAAGTCAAAGGACACCCTTGATTGTTGTTCCTCAGGTGGGGTCTGCTTTTCCCTTGAGTCAAGGTCTTGCACTGGCCTGGGGCTCACTAAGTAAGAAAAGCAAGCTGGCCAGGGTCCACTCTGTTGGTCAACTAAGAACCTCCCACATTCTGGACCCGGGTTCCTTGGAACACCTCCCACCCCTTCTCCAATGACTCAGTGCCAATGGCCCCATCATCACTAAGGACCAATGCAACATGTTTCCATAGTCGTGTATTTTCCCTGTGCGCACGCTCCATACCCCTTAAAGCCTGCCATGGCAGCCTGGCCTGCCTCTGTCTCTCCATCCCTGCTCAGAGGCAGCCATTTTGCATCACCCCTCAAAATAATCTCTTGTGTGAAGTCTATTGTATTGGTGAAATTATTAAGGCAACTCCACGTAGTTAAAAGGGAGGTTTATTTTGTGGGGTAACTCACAAATGAAGGGATAGGTAACAGGGTCTGGGAAAGGTGTAGTGCAGTCTAGCGGTGTTCTCTGGAGAACTCTGCTCGGTCTACCTCCAGCATCCAGGGTCCAGGAACCAAGAGAGCCGGCGCATCCAGATCTCTGGTCTTCAGGGTCCTCTCTCGGCCCCGCCTTGTAGGCATGACAGTTACCGAAGCCTCAATGGGGGTTGGAACTTCCAGATCAAAGCTGGAATGGCTACTCAATACACTGTTAGACTGTGTAATTTTTGTGGTATTCCTTGGTCCTCTGTCAATGAGACACTCTTTCAACACAAAACCCTTTCACTGGTTCCTTGACTCAGATAGGCTCTCCCTATCTATGTTTGTGTCCCCTCCAGAGTCTGAGCCACACCAGGACTCTGTCTACTCCACCCACAAACAGCTCACCTATCACTCCACCCTCCATCAGCAATTGGTCACATGCATCCCTGAGTCCAAGGAAGTGACCATCGAGCAAGTGGCCCCCCTCTGGTACTCTTGGAGGCAGCAGTACCCCAGCCACGGCCTTTAAGGCCACAGGCCACAGTTTGCCATTTTCACTGACATCATCCTTGACTCTTTCCCTTGGGTGAGACTTTGTTCCTGAGCCCGTTTTTGTTTTGGTTTGGTTTTTGGATTGAGTGTGTGTGTGTGTGTGTGTGTGTGTGTGTGTGTGTGTGTGTGTGTGTGTGTGTGTGTCTATGTGTGTGTGCTTCACTGGAAAGCCCTGGTATCAGGCACTGAGTCTCCTCAGGCTATTTGCCCTGTTGTGTGTGGTGACAGTGAGTGGCCTGGTCATCTCTCAGTCCTCCCTGAGTCCTGGGGATGTAGGTCCCTCGACTACAGGCATAGGACCTTCCTCTCTTTCTCATTCATGGAAATGGAAACAGTGTTGTCCATGCCTTCTGGCTCCCCATTGGGATGCCTCTTAGAGAACCTCTGACACCTTCCACTTAGTGCTGACTAAGGGTCTCTAAACTTATCCACCTCTGCAGTCAAATCTGGCTTCAACTTTCCTTAGATAATCGATCTAAATGTCCACTTAATGGTACCCTAGATCCCAGTATTATCCATGACCTTTAAAAATACTGTAAGCAATTGGGGAAATGGAAAGAGATTCCCCATTCACCATGTTGCAGCTCTCTTTTCTCTGCCTCAAGGCCTGTTTGTTTGTTTGTTTGCTTGTTTGTTTTTCTGGTCTCTCCCCAACACTGTGTAGATGTCCTGTCTTTTAAGTTACTGTTGATGGATCTATAAGTTTGTTCCAATGTGGGAGCCAGGAAGGGACCTAGCAGGAGTGGGAGAAGGCAAGGAGGAGACAAGCTGCAGTGTGAGCACACCCAGAACACACTCCTCACCGGCTGGTCCCTCTCTCAGCTCCCTCCTGCAGCATCCTCTGTCTGTAGCCAGGACTCAAAACTTTCTCAGTGGGCCGTGCTGGCACCCGCCTTTAATCCCAGCACTCGGGAGTCAGAGCCAGGTGGATCTCTGAGTTTGAGGCCAGCCTGGGCTACAGAGTGAGTTCCAGTACAGTTGGGGATACACAGAGAAACCCTGTCTTGAGAAACAAACAAACAAAAACCCAAAACAACGAAAGTCCTGCCTCTAAGCCTTCTCTCTGCTTTTCCTGTCCCCCAAGTTGTCCTTCCCTGTACAATGCAGCCATTTTGGTTACCTGCCCTTTCCTTCCCTTTTGTCTACCCTTTGCTCTCCTGGCTCTCCCCTCCCCACCTCCTCACATGGTCTGGCTCAGGGCCATATTCACTCTGGACTCTTCCAGATGTTCCTGCCTCTGGCTATGTTATACTAAAACTTCTAAAGTTCACGATTCTAACATCAACCAATGGGGCTCTGATAAGTTGGTAAGCACTGGGTACTGCTATCAGCCACAAGCTCAAGATTTTAAATTTCCTTTGGTTGTCTTATAAGAATAGACTTCAAATGTTTCCCAATGTTGCTAAAACACCTCTGTCCAATCTATGTATCCAGCCCTCTGGAAAGAGTGTTAATGATTTTAACCCCAAATCTTTTTTGGGTTCCCAAGCCTTTACTATGATATAAAAAGGTACAAACCTACTGTGTTTTCTACAATGTGAATTTCAGTATAGATTACAAACAGTGGTAATGCTAATATATCTAAAAAACCTTTGTCTCTTTTTATAAACTTAAAAAGTTCTTGGAAGCTTCAGGGAATTGACTTGAATCCACCTCCCATAAGTCAAATGGATTCCGTATAAGTACTCCTGTCAATCAACAGCCAAGGTTCCCTGCCTACTGCCTATTCCTGAGGGTGAGATCTCCCCTGTAGCTAAAGTTTTCCTGCCTGGCCCACAGTCAGGGCAAATCTCTCTCACCTGCCAGTCCCACAGCCGCTCAGACCCGACCAAGTAAACACAGAGACTTATATTGGTTACAAACTGTATGGCCGTGGCAGGCTTCTTGCTAACTGTTCTTACAGCTTAAATTAATCCATTTCCATTAATCTATACCTTGCCACTTGGCTCGTGGCTTACTGGCATCTTCACATGCTGTTTGTCATCATGGTGGCTGGCAGTGTCTCTCTGACTCAGCCTTCCACTTCCCAGCTTTATTCTCCTCCTTGTCCCGCCTACACTTCCTGCCTAGCCACTGGCCAATCAGTGTTTTATTTATTGACTAATTAGCAACACATTTGCCATACAGAACATCCCACAGCACTCCCCCACTTTCCCTGGTCTTGGGACGCCCCTCCCCCAACTACCAGGACCATGGGGCTAGAAGTTTGAAATGTACACCCAAGATAAAAATTTCCCCCTAAACTCCTTAACTTTACCTTCTGTCCCTAATATATATCTGTTTCAGCAGATTTCATCAAATAGACTGAAAATGGCTCACCAGCCCTAGGTGCTTCTGATGGGATTTTTGTCTGCATCCTAGATGGCTCTAAAGTATCCTGCCTCAGAAAGTCCTGAGGAGCCTGGACAGCGAGGGAAACAGCCTGCTCTTTCTAGCCTCAGCCAGCATTCCAGCTTTCTTGGGTCCCCAACAACACCCCAATGTCAGCAGGAAGTAATAGAAAAGATTGCGTCACCCCTTGCCAAGAAAAAGGTTGGAATGTAAGATCTCAAACCTGGGGAAAATGGCTGAGATGCCTAATAACATAGCAAGTAGACCTGCTCACCAGGTCCTCCAAGCATCTGTCTGTCCCTACCTGTCATGTCTCCATCCCCACTCAGAGGCAGCCATTTTTCTTAACCTCCTCCCCAATAAATCTCACGTCAGGTCTGCTGCATGGCGTGATTTTTGTGGTATTCTTTAGCCCCCCTATCACTGAGATACCCTTTGCTGCAAAACCCTTTTACACTTGTCTCCACCTCCCCTGTCCTGGGATGTGTGTGCCACTGCACCTGGCTGCTTTTAGGTGGATTTAGGGGGTCAAACTCAGGTGCTTTTTTGTCTGGCAAGGATTTTACTAACTGAGCTGATCCTCAGCCTCATGTATTTGTTTTTTCATCTATTTTAGGATTGTGAATAGTTATGGGCAGTGATCACTTTGGGGTGATAAACACATTGATTACTTCTTTGGAACAAGAATGTTCACATCTGCTTTTCGGGCTCTTTTGAAATCTGTGGTATATTTTCTTAGCCGTGACCACCCTACTGTGTAACCGTTTCCTCCTACCTATCCATGTTCTTTTACCTGAGTGCCAGCCTCTCTGAGGGAGAACCAGGTACCCTTTCTGGTTTAAACAACCACTTACTAGGGTGGAGGGTGAGGGGTAGTACTGTCTCCACAGGCTTGTGTGCTGAGGCCAAACTCAAGAGTGCAGGTGACAGAGGGCAAAGAGCATTTGCCAAAGGCCTGGGGGGTGGCTGCTGTCACCAGGACAAACAAAGACTGCATATCTCACTGCCTGCCAATCAGAAGAAAAGTTCTGACCCATGGCATTCAGCTCAGCCCCAGGGAAGTCTATAGTCCAGTGAACTAAAGCTGTGTCAAACAATGGAAGTCCATAGTCCAGTGAACCAAAGCTGTGTCGAACAGTCTTCGGTATCAGTGAGGATAACTCCACCTACCTGCCTGCTCAGGCTTTAGGCTGGCTTGTAGGAAGAGGGCTCAGGTCCTGAACTTCATAATTATAGAAGGCAGGATAATTCTCCATGATTCTGAGTGCTTCCTAGATATGGAAATGATTTCCTTCACCATTGTGTGTGTGTGCCCGCGTGTACATGTAAGTGTGTGAGTGTATGTGCATACATGCATGTGGAGGCCAAAGATCAACTTCAGGAATCTTCCTCAAGAGCTGCTGACCTTGTTTTTTGAGACAAGCTCTCTCAATGGCCTAAAGTGCACTGCTTTGCACAGTCTGAGTGGAGAGCAAGCCACAGGGACCCTCCTGTCTCTGCGGGCACCAGGGTTACAGGCATGCACCACCACGCCTGTCTTTTCATGTGGGTTCTGGCTATCAGTCTCAGGTTGTCCTTGATGCACAGCATGTACTTAATGGCTGAGCCATCTCCTCTGCCCAGTCCTCTCTTCTATCATTTATAGTAGGCTCCGGTTAAGAAAAGGCTTCTAGGAACATAGGATTACATCAAACAGCAGGAAGTTGCAATAGGCTTTCTGTATGTTTATGACAACTTGTATCTGGTACCCAAAGTCAGAGAGTGGAGATGTTAGAGCCAGAGGAACCAATGCTGGCTGGTGGCTTTCTGTTACACAAAACACCATGAAACGGTGTGTGTGTGTGTGTGTGTGTGTGTGTGTGTGTGTGTGTGTGTGTGTGTGTACATAATTCTTTCATAGTCTATCAGGAAATATCTCCCACACCAGTGTGCACACACAGAAGGATCTCTCGCACCAGTATGCACACACACAGGATTCCCTATACCAGTGTGCACACACAGAAGGATCTCCCGCACCAGTGTACACACACAGAAGGATCTCCCACACCAGTGTGCACACACAGAAGGATCTCCCGCACCAGTGTGCACACACAGAAGGATCTCCCGCACCAGTGTGCACACACAGAAGGATCTCCCGCATCAGTGTGCACACACAGAAGGATCTCCCGCACCAGTGTGCACACACAGAAGCATCTCCCGCACCAGTGTGCACACACAGAAGGATCTTCCATACCAATGCACACACAGATCACTCAGCACACTCAGACCTGTGAGTCACACACTGAGCTGGCTCCTGGCCTGTCCAGTCTCAAAGCTCTGATGCACCCTGTCTCAGGCCACATTGCCTCTACACAGTGTGCAACGTGACTTCACGTGGAGCAGACAGTAACGCACTGACCCTTTTCCTGTCTGAAAGGTAGAGTCATGTCAGACATGCAGCTCCTGTCTGCAGCCTGCCACCATGTCATTAAGGTTCCAGAGGAACTGGACATGCATCCAATTCCCCTTTGCCACAAGTCCTGGTTCCCAGGCACCTCTAAGGTTTGTGTTTCACTCTCCATCTCAGTGTGGGAATATTTCAAGAAAACCTTCAGAGAAAGCTTGACCTGTAATTATGAAAACCAAGAATGGAAATGTTTCTGTTAATATTGTTCCCCACATAAACCACCAACTCTTGAAGAAAATCATTTCTGGCAAATGACCAAGTGGGCTGAGCGCAGTCTCTCAGTCTTCCACATGAGCTCACAAGCCCCCGTGCACTTCAGAAGTCTTCCGAGCAGCATCAGTCCTCATGTTCCAGAAGGTTCCAAACACTCTCCCAGTCTAGCCCTTCCTCCCATTGGAGTCTCCATCCGGTTTTACTCTCTCTGCACATCAAAGGTCTCAACTGCCCCACTGTGCTTCCAAAGCACCCTGCTCAGGACAGCATTTGCTAAAGAGGAACACTGAACCGGAAACAGCTGTGCAAAGAGCCCAGGGCTGGGTCCCCTGGGGCTCATGCCTGGCCATCTGGGTCTCCTCTTTAGGCCAATCTCCCCGGTTCTCAGAGAGGCAGCCCATTAACTCAGACAGCTGGGAAATGATAGAAACCATTAAAAAAAATTCTCATTCTTATTACACAGTGTTTACATTTCAGGGTCTAGGGGACTTCGGACCTATGATCTTTCACAAGCTGTTCAAACCCAGAGGCGTGGGTGCTGGGAACTCATGCCAAGACTCCCTCTTTCTTCTGGGATTATAGTTAGGGGACACATGGAGCCAGTGCCCCCTACACCAGAGGTTGTTGACAAGTGGGCAGCTAGATGTAGATGCTTTTCTTTTCAGATACAGTTTGGGATTTTGATGGGATGCCTGACTGGATGGTGGGTTCAGTTTTTCTGGAAGCAAAATTTCTCCTATAGAGTAAGAAAGAATCTAGGTCCCCAGTAAAGGTTAATTCAAGGACTTCGCTTTTGACAATGGACTACAATCCCAGGTATACCCTGTAAAACCCAACGCTGGGCTGTGAGGCGTGGCTCAGCTGATAAAGTGTTTGCTGTGCAAGTATCAGGAGCTGAGTTCAGAACCCCAGCACCCATGTAGGAAGCTGGGCATGGTGCTGCACTTGTAATCTCAGCGCCTGGGAGGCAGAGGGAGGAGGGTCCCAGGGCTCACCGGCCAGCCAGTTCAGCCAGTTAGTGAACTGCAGGTTCAGTGAGAGATCCCATCTAAAAAATAACATGGGGAGGGATGAGAAAAATCCAATGTTGACCTCCAGGCTCGAGCGTTCTCTCTGTCTCTGTCTGTGTCTGTCTGTCTGTGTCTGTCTGTGTCTCTGTCTGTGTCTTTCTCTCTCTCTCTCTCTCTCTCTCTCTCTCTCTCTCTCTCTCTCTCTCTCTCACACACACACACACACACACACACACACACACACACACACACACACACACACCAAGCCTAAATCTGAGAGCTGGGACTCTGAACTGAACAAGATATCAAAAAGCAGGTACCACCTGGGAAGCACTCTCCTTCACCCACACTTCCTCCTTCCATCTCTGCGTTTACCCTGTGAGGGTTCCCATAACACAGGAGTAATGAACCCAACTCGGCCTGTCATTCCCTGCCTGGGTCAGGGACTCTGCTTTCATTCCCAGATGTGATGATCTCTCGCTTTAGAAAAATAAATGCAGGACAGGATGCTGGGTCACGGGAACACAGATTGAATATGAAAATAATAAACTTTTAAGGAGGCTTTTTATTCTCAATTCAAAGGAATCCAGTTCCACATTGAATTCCAACATATTTCCAAAATATCAGCTCACAATTTTTTTTTTTTTTTTTCTGGAAGCCTGATTAATGACTTTATTTCCTCCGTGGTCATGTAACAGGGAAGGTCACTGTTGTTAAAGAAACACGTTATCAGAAGGTGACGGCCACAAACTTACCCTCCCCAATGTGGACCCCAGTTCTAGGCTGCAGTCAAGGACAGCAACTCCTTGGAACATTCTGTCCTTCATTAGCCCCAAGACCCATACATTTTATTGAAGAGTATCAGGACCGAGGCTTTTGAAAGTTCTTCTGCAGAAAGGAGACCCAGGAGCTGCATGCAGGATGCCGAGAGCTGGGTGGGGTTAGAGGCATCCATCATGAACAGGCAGCTCACAATTTTTAATATGATACAATTTTGTCTGAACCTTCTCACTCCTATTTTGGTTTTTATGTGGAAAGCTGGACCTCTAGGAAACCTATTTGATACAGAAATGACTTTTTTCTCCAATGTGTTTCTTCTCCATTTTGCAAAAAGCATTTTTTTTTTTTTTTTTTTTTTTTTAGTACCAAACATCTTTTTTAAAGATATTCTTTTAAAAAAAAAGACACTTTTATGTATGGGTGCTTTGCCTGAGTATGTCTGTACATGCAGTACCTGCAGAGGCCAGAAGAGGGCATCAGATGCCCCGGGGCTGGAGTTAAAGGCAGTTGCGAGCCACCACTGGGGTGCCAGGCCCTCTGCAAGAACAGCCAGTGCCATCTCTCCAGCCCCAGATGCCAACAATCTTAAAGCAAAGCTGGAAACCCACATGGGGCTCTGTTTCTGAAAGATTAGATTTTCAATTCAATTGTGGTACATGAAAGAGTAATTAGATATGAAAGCAGACACATGTCTGTGTTCCTCGCCCAGAACTCAGTCAGGGAACTCTGGGTTCTGTGGCCTCCTGCTCCCTCTTGCTTGCCTCTCCTCTTGCTGATGGCTCTGGATTTGTGGGAAAGCATTCAATACACCAAACCTTTCTTATGGCGAGGGCTCAGGTCACATATGCACTGTTAAGCAGCTGTCTGCCACAGAGTCAAAAGACCGGAGGTTATCCGCTTATATGGAGGAAAGGCTCATTCTGGGCTCAGGGTTTCAGAAGTTCCCGTCTACTGCCATTTGATCCTTTTGCTTTGAGCCTGTGGTGGAATGGTACAACGTGGTGGGCGTACACAGCATAGGAAATCTCCCCAACTCAAGGCAGAGTTCTGTCCACCTTGTAACAAAGGAGGACCATCACCCCTCACCCCACCACAAGCAGTCAGAAAGCAAGAGAGACACACCTTGTGATGACTAGTGTCAATTGTCAACTTGACAGACAGACTTGAAATCATCTGGGAAACAACCTCCAGGCACACTGCGAGGGATTAATTAGCCTGTGGGCATGCCTGTCAGGGATTGAGTGTGGATTAGGCGAATTGATGGGAAAACCCACACTAAAAACTGGTCAACACCATTCCTGGAGTTTGTATTCTAGGGTGGCTAAAAAGGAGGAGAAGGGCTAAAGAGATGGCTCAGAGTTAAGAGCACTTGCTGCTGTTATGGGAATTCTGTCATCAGTCCACTAGCCAATAAAAAGGAGCAGTTCTGTCCAAAGGGCAGAATTTTTATTGGAGAGTACCGTGACCCAAATAAAAGGTGGGGCCGCAGGATGTTCCTCTCTTGGAAAGTGGGTGAATAAGCAGAGAGCTACGGGAGCAGGCGCAGCTGGAGGGTTGGTTCAGGTTCCCATCCCCCTGTGGAGGGAGAAAGGTGATGGCAGCAGGTTCTCCTGTGTGCGGTAGTATCACAGTCTCTGGGCCACACCCTCAAACAATGGCCCTCTGGGGTCATTCAAAGTCCAAACCCTAACGCCCCTCTCACCTTGTTAAGCCACATCATCCATGTCTATAGAACCTGGGAGAGATGCAATTACATGTAAGTATGGCAGCCTCTCAAAGTCTGTACCCTGCCAACTACTCAGGGAGTCTCTGCTCTGTGCATGTCACACATGAATGCCATTCTTCATAGGAGGATTTCATGTTCAAGGAGGAAGAAATTAAAAGCAACACTGCATTGCCCTTCAATGAGCAGGTTCAGCAAGGTTCACAGGGCATTGCTACCAAAGGGAACTTCATGGTTTTTCTTGAAAGTGAATGAACTTGAAACTGCTGAGCTGTATCCTTTAAAGTGGTAAAGGTGGTTGTGGTGGTTTGGAAGAAAATGTCCCCCAAAAGGGAATGGCACTATTAGGAGGTGTGGCCTTATTGGAGTAGGTGTGATCTTGTTGGAGGAAGTGTGTCACTGTGGAGGCAGGTTTTGAGGTCTCATATACACTCAAGCCACACTCAGTGAGACAGACCACTTCTTGTTGTCCACAGATCAAGATGTAGAATTCTCAGCTACTTCTCTAACACCGTGTCTGCCTGCCTGCATGCCGCCATGCCTCACCATGATGATAATGGACTAAACCTCAAAAACTGTAAACCACCACCTCAATTAAATGTTTCCCTTTTAAGAGTTGTCACAGTCATGGTGTCTCTTCACAGCAATAGAAACCTTAATGAAGACTCAAAACTACCTGCTCTATCTCTCTTTGTGCCTTCCTGGGCCTATACTCTGTGAATGTCCTTGCCTCACCCTCGGAGTGGACTGCTAAGTCTTGCAGCTTCTCATCATGGCTTCTGAGATACTGGACCCCTCCCTTAAGTGGAAGTCCTGGTTGTTTCTCCCTGCCCTTCAACCAATCTCTCCTTGTCCTAAGCCATAAGTATCTCTCTGGCTCCTGGGTCATCTTCAACACCCTTGGGGCTCCCAGCACATGGGCAACTTCCTCCCTTGACTCTGGCCATCTGCATCCATCTGGGTCTCTCTACTAAAGACACTTACTGGCTCCCTTTCCCCGGGGATCTCTTGGCTGTCTCTGGCTCCAGCCTGCAGCCCTGCAACTTCAGCTCCCTTTTGGAGCTAAGAACACCCCTCCCCAGAGAGTTCTGCTTTGCATCTCTCTCTCTCTCTCTGTCTCTGGCTCTCTCTCTCTCTCTATCTTTTCCACTCTTTCATATATATATACACATTATATGTATGTGTGTGTATTTGTCTCTCTACCATCCTCTTTCTCCTCCCCTCCTCTCCTCTCTCCTCCTCTCTTTCCTTTTCTTTTCCATCTCCACTGTAGGTGCCAAGGACAGCTCAAATAGCTCCTCAATGAACTGTTCACCTCATCAAGTCCCCTGGACTCAGTTTCTCCCAGATGTCAGGGGACATTCTAGAATTGAGGCTTTAAGAGTAAATGAGTAAGTTAAACTTTAAAGTTAAATTTAACCTGCTGTTTAAATTGTGAAATGTGTGAGATAAAAGGTACATATCCCTGGGGAACCTCAGGATGGCCTCCCTGCAGAAATGACCTTTGACTTATGAACTGAGGGTGGAATGAGGTATCGAGAGGAGAGAAGATGATTAGGAAAGATGCAGTCCAGACTCTGACACTGTATGGAAGAAACCATGGGGTTCATGGGGTGGGGGGCGGCTAGAGTTAAAACAGGGAGAGATGCTGGCTGTCCTGCTGTGTGGACTAGTGGCTTTAGCCTCTGTGGCCTTCAAGATTAGTATCTGTGCTAATTGGTCCTCCTCCCAGCCCATAGTGTCCTTGGAGCGGTGGGGTGGGGTCTGCTTCTAGTTCCTCACTCTTCCCCATCCAGGTCTAGCATGAGGGGCTGAGTTGGAAACAGATTTTCACAGGCTTGGCCTCTGAACAGCAGTAATGGAGAGAAGACTGGGTGGACCCAGCAGGTGCCTTAGTGAGGAGAGCAGTCCATGTCTGTGAGGCATAGAGAGGCTGTTGAAGGTTCTGAGCTGGGGAGTGTCCAGACTGTAGGAAGGAGCACCTGAAGGCTGAAGTCTTCCCTTCAGAGTCTTGCAGCCCCTTTTTTCTTGAGAAGATTTTTGGTGGTATTGAGAGAGCCCTGGGCAGGAGAAAGTGGTGGGTACCCACCCCTGGCTCAGGAAACCCTACTCCCTTCAAGCAGTGTCATCCTGAGAGACTTCATGGTCAAGTGAACAATTTTGGACTCCTTGAGAGAACTTCCTTCTCTCCACAAGGTCCTGGGGTCTGGACCTGTGCCTGGAGGTCAGTCTTCTGCTCCTAGCCTCTGTGCCCAGCAGGGTCCCAGACAGACCCAGTCCTCACCTCCTACACTAGACACAATCCACATCCCTCAGGAGGAGATGCTGTTCTGATAACATTTCTGTTTTCTCTGATTGCACTAAAAGTAGATTGTTTTCTGTCTGACTACAAGTGTCTTCCCTCCTTTGAGTTGTCAAAGTCCTTGGCCATCACAGTACACATAGTACCTAGCACAGACACAGACAGAACTAACTTTGGAAGGGAAAACCATAGCCTATCCAGCCACACTTCCCCTGTGAGCCTGGGAATGGAGTGGCAGCTGTAAATACCCACCCATCTTCAGGAAGTAAGGCCTGGGGAAGACTCCCTGGGGCCAAGATAAAGAAACACTCTCTCCTAGTTTGTACAATTCTCACCCCTTGATTTAATCTCAGACTAGATCTTTCCTTGTAATCATTTTGGGAAGCAGAACAAAGTTGAGATGAATAGCCTAGTAGTTAGAGGACCTTGCTGATGTTATGGTGACTCCTTAATGACCCATCTTGCATCAGGTAGGAATACTTGTACTCCAGGTTCAAGGAGAGACCCTACCTCAAAGATATAAGGTAGAGAATGATGGAAGACACCTTAACTCCAAAGTCAGGACCACGTGACTGAAGCTGCCAAGTTCTGCTGTTTGCTGGGGCTGGAACATCTTCACCAGCTTTCTGTTTTTGATTTTTATCTTTATTGCCTAAGCGTGGCTGTCCTTAAACTTGCTCTGTAGACCCAGAGATCCACCAGCCTCCGTCCTCTGAGTGCTGGGATTAAAGGCGTACCCCACCACACCAGGCTCTAACCTTTTCTTTAATTCCTTTTCACAAGTTGGAAACTTACCTGGGTGGAATCTTGCCCTGAGGTCACCACTCCCTTTATTCCATTTCTTAATTTGTTTATCTCCTTGAACACAGAATTTAGCTCTATTTCCCTTTCTGGTACCCCTTTTCTCAATCTGTACATTTTGTAATTTTTTTTCTCAACTTGCTCCTTTTTCATTATAAGTGTTTATCAGAGTTAACACTAATAATCATATAACAGAGTCTATACTAGGGTGTTTTGAGATTTCCTCTGCCAATGGAATTAATCCAAAACTTTTTACTTTAGCCTCAGACAGACTTTTTGGACAAGGGCAAAAAGCAGCCACATTCTTCACCAAAATATCACAAGACCAGCCTCTAGGCCACAGACTAACATTATTCTCCTCTGAAACTCTTGATCCCCACAGTTCAAATCATTCTCAGCACCACTGGCTTCCACACTCCTACTGGTATGCTCCATTAAGCAGTGCTTAAAGCATTCCGTTCCTTTCCTAACCCAAACTCCCAAAGTCGATATTACTCCAAACAAAAACACTGTTAGGCCTATCACAATACCCCAGTCCCTGGTACCAACTTCTGTCTTAGGTAGGCTTTCTATTGCTATGAAGAAACACCATGTCCATGGCAACTCTTATAAAGGAAACGTTTAATTGAGGTGGCTCACTTACAGTTCCAGAGGTTCAGTCTATTATCATCATGGCAGGGAGCATGGTGGCGAGAGGCAGACACAGTGCTGGCTACATCTTGATCAGAAGGGAATAGAAAGTAGCACTGGGCATGGCTTGGGCATATATGAGACCTGAAAGCCCACTCCCACAGTGACACACTTCCTCCAACAAGGCCACACATACTCTAACAAGGTCATAGCTCCTAATAGTGACGCTCACTATGAGATTATGAGGGCAAATTATATTTAAACTACCACAAAATCTTAATCTTATAAAAGAATTACTAACTTATTATACATTGTTAAAGATAATTAAGATATACAAGTTAGCAACCAGTCACCTTATAAATGATCAAATTATTTAATATAATCAGAACTATGTAGTCAAGTTAAGTACAGATGTAATTTATTTACAGACAGGAGCTTGTAGTAAGAGACGAATTTTTATCTCCTATCATAGAGTCTCCTGTTATCTCCCATCATACAGTATTCCGAATATGCTATCAAAATTAAGCCTAAAGCAAGTAAAGCAAACAAGTTTAAAGTAAACTTAAAGTTTGCCTAATGTAAACTAATAATCAAAATTAGGTATACAAAAGATGGTTATGGAAGATTGAATGCTTGAGTAAATGGGTTAAATTTACAATACTATTGCATGGCAGGAACCCCCAGGCTCAAGCTGTTCCCTTCGATGCAGCTTAGGTTCCCTTGGATGGAGCGCCATTCCACCAGAGTAAGTTGAATGCTGGCCTCAATACAGGACAAGGATACATGGGGAATAAGACCTACAGTAAGTGTGAGTCTTCTGCCTACAGTCGATTAGCTCTGACCACCTCCGGCTGTGTTGACCTGACCTACTGTGGTCACATAGGTCTGGCAAAAACAAACAAAGCACCCTCCTTATCTAAAGATGAATTACACCTCCTGTGTCAACAGGGATGGATTCTCTTGCCTAGTGGAGGACCTCAGAGTCTGCACCCACATCCTCAATACCTCAAACAACAGAGACTAACAATGACTCTGCACTCAGTGTCTCCTGAACTGACATATGAAGATGTTGTGAACATGGGAGCCTTTTATCTAAGCCTACACCCAACTGCTAAGACACCTTCATGCTAGTTCAATTGGCCATGCCCTTTACCCTGGCATTTAATTCTTCCTTTTAGCAAAGGCTAGTTTCAGGGTCCACACCCTAACCACCAGTGTTCCCTCATTAAAGAAGGGTTGCCAGACACTCTGTAGTCAAACTCACAGCT
The DNA here is from genome assembly GCF_007827085.1 of Peromyscus californicus insignis. NCBI lineage: Eukaryota > Metazoa > Chordata > Mammalia > Rodentia > Cricetidae > Peromyscus > Peromyscus californicus. Next base: position 13,614,748 of record NW_026294606.1, read on the forward strand.
CTGGAAAGTTATTAAGAATATCCAAGCAGCATCTTTGACCATTGCTTCTTTTTCATCTGTACAGACAGCAAATGATTCTATCAAGTGATACCCTAAGTCCTCAGATTCTTCAGAAGGAAATGACTCGGATGAAGAGGATTCTCTCCAACCTGGGCTCACCTGTGGTGCCTTGAGAACATAGTCTAGTCTCTATCCAGACAGAGAGCTCTAGGGCCAGTGCCGAGGAACACACAGGCTTTGGCAGGGATGCTTCTGGATGGTTTCTAAGAAATCCCCAAAGCCAGTGTTTTCCAAAGCTCATTTAATTTGTTTATCTTGCTTTATAAACCACACCTCTAAACAACTAAAGCATTTTTAACAGAATGATGTTAAGAACGTGCTCACTGCTGTCATGCTGTGGTCCGGCAGCAGCCCTGGTTCAGGTCCTGAGATGGGAAAGGGGCATCAGCACAAAGAAGAATTATATCTGACCACCCGATGAGTTTCACAGGTGGCCAGCCCCCAAAAGCTCGAGCGGTCTTTATTTATACTTCAAAAACAAGCATTTTCCCACCCTCCAGCATCAACCTCCAGACAATACAAGTATCTTTCCCCCCAACTTTTACATCAAAACAACTTTTAAACCAAAAACAATGCTCAGCGTTTTGTTAGCTTGGCTGAATATCGAGCCAGGCACATTCTGTCCTTACAAAGCTACAAGGTGATAAACGCGGGCACACATTCTCAAGAACAACAACATTTAAAACTTAACAAAGCATATTTGCAGAAATAGGGGTGATTTGCCATAAACTGCATACAACCAGTTAGCTTGTACTTCTCCAACTGTTCCCTTGTCCTACAAAAGGGTCCTGCATGCCTCAGCCTCTCCATAAGAAACCTGAGAAGCATCAGCTCCCAAGGAATTTTAGAAGAAAATATTGGAGGAAAAAAAAAATGGGTTTTCTGGGAATGATTGCATCTGTCCCACGCATGACTGACAAAGTGAAGCTAAAGACCACCAAGAAAATCATCAACATCATGAAAGAAGAGAGCGTAAAGGCTGCATGGTCCCAGTAGTATTCTGTGCTGTCCCAAGGTCCACTGGTACTTGCCGAGTGAGAGACCATATCCATTGGCTTTGCCTCATGGAGACCCGTTGGACAAGCATTCATATGCTGATCAGAAACTAGGCCACAGGACTCCCAACACTGTCAGTATGTGGTGACCTAGAGATTTGTCCATCAACAAAAGAGTTGGCTTTAGCCTTCTATCACATGTAAGTTATTTATTATAGATTTGGCATGACTGATTGCTTTCATTTTCCACATGTTAGTTGAGTGTATGGAATGAAAGTATTATAGAGAATTTTAAAAGGCTTTGTTAACAAATTGGTTAATTTTTAAGAACTTTGTAGTGTAAAAGTTTTCCTCATGTGAATTGTCTCTTAATGTTCCGCACAAAGTTGTGGGGTTATTACCTCCTGATTTATGCTCTGGATCTTTGCCGACGGTTAGGTTTTCTCATGGCCCCTGGGGTGGCCCCTCTTCTGAGGCACTCTAACTGCTGCTCCCAAATCACCCTCTGTCTTCCTTAGACACTCCCAAACCCCTGAAGGGAATTTGGGTGACCTCTGAAAAGGGGAACAAGGGGACATGGGCCATTCAATTCATCCTTCTTCTTGGCACTTGGGACATCTCAGATCAGCTTAACATCCTTCAAGACCTGCTCAACTCCTTAACTGCTGCACTATCCCAAAACTAAAAAGGACTGGATCCGACCACCAGAACACCAGAATAAGATTTGTACCCTCCTCCATGAACATGCTGCTTTCAGGCCAATAAATCCTGTTTTGAAATAGATGCCTAGAGACAGGGACCAGAAAAATTCAACCACAACTCCCCCCATGTAGGCGTCTGGTTCCCTCCCACTCCGGCTTCTGCCCTGGATCATTCCTTTTCTGATTACCCCCATACATATGTTTTCACCCTGTCTTTTAAGTGTTTTACTTACTGAACTTCACCCTATACCCGACACCCAATGTTCCACTTAAGTTCTCCCAATAGCTCTCAAGTTACAAAGAGTTCCATTTGTTCCAGATACATCTGCAAAAAGACCTTTTTGATGCTGAGGAGAAACTCTAGCTAAAGAGACATTTACCCTTTCACCCCAGGCTAGATATAATTCTTCATCTTATCTTCTATTGGCTCTCCTGTCCCCTTCCTTTGATGCTCTGTAGCTCTCTGCTACTTCTGCTAGTTCCTTTTGATGTGGCCGTTCTGGCAGTGGGACTAGTCACTGCCACCCTGAATCAACATTTTGTCCACTTCCTCTCATCAGCCCACTCCGGGTTTCTCCCACCTCTGTTCCTCCCTATCCCCCAACCTTCCCAGAAAAATCTCTCAGATCTACTTTATAACCAAATAGTCTGCTTACAGTCCTCTAATACTTACTTCTCAAGACTCTTCAGGAATACAGGATGGCAATCACCTGATCTATCCCAGTCAACCCAGTTAAGACTCTCCACCTGCTAGAGGACCAGAGGACCCGCTCTTCAATGGATCCAGAACTACCGGTCTGACACAGACACCCCTCAGCAGAAAACAGCTATAATAGCCCTGCCCTGTATGTTTTATATCCTTTCAGAGTTAGGAGTGATGGTTCCCTGCTGAAAGACTACATTTCCCAGCTTCCCCTGTGGACTACAGAAGTCATTTCTGCTCCCATAAGGGCCCTGCATCCCATCTTCTGTGAGTGTTTTGGCCATCGGCACACATGGGTGACAAAAATGCTCCCTTGCTGTGGATAAACATGGTTCCGTCTATGGTCAGATCAAGACTCTTTCTTCCCACCTTCTATCTCTGCACCCACTTTAAATAATGTAACAATACGTACATGTTTCATATAGGAAAACACAAATATATAGGGAAACACCTGAAAACCTATTAGTGGGTGTTTCAGTTTCAGATTGTGGAGTTTTTTGCTTGTTTTCCCGTGACAAAGCTCCACTGGAATGGAGGGACTTTCGTCCTTCATACCTATCCCATTGGTGACTGACTAACCCTCAGAAGCATGTGTTAGGTTATTCTTTAAAAAAAAATTGGGGCAGGGTCTCTAGGCAGGCTTGCTAACATCCTGTGTAGCCAAGGATGACCTGAAATGCCTGATTCTTCCCCCCCCCACCCCCACCCCACCCCCCCCACCCCCCCGTGCTAGGATAACAGGTGTGTACCACTATATTGGGTTTATGCAGTGTTGAGGGTGGATCCCAGGGCTTTATGCATGCCAGGCAAGCGCTCTGCCCTACAGTGACATCCCCAGGCGGGCAGCAGCTGCTCTTCCCATGCAGACACTCCTTGGAGGAGCCAGCTGTAATTATCTTGAGAGTCGCTTTCAGAAACAGAGGGCCTCTCTTCTGCCTCCCAAAGTATATGTCACAGAGAACAAAGCCATCAGAGGCCACCCTCTGGTTGTGTAACTGCTACTCTACATCACAGGAAATGAATGGCCACAGCACAGGTAGCCAGCTTGGGAGTGGCATAAAAATGCTGTCCCTAAAAACAAATTATACCTTAGTGCAAAACCAGAGTCCCCATTCCTGAGATCTAGGCATGGCTATGGACAACAAAAACAAGAGCAGTGTAATTACTCCTAATGTGTAGTCGTGGCCAAACCCCAGCCCCACTGTCCTCCAGCCTGCGTGCCCACAGTCAGGCTCCTCAGAAAGTAGGCAGCTCTACATGGAGGGACGCTGGTGTAAAACGGCTCTCCTCCTCAGAGGCAGGAGTAGGGCCATACTTGCTTCTTGTTTCTTATCTAGGTCAGGCTGACCACACAACAGCATGGAGAGATGAGGTGCCCAGTGCAAGTCAGTGTCCCAGGGAACAGGGAGAGAGAAGACTCATAGTGGTTTGTTCCTCCTGCAAAGTAAACCACACACAACGGTGTGGTCAGAAGCTCTGGACACACGGTGGAACCCGCCTGTGACAACATCTCTTGTCACCATGCCCTGGGCAGGGAGAATTTTGAGAACCAACCGCCCCCATCCTTCACTATGGTTAAAGGGATACATGTTTCTTGACTTCAGTCCTTAAGTTAGACTTGGTACTGGAAAACTTGTAATGCTTTTGCTTGGAGAAAGGATAGCCATGTTTCAAAAGCTATGTGGTCAGGACTCCCCAACCATGAAGCCACCAGGACTGGGCAAAAATTGAGTATACCTGTAGCAGCTGCAGTAGGTACAGGGGCTGCATCGTGACCTAAAGCGCCCACTGCTCACCTTAGGCACTGCTGGAAGCCTTTTTTTTTTTTTGTCCTCTATTCAGGAGGATTCTCCCATAGCATACTCTTGGAGCACATATCACCCTGGCCATTGAATCACCATCTCTTCCTCTGTAAGTGTGCAAGGGTCAACCTCATGAGTGACTTGTTTGTCACCAGATTTCCCATGCCTAGAGCTGTGCTTTTGTGTGTATCGGGAGATATTTACTGAGCAAGTGGATGGAAGGAGGTGGGTGTGTGGATGGGTTGATGGATGAATGGGTGGATGCATGTACATACAGAAGATTGAAGGATAACTTATGAATGGACAGATGAGTAGATGTGTGGAGGGGGATATAAGTTAATGGATAGAAATGGCAGATACATGGAGATATAAGTGACAGACAGGAGGATGGATGATGTGTGGTTACTATTCCGCTGCTGTGATAAAATATTATGACCAAAAGCAAGTTATGGAAGAAGGAGTTTGTCTTGGCTTATGGTTCCAGGAGGGTAAAAATCCATCACAGCCGGGAAGCAGCGCAGCAGAGGTGGGAAGGATGTCAGCAGGAGCAGGAGGCTGAGAGCTGACATCTTGAAACACAGGCACAGAGAAGCAGAGAGAGCAACCTGGAAACAGGAAGAGGCTGGACGGTCTCAAAGTCCTGCTCCTATAAGGCACTTCCTCCAGCAAGGCTTCACCACCTGAACCTCTCCAAACAGCACCCCCAACTGAGGACCAAGTAGTCAAATGCCCGAGCCTATGGGGGACATGTCCATTCAAACCACAACAGATGGATGCACAGCTAGGTGATGGGGGACATAGACGGGTGCGTGGAACTCACAGGTCCCTGAAGCACTTTGCTCCCTAACTTCTGACCTCCACCTAGATCTGCAATCACATTTTTCTGTTGGAAGGCTGAGCATACAGGTACGTGGATATGAGTAAGGGCTTCTAGAATCAAGAGGTAGGTATGATATCTCTGCTCCAGATGCACTGAGTGGAGCAAAGGGCTTTGTCCCCCAAGCAGGCATAGCCCACGGCTGTTAGGCAGCCTCCTGGGCCTCATCTGCAGAGCTTAAAGAACAAAGCTTAGCTTGTCTCCATATGGCTGCCTCACCCTATAAACTGTGTGTGTATTTATGTAACACTTCAGGCTTGATGGAGACCAGATGTGATCTATAGTGATTTGTGCTGCCCAGGAATGCTGAAATACCGACCTATACATTTTTTTTTCTTATGGATGCTTGTACTTAGCAATCAGTCTTTAAATCTTAGCTTTGAGCACTGATATACATCCATTAACTTCATTCTTCTGCCAAGCATGAACATCTGGCAACTTCTATTGGGTCTGTTATGCTTATGAAAGAAACATATCCATGTACAACCTCCATTATCAGTCAGCCTAGCACAGTACAAGGAATGGAACGCTGAGGAGATGAGAGGAGATGTGAGGAGAAGAGAACTAGGGTGTGCGGCACCCTGCCCCTCACTTGGGTGACCTTGCGGGACTACCCAGGGCGGAGTTTTCCAATTATGACCCTAAGAGTTGTCATTTACCAGCCGTTTCCATTGTTCCAGGCTCTGGACCACGTGCTGAGAAACAGTTGTGATCACTACCACAGCCATTCCCTTTCCCAGACGGGCAAATGGCGGCACAGGTCCGACTTCTAATAGTACAGCAGTGTTTGCGGAGAGGGAGGCAGAACCTCAACCTCGGTTTTCAGACTCTTTAGTGTCACCTCTTTCCGTGAATATAAAGGGCTCTTCCTGTCTTTGAAATAAGGAAACCCAGCTGTGTGGCTTTCCCCACATTTGTGTTCTTCGCACACTCCTGTGCTGAGTCTGCTGTCCCCTCTTGGATGATCAAGTGTCTCTGACGAAGATCATGGGCACCCGTCAGAACATCCTAGAGTTCTAGAGTCAGGACAAGATCCCTGCTTAACTCTGTTTACTCAGGTGTTTCCCAGATTAACCAGACCTGAGGAATAGAGTGGTCCCCTGAAAGTCTCCCTGATGCCTTGACTGTTGCTTATGGACTTTAGCACAAAATGTTTACTGAGGGGCTGGGGAAATGGCTCAGTTGGTAAAGTGTTTGCTGCAAAATCACAGGAACATGAATTTGGATTCTCAGCACCCACATAAAAAGCTGGGTACATGAGCATGTGCCTAAAGTCCCATTACTCAGGAGACAGAGACAGGCTGGCCTCCGAGGTTCACTGGCCAGCTAGTCTAGCTGAATTGGTGAGTCCCAGGTTCGCCTTGCCTCAAAAAAATGAGGTAGAGAATAATGGAGGGAAACACCAGATGTCAACCTCTGGCTTCCACAGTTCACACATGTTGTACACACACATGAACACATATATACACACAATACACCTATACCCTCCTTCCCCTCCCCACACAATGTTTGCTGAGGCCTATGGTCTCCATACTGTACTTGAAGGCCCAGGTGTGGTCCAGCCCCTGTCTGGTGGCCCTCTCTGCTCTGCAGAGCTCTGTCTTATCACTCCATAGATGTACTACCAGTCCAGACACTTTTAGTATACCAGCACACTGCTGCATAGGAAAGATCCCAAATACTCCACATGCTGGGGTGGAGGTGAGACACATGGACTCCATTCCAGAGAGAGAGGAGCGTAGCCTGGAGCCACCATATCCACATTTGCCTCCCTGAAAAGGCCAGGCCTGGATCCTGGATGGCAAGTTTAAAAAAGATTTATTTTGCCGGGCGGTGGTGGCGCACGCCTTTAATCCCAGCACTCGGGAGGCAGAGCCAGGCGGATCTCTGTGAGTTCGAGGCCAGCCTGGACTACCAAGTGAGTTCCAGGAAAGGCGCAAAGCTACACAGAGAAACCCTGTCTCGAAAAACCAAAAAAAAAAAAAAGAAAAAGAAAAAAAAAAGATTTATTTTGTTTTTAATTATGTATGTCTGTGTATGGGTATGTACACTTGAGCGCAGTATCCATGGAGGTCAGAAGAGGGTGTCATGTCCTCTCGAGCTGGAGTTACAGGTAGTTGTCAGCCACTAAATGGGTGCTGAGAAGTGAACTTGGGTCCTCTGGAAGATCAGTGTGAGTTCCCTCCTGCCACCCTACATAGCATTTACCCAGTGAGATTTCTCTACAGAACAGAAAGAAATGTAGAAAGCATTAATGTTGACTCTGTAACAAGCTTTCAAGAAAGCAATCAAATTACAGGGACTCCAAATAGTAAGCAAAACCTGGCCTGAAGCACTGCATGGTTTAACAGGCCCTTGTTCCTATAGCCACCTCCCTTTTCTTCTATGGCTCCAGAAACGTGTGATGTAGGTTGCCACAGGCCCAGCTCTAAGCCTAAGCCACAATCTCCAGGAAGGTTTCTGTCTTGATTCCCTCTTAATTCAGCTACTGTGAGAATGCTGGTTGAAGGTCATGTTCCGCTAGAGTAGACCTGGTCAGAATTAACAGCAAATGTGAGCACAGCACCCTGGACAGATTTCTATGTCGTCCACCCAGACTGTCACAGCCCAGCTGAGGTTTGTGGCATCTAGTCAAAATGCCCAGTCCAGGGCAGTGAACAACTCCTCAAGACGGGTATGTGGTGGTTTGAGTGAGCATAGTTCCCATAGGCTCATATATTTGAATGCTTGGACCCCAGTTAGCAGAACTGTTTGGGAAGGTTTGGGAGGTGTGGCTGTGTTGGAGTGGGAGTGGCCTTGTTGGAGGAGTGTGGCACTGGGGTGGGCTTTGCAGTTTCAAAAGCCCACACCAGGCCCAGTCTTGCTCTCTCTTTGCCTGTGACTTGCAGATATGAGCTCTCAGCTGCTACCCCAGTGCCTAACCTGACTGTCTGCCCTAACACTCCCCGCCATGATGCTCGTGGACTCACCCTCTGAAACTGTAAGCAAGCTCCCAATGAAATGTTTTCTTTTAAAACTTGCCTTGGCTACAGTATTTCCTCACAGCAATAGAACAGAAACTAAAACAGGGTATGTCTTTCAGATCTCGAAGAACACTCCCTGCATCCTAGCTCATCATCCATACCTGTCAGAGATGGCTGTATCATCTGGTCCTCAGCAACAAGCCCAGGTGGACCGCCCTGCCTTCTCCCTAAAGCACATAGTGATTTGGAAACTGAAGCAAGATAGTGTCTTTTGCCTTGTGTGGCACCTCTGAAAACACAGCCTTTCAGGGGATAGAACTGTGATCTGGACCCAGTTCATGCAGCATAGCTCTGCAGCTGGAGGCTGACAAGCACGGCCTGGCTGACAGATGGAAGAGTCACCCTGGACAATGTGCTCTTGAAGGGGCTTCTGAGAACCATTATTCTTTTACTTTTCTTTTTTAATAAATAAATAACAGTAAATAAATATCACTACTTCCTTATTAAAAAACAATCTGTCACCCAGAAGTGTGATTGTAGGCTTATACAGTGTCTCTCCTACCAATTGATAGGAGGTCTCTTCTCATATTCTTGCCAGTCTTTGGAGGTTTTTGCTTTTGGTTTTGATTTGCTTTTTTATTGCTAATATCCACTTTTACTAGGGTGAGATGGTATCTTACTGCAGTTTTGATTTGCATGTCTCTAATAACTGATGATATTGAGCATTTCTTCATATATTTTGTTTGTCATCAGCAGATGGATGGACAAAAAAAAATGTAGCTTAGGCTCAGGGTTACTATGTAGCTTAGTCAGGGTTACTGTGGCTGTGATGAAATACCATGACCAAAGCAACTTGGGGAGGAAAGGGTTTATTTGGCTTACACTTCCACATCACAGTTCATTATTGAAGGAAGTCAGGGCAGGAAATCCAGGCAGGAGCTGATGCAGAGGCCATGGAGGGGTGCTGCTTACTGGCTTGATCCTCATAGCTTGTTCATCCTGCTTTCTTATAGAACCCAGGCCCACCAGCCCAGGAGTAGCACCACCCACCATGGGCTGGGCCCTCCCCTGTCAATCACTAACAAAGAAAATTCCCTAAGGCATGCCCGCAGTTGGATCTTATGGAGGCATTTTCTTAATGGAGGTTCCCTCCTCTTTAGCTTGTGTCAAGTTGACATAAAACTGTCCAGCGTAAGTCTCAAAGAAAAAAGAAATGCGGCCGAGTGCAGTAGTGACTCATAATTCCAGCTCTCAGGAGGCTGAAACAGCAAAAACCTGCAAAAGGAGCAGGAGAGGAAGGAGGAGGAGAGAAAAGGAGAGAGAGCAGGACGGGAGAGGTGGATGGAGCAGGAGGAGGAGAAGCTGGAGGACAAAGGAAAGGAGGAGGAGAAGGAAGAAACGAAGGAAGAAGAGGAGGCTGAGGAGGAGAAGGCAATGAGAGCATCTATTTTCGCAGCCTGGAGAACATGTGGAGTGACGTGAGCCTAGCACAGAGACAGTCAATCACTCCCAACATGGTCTCAATCATAGATGAAACCAAAAACAGCAGGCCTGAATTTAGGACAGTGATCGCTAGAGATTGGGGTGGGGTGGACAAAGGGAGGGTGGATTTGATGAGGCACGTGTGGCACTATCACTCGGACCCTCATTCTCGTGTACAACTCTCCAGGTATTTTTGGAAGCATAACAATGAGCAATGAGCATCATCAATGTGTACAATTAGTACATTTTAATAAAAATTAAAAATATTTAAATAAATATAGAGATGTCATTAAAGCTTTAAACTCAAACAAGCCAGTGGCCTTCATCCCCAGCCATTAGGAATTCTGTTTTTTATAAACCACATGTGGTGGCACATGCTTATAATTCCAGTACTCTAGGAGGTAGAGGAAGCAAGAGGATTAGGAGTTCAAGCTCAACCTTAGCAATATAGTGAGTTTGAGGCCAAGCTGGACAACAGGAGACCTGTCTCATAAAAGAGGGGGGTGGTGGAGGGAGCTAAGGAAAAGGAGGAGGAGGGGGGAGCAGGAGGAGCAGGAGGAACAGGAGGAGGGTGGGTGGGAGAAGAAAGGGGGGTAATGAAGAAGGTCTGCTTCCCTTTGTGGGGAAGCTCTGTGGGGAAATGGGCAAGAGCAGATTGCTCCAAGCATGATGCAAAATTCAAACTCAATCTGATAAATCTTTAAACTAACAAAGAAGCACAGAATCCAGTCCAGTTTGCTTGTTTAATGAGAATTTCATCTGGTAATAAAAGTCACGTTCATTAGGTGAAATTTGGAGGATGTAGAAAATGCAAATCAAAAGCCCAAAAGTCACTCATAAATGACCTCATCCTGTCTTCTTTCTCCTAAAAGACATCATTATTGTCTGAAAGAGTGCTCTGAAACCCACGGTCCCTATCCTCTGATTCCCTGAGGCTGGCATTCTGAATCCTTCATGGCACTGGGGCTCGGCTTCTGATCGCAGAAAGAAACACGAACAGGCTGTTGTAGGAATTTGATGCCACACTGAAATTGCTAGCCTCAAAACTACTAGTTTGGCTATGGCGGAGCCTATTTTAGTAAAAGCTTCACTGGGTCCAGCACTAGGCACACAAACCACTCTGTATCCTCACGCTATGGATGAAGATGTCAGGGCCAGATTGAAAAGTCTCGCACAGACTTGGATGGTGTCACCAGAAGAATTAAGACCCCAGACTTTACCTCAGCCCACAGACAAGAGATTCTTTACTATTCAGAGTGGCCAGGGAGTTGGGGAACAGCATGAGGGGAGAGTCATGCACCCCAACTGGGCTTCCAGACCCAAGTGCATAGACCAACTTCCTTCAGCCCCGACACTGTAGAAGTCAGGTGTACTGTGAGTTTGAGTAAAGCCCAAAGTGCTGTGGTGGCTGATTTCTCTTGTCAATTGATGGGACTGGAATCACAATGGAAACTAATTCCTGGGCATCTCTGTGAGGGGTTAACTGGGTTAGGTCAATTGAAAAGACCCACTCAGGTTTCTTGGACCAAATGAAAGTCACTTGAGAAACACCATTTACCTCTCTCTGCTTCCTGACTGTGGATGCAATGTGACCCGCTGCATCAAGCTCCTACCATGGTGGATGCAGTCCACCATGATGCAGTCAAAAGAAGCTCTTCCTTCCTTAAGTTACTTTGGTCAGATATTTTGTTGCAGTAGCAACACAAGTAACTGATACATCATCTCAAGAAAAACTACACAGATCACTGTATTCAAACCTGAAGACTCCCATCTGTGTGGCACTGCCTTCCTGGTCCCTGATCCGCCTTCCTCACACCACCACCTCCTCCTCCACATGAATTTACCTCCGAGTTTATCTGCTACCATCACCTCTGGCAGAAGGAATGGATGCTCCAAGAAGTACAGAGATCGGGGCCTGCTTCATTCCCATCTTAAATCTTAGAATCAAGAATGCCATCTATAAAAATAACTATCAACAAATGCTTGAGGAAAACCCAAATGAATGGCCAAAGCACTTATTTATTTTTTAGGATTTATTTGTTTTTATTTTATGTGTATGAGTACTTGGCTGAGCATATATATGTTCACTACCTGTGTACCTGATACACAAGAACAAAAAGAGGCCATGGATCCCCTGGAACCAAAGTTACAGTTACAAGATGCTATGTGAATGGTAGGAACTAAACTGAGGTCCTCTGCAAGAGCATCAAGAGCCCTTAACCACTGAGCCTTCTCTCCAGCCCCGAAGCACCTATTTCTTTTGGGAACGAATAAGAACTGGTAACAGAAATGCCAGTCATAAATAAGTATATATGTAAAAGTTGGTCACATTTATGTTCTGCTTTACTCAGACTTCTAGGCTCAGTTTTATGTTAAGAATTGAAAACAAAACATTTTTGACATCGTAATTCCATGTTATTCTTATTTATGATTTAGCCAACTGGTGGGCTGAGGCCACATGCATCTTTCTCTCTCTCTCTAAATATATATATATGGCCAGGCGGTGGTGGCGCACGCCTTTAATCCCAGCACTCGGGAGGCAGAGGCAGGCGAATCTCTGTGAGTTCGAGGCCAGCCTGGGCTACCAAGTGAGTCCCAGGAAAGGCGCAAAGCTATACAGAGAAACCCTGTCTCTAAAATATATATATATATATATGTGTGTGTGTGTGTGTGTGTGTGTGTGTGTGTGTGTGTGTGTATACATACACGCATATATCACACACACACACGTATGTATACACTCATACATATATTTGACTTTTCAAGACAGGGTTTCTGTATGTACCCCTGGCTGTCCTGGAACTTGCTCTGTAGACCCAGGCTGGCCTTCAACTCAGAGATCTGCCTGCCTCTGCCTTCTGAGTGTTGGGTTTAAAGGTGTGTACTACCACAGCCCAGCTAATAAATACTTCTTTTGAAAAACAAATTTTCTGCATGTAGTCGTGGCCCAAAAGTGAAGTCTACTTAGAGAAAAGTTAAAAGAGAATGAATTTGATTTGGGACATTTCTCTTCTAGCAGCACACAGATTTGTAGAGATATGCATGTGGTCTCAGCCCACCAGTTGGCCTAAATCATGAATAAGAATAACATGAATTACGATGTCAATGATGTTTTGTTTTCAATTCTTAGCATAAAACTGAGCATAGAAGTCTGAGTAAAGCCGAACATAAAAGTGACCAACTTTACAAACAAAATGTGGAAGAGTAACTGGGCGGAGGTGGGTGAGTGAGGAGGAGCAGGGAGAGTGCACACACTAATGTATTTTTATTTCATATTTAGTGGAGTCGAGACACTGAATAAAGTTCTTGGAACAGGAAATGTAAATGTAAGTGCATCATCTAAGGCAGTCGATAAAAAAGCAAAAAGTAATGGAATTATCTTCTTGAAGGAGGAAGAAAACAAGAGGAAAGTGAAAACTAGGACAAGAAAATGCCCCTAATTTTTGAAGGACAGTGTGTTAGCAACCCAGAGAACTAGAACACAAGAGCAGCACCCGGCATCTGACTGTGGGTGGCGACCCCAGAGTCATCAACACACAGAAACTGCGTCTGTGGCGGGGCAGGAGTGATGGGGGCCGGGGACACAATTCTGAGGAAAGACACTGGCTTTTCCCTTTTTTGTTTTTTCTGTGACAAGATTTCTCTGTGTAGCTTTGGTACCTGTCCTGGATCTCACTCTGTAGACCAGGCTGGCCTTGAATTTACAGAGATCCGCCTGGCTCTGCCTCCCGAGTGCTGGGATTAAAGGTGTGCGCCACCACTGCCAGCTGAGACTGGCTTTTTGATAGGAGCTTTTTAGTATTAGATTTATTACCATGGGGCTGGAGCATGAACTCAGTGGGCAAGAGTGTGCTTGCTGTTCTTGTAGAGGACCTAAGTTAGGTCCCACCACCCACATTGCATGGCTCACAATCACCTGTAATTCCAGTTCTACTGAATCCAGTGCCCTCTCCTGGCCTTTGATGGTGCCTGCATCCACATGGGCTCATGCATACACACACACACACACACACACACACACACACACACACACACACACACATACACTTTAAAAAATTTTTAAAATATGATTCCTTATCAGTCATTGTCTTAGTTCAGGTTTCTATTGCTGTAAAGAAACATCATGATCACAGCAGCTCTTATAAAGGAAAACATTTAATGGGGTGGCTTACAGTTTCAGAGGTTTAGTCCATTATCATCATGGTGGGACGTGGCGGCATGCAGGCAGACATGGTGCTGGACCTGAGATTCCTACTTCTTAACTGGCAAACAACAGGAAGTGGTCTGAGACCCTGCAGTGCCACTCCCTTTGGGGGCCATTTTCTTTCAAATGTAGCCTATGTTTGTCTTAACAATGGAACTAACTAATGACTAACAAATATGTTCCTCAGGACACTATTACAACAGACCTCCATCTATTCCTTTGAGACGGGATCTCTCACTGATCCTGAAGCTAGGTTAGTGGCCAATAAGCCTCAGCCAAGCTCCTGTTTCTACCCCACACAACATTGGGGGTTACAGGTTACATGTGGCCATTTCTGGCTTCTTAAATGGATGCTGGAGATTCTATCTCAGGTCCTCATGCTTGGGCCAGCTTGTGGGCTCTAGTTCCATCACAGACCCACAGATGCAAACCTTTTCTCTCTCTCATCCTCCCCGAGTGAGCCCAGGGCTATCATTACCCACGTGAAAGCCTCCTGGTTCCAAGTAGCTCCCTTCATATCAACTCACCTCCCATAGTCAGGATCCAGAGATGCCTTCCAAGGGCAAATCTGATCACCCCACTCCCCACCAAAGCCTTCCAGTGTGAGCTCTTGTCTTTAGAATTCCCCTCGGTCTCTTCAGGCCAACTGAAAGGGCCTCATCCAGGGCTCCCGGACCACCCTTGCCACACACTCTCCTGGCCCCCATTGTCCTGATGTCATTTACCTCTGTCACAAGCGGGGAGTTTCCGATCTAAGACAGCTGCTACATCCGTTCTGCTGGAATGGCGCCCCCAGAGGCTTGGTGTTTTCCGTCCAGCTGCTCATGGCTCTGCTCAGTGATCAAAATTTCACAAGTCTCTGGCCCCACAAGAAGCTGTAGCATGTTTTTACTGTTGTATGCAGATCTTATTTGAGATAATCAGAATTATTTATGTGTTTATCTGTCCTCCCACCAGACCATAAGTTAAAGAAAGTAAATTTTTTTTTCTGCTTGTGTTTTTAGTACACATACAAAATAGTTTTGAAAAAATAGATGAACTCAGCTATGAATGTTCACTGCCACAGAGAGTCCCACAGCTGCATCCCTGGCACCCACCCTGGGAGTTGCTTGTGGTCACTGTTAATCCTACCGGCTGAGAACAAGACCACTACCACAATTTTGAGTCAAAATTGAAGCAAGCTGTAATTAAATACTGGCCAGGATGATGGACTCTGGCCAGGTCCACTCCAGGGTTCCCAGAAAATGGCAACAAGTCACATTTTGCAGAGGCTTAGAAAGGCAAACCCATAAGACCACCGTATTTCCCACCGGGTCCAATCAGGGGCAAACTTGCATCCTGACGTACTTCCTGCCTATATACCTCCCACCTACATGGGATCAAACACATCAGTGTAGCTGGGTCAAGCAAACTTATTTAGGGGAGTGAAAACATGCGTCCTGTTATCTTCCATAAACAACAGCCTCTAGCATTTCAGGAACTATCTGTCCTTGGACAAGGGGTTTGCAGATCAGAGGCATTTTTGTTTCATGGATCTCTTAGGCATAGCAATTAAAACTTAAAATGTAACTTTGGCTCTCACAGTCACTGTGACAAGGCACCCCAGGATGGGCATGTTAAAAAACAGAGATTGTAGAGATTGTTCTCAAATGCTTCTAGAGGCTGTGAGCCTGAGAGATGGTTTTATGAATCCTGTCTGCCTGGCTCGATGTTGGCTTCCCGCCCTTGTCCTCGTGTGCTCCTCTGTCCTTGCACGTCTGTGCCCTCATCTCCTCTTCTCCTGAGGACACCACCAGCCACTGTGAACTAGGTCCCACCCCTATAACTTCATTTTACCGTAATCACCTCTTGTAATAGTCTCTTCTCTGTGGCTGTAATAAAATAACCTGAGGAAGGGTTTATTTTGCCTTATAGTACCAGAGGATAGGGTTCGTCGTTGTGGCAGCAGGGGCAGCGAGGGGAGGAAGAGCAGGAAGCGAGGCCAGCCTACAAAATCTCAACCCCCCCACAAACACACACATAGTCCCTCTAGCAGGGCTCCACCCCGGCAGATTCAATTGCCTTCCGAACAGCACCACCGACAGGAGAAGTGTTTAAATGGTAAGCCTATAGAGGGCGGGGCATTTCGTATGCAAATCACAACCTCTCTTTAAAGACTTTGTCTCCTTGTCTGGGCGGGACATTGAAGTGTGACTTTGGGAAGGACACAAGTGCTTCCACTACACACACTCTGTGTCCAGGGTGCCTACAGGGGCCACCACTGTCCCCTTCCAAGGCAGGACCACTGTGAAGCTGATAGGCTGTGGATGGTGGCCCACAGTCCTCACAAGTCCCTCGAAAGGCCATGAGTAGAACTGGAATTTGGTGTTCACAAGGTTGAGGTGATCTGAGAGAGGGGCAGGGCTTTCGAGGAAGAGCTGGGGTGACGCTGCAGAAAAAGATAAGGCTCCAAGCCTGTGGTGCAGTCACCAGACAGGAGTCTGGATAGTCCCTGTGGTGCCCCAGGCAGCAGTGACTGGTCTGTGTCTAATGTGTCTGATAACTTCCTAAAAGTCCTTTTAAAAATGTGTTCAGCTGGAAAATAGACTCACTCCTCGGTCAGACAAGACAGGAAGTGAGACTCTCAGTTGGCAAATGGAGGACTTCTCTTCTGACAAGCTAAGTTTGAACTCATCCTTCCTAGAGCAGATAAGCGTGCTGCCCTTCTAATGAAGAAGACTGCAGAACAGGGGAAATTTGCAGAAGTCATTTGCTGCTAAGATGCACGCATTAGAGCGTTCCACCATATAAGTGTGAATTGAAGCATCACATGGGACCCAAATGCAACTGTTATCCATCCATCACAATTAGTAGACTTTTAAAAAGATATTGGGGGCACTGTGGTGGCACACATCTGTAATCCCAGCACTCAGGAGGTAGAGACAAGAGGACTGTAAGTTTGAAGTCAGTATGAGCTGTAGAGCAAGCTCAAGACAAGCCTCAGATACAGATCAAGTCAGTGAGTCAAAAGGAAGAAGGACAGAGGCTGGAAACTGCCCAGTTTGTCAAGTTAAGCCCTGAATTGGATCCTCAGGCCTGCATAAATTGGGTGTGGTGCACACGCCTGTAATTCCAACACTTTGAAGGTGGATCAGAAGTTCAAGTGCATCCTGGGCTGCAGCCAGTTTGGGACATTTGGAAAAACAAACAAACAAACAAAAAAACAAAGAGGAAGAGAAGAGGAAACAAGGGAAGGAAAGCGGGGAGGAAAGAGGGAGTGTAGAAAACGATGTTTGAAATTTGTGGGACCTGGAAATAGCATGGGATGAGGGGAAATGTGCTCTCCAGAGTGGCAGTGGTTAAGGGCCACTATGACAGGTCGGTTGTATGGTTGGAGATGCTGGGAAGTCCCAATGGCCCTGACCACATATTCAAAAGTGGTTTCTAGAATGACTGTGCACAGTTATCAGACACATAGATCTTTCACAGACAGTCTTTCCTTTAAAGCGTGCACAAGCTAATACTTGCACAGGAACCTCTGCTGGAATGTTTGCCCACACCACAGTGAGCTCATCTTCAAACCAGTCTCCTCGACAGTAAGGCTGGGAAGGAAGTCAGTTGCCAATTATAGAGACTTGAAACTCACAACAAGGACACCCATCTATCTAATTTCCCACCCAAGTGCGGCATGCCATCTTGGGAGCTCCCAGAAGACAGCTGCCTCACCCTGTGGGTGCTGCCCAGCATAGGCTCCCCTTAGATGGCAGGCAAATCATATTCAGTTATGCAAGTTCTCAAAGTGGAACCCCAATCAGCTCCATCTTCATCTCTGCCTTGATGGGAAATCCCCGTCACTTGATCCCCATAGTAAAATCACCATTGCTGGAGGATGAATAAGGCAACTGGACAAGAAAGAGTTAAAAACCACCCCTGGACAGATCACCCACGAATGGTTAAGACTTTCTAACACAGACCTGTCCCGATGAGTAGTCTGTTTCTCTCTGATAGAATCAGTCTAGGAACTTTCTGAAAATATTCTATCCAAACTATAATTCTCATATCCAAAGAATTTTTAATTTTTAAAAGTTGTCCTCGTCTTAAGGATCATTTATGAAAAATAAACAATAATGACAACAAAAAACCTCTCTTCATACTGTCAAATTAATGAAATCCCAACACACATAAAAATATTCCAAAAACTTGTTCCCACCCGCCTTATAAAATGTTCAATCGAGACTTAAGTCAGAGAGGCTATTGTGAGCATCAAATCGTTTCTTCAAGTCTGTGCTGAGTGCAGGTTCCAAGCAGTCCATGTTGCTCATGTCTACTTAGGCAAGCCATGGCAGCACTGGTGTTGAGAGGGACTCTGGCCTGTCCCTTGGATCTGTCTGCTTCCTCAGCTGTGAAGGAGTGACTGCTGCCTAGACTGCTCTCAGGGAGCACAGGTCGCAGTGGTAATCCTGGTAATGGATGCTGCCCCTCAGGACACTTTCACAAACATCTCATCAATTACAGCTCCAACCTCAAAATACTCAGGGGTCAATTCTGGGTTTGCACGTTAGGTTGGTAACATTTCACCATTTCAACACACGCTTTATGCATAAGTTTATCACCTTTTAAAATATCTTCTATCTATCTATCTATCTATTTATATGAGTGTTTTTCCTGCATGTATGTCTGTGCACTATGTGTGTTCCTGGTTTCTGTAAAGGTCATCGGATTCCCTAGAACTGGAGTTACAGACAGATGGTTGTGGGTGCTGGGATCTGAACCTGGGTCCTCTGCAAGAGCAGCAAGTGCTCTTAACTACTGAGCCATCTCTCCAGCCCTAAGTTATAACTTTTTTCAAGGTGTCATCTGGGACAGAGAAAAGATGCACCTTGATAGAGGCCATTTTCTTAGTTCTACAATTAACAGTAGACCATGAAGGAAGCACCTCAAAACACAAGCAGGGTATCAGCAATGGCTGGGTATTCGGATTCTACCAGGCTGTGGAATTTGGACTTCCTTTGAAAAACTCCATGAAGCTGCTAAGGATCTGAAGAGTGCTCAGCTTCATGTACTTAGGAGCTCTCGTAGGCAGCCTCCACAGTGGTCCCAAGGGCCTGAGAATGCTGGCACTCATGTCTGAGCCTTCACCTCTCAGTACAGACTGCACCCTGCACCTAGGGACTGGCTTCTAATACATGCCCGTGAGGGAGCGTTTGGGGGGGGGGTGCTACCTTGTGTCCCGATGAGCTGATGTGTCCAGACAATATGCAGCTAAGACTTGAGGCAATGCAAGTGAGCATGGAAGTAGGCCCACTCTAGTTGACCCCTCAGAAGTTACAGGCCCATCAAGAACCTTCACTGTATCCCTGGGATAGACCCCATGTCAGGAGTGTCCAGCTAAACTCTGCTTGTCTTTCCTAGCTTGGCAGAATGCAAAGGGTGTAGGTTCAAATCCCAGTACCACCACTACCAACAACAAATATAAAGGCAAGGGAGTCATAAGTTGTGAATGAGTGTGAATATAGAGTGTGAACATGGAGTGTGAATGCACCCAATGCTGAGCTTGCTACCTTATAGCAATTTTGTGTAGAGAAACAAAAGCAAACTACAGACTCTGGCTTTAGGTTTCCGTTCAATGGCTGTTTCCTGTGTGTGTGTGTGTGTGTGTGTGTGTGTGTGTGTGTGTGTGTACTCACACAGATGTGTGAAAGTCAGAGGAACCCTTGAGTGTCTTTCTTCAGTAGCCAGCCACCTTGTTTTTTGACACGCTCGTTGTCCTGGAGCTCGTTAAATAGGCTAGACTAGCGGGCCGGTGAGCCCCAAGGGGCTGCCCATCTCTGTCTCCCGGCTCTGGAATTACACGCCCATTTTTGTTTGTATTCGTTTGTTATTGGTTTGTCTATTAGTCTGGGTAATGGCGAGCCCTCTCAGGTCCGCAGGCTCGCAAAGCAAGCACTTGACTGACTGAACCACCTGCCTAGCCCGGCACAGGCTTTTTCACTCCCATAAAACTGTTACCTCTTCCTCCTGCCAGGGCAGGCTGATTAAAGAGTGGGGCCAGAAGTGGAGATTCCTAATCAATCCTCTCAGCTCTTCCAAGATTCCACAGAGAACCTCCAAAGTTCCTGTTAATCTCACTGGAATTATCACAGGGCTGACGAAAACAAAGTGCAGTTTTTGAACAGAAAGTTTTTCCAGAAACTGATGGGCAGCTGTTAAACAAAACACCGGAAGGCCTGTGTTTGGCTTGCGCAATGGAGCAGCCCAGACTAGACCAAGCTAGCTTGGGGGCACTTGTACCCAGTGCCACCTTGTCACACCGGAACTGTAGGGAAGCTGACGAACCCCAGGCAGAAAACAGAAGATTCGAGATGGCTTGAGCCAAAGTGCAAAGGAGGTATCGCTTCAGTCCTTGCCAAAAAATGAAACAACAATAATAATAGTGTAATCCGATGCTGACCAATCGGTCTGTTGTCCTCTCTGCTGTTTCCTGTTCCCTTCTTACAAACCCTGCCGGTCCACCACAGCCCAGTGGGAACCCTTGCTCTGTTCTGCAGAATGAGTCTGCCTCAGGTCGTGAATCACAAGTAAATGACTGTCAGAATAATGAGAAAATTTGTTGTAAATTGTGTCTTTCTTTAAAAAGATTTATTTATTTTTTCGTTCATTTTTATTTATTTATTTATTTGTGGGTTTGGGTATGTGGGTGAGTGTCCTCAGAGGCTAGAAGCAGGCCTTGTATCCCCTGGAGCTGGAGTTCTGGGCAATTGTGAGTCATCTAACATGGGTGCTGGGATCCAAACTCAGGTCCTCTGTAAGAGCAGCAGGTGCTCTGAACCTCTGAGCATCTCTCTTGCCCTGTGACTTTTGTCCTTGGACACAATATGCACACTGACTCCACTGAACTTTCTGACGGTTTCTCTGGGGCATAATCTGCAGTGTAGTACTAAGAACCCAGGCTCTAATTTATTCGAATACATCCCGCATCTGTATGATCCCTATCTTTAATGTCTTAGTATGTAAACTATTGTCATCTTTTATGGAAGCATAATAGAAAACATAGAAAAACACATAAAGCATAAATGTGTCCACAGATGATGGAAGGATCCTCTTGGTTATCTTCACGGTGAAAACTCCCACACCATTCCAAAAACTAGTAGCCCAAGGTGGGGATCTCACTCCTGCACAGCTCAGCTCGTGCACAGCTCAGCTCGTGCACAGCTCAGCTCGTGCACAGCTCAGCCTTGCACCTATGCACTTGGAAGCTTTCCTGTGCTTTAGGGACTTTGGTTAGGCACCAGATTTTCTTTGGGAAAGAGGAGAGCTCGTGATGCCCAAAGCGGAAAGCCAGAATGTTTTCACAAAACCTCACCCTGAGGTCAGGGCTCCTTCCAATTCGAAGCTCAGGCCATTATGTCACAAGAAAGTGAAGATGGGGTTGGGAGGTGGTTCAGTTAGCAGTGTTTGCCATGAAACATGAGGACTTGAACTCAGATTCCCAGAACCCATATAGAAAGCTGGGCACAGTGGAACGTGCCTGAAATCTCTGTACTCGGGAGGCTGAGACAGGTGTATCCCTGGGGTTAGCTGCCAGCCAGTCTTGCCAACTCCGTTAACTCTAGGTTCAGACAGAGACCCTGCCTCACATAGTAAGGGGGAGAAGCAATCAAGGAGAACATCTATGTTCCCCATCTGATTTCTACATGTACACAGGCGAGCACACACAAACACATGTGCACACACATTGAAGAAATAAATTAGGGATGGCAAGATAGCTCATTATGTAGCTATAGATTTCCTGCCTGGCCCACGGTCAGGACAAACCTCTTTCACCTGCCAGTCCCGCAGCCACTCAGACCCGACCAAGTAAACACAGAGACTTATATTGCTTACAAACTGTATGGCCATACCAGGCTTCTTGCTGTTTTTACATCTTAAATTAACCCGTTTCTATTAATCTATAAGTTGCCACGTGGCTCGTGGCTTACCGGTATCTTAACATCTTCTCATGGCAGAGGCTGGCAGTGTCTCCCTGCCTCAGCCTTCCACTTCCCAGAATTCTCTTCTCTCCTTGTCCTGCCTATACTTTCTGCCTGGTTACTGGCCAATCAGTGTTTTATTTATTAACCAATCAGAGCAACACATTTAACATACAGAACATCCCACAGCATCATTATAATACAATGATATAATAATAATGGTATTATTACTTTCCTGTTGCTGTGATCAAACACCGTGACTTTTATTTTAGCTCCAGTCCCAGAGTCTATTACAGCAGGGAATGCACTGCAAGGTGCAAGGGGCAGAGTGGGGAGTGGACCACATGTGCAGTAAGTGCGGCAATACCCCTCAGATCCCACCCTCAGAGACACATTGCCTCCAGCAAGGCGCCATCACCTAAAGGTTCCATAATCTCCCCAAACAATGCCACCAACTGGGGACCAAGTGTTCACATACCTCAGTTTATCGGAACATTTTTCATTCAAAACCACTACAACAGGTAAAAGTGCTTGCCATCAAGGCCAAGTTGAGCCCACATGGTGAAAGGCAAGAACCAACCCCTACAGGTTGTCACCAGATAAACACAGAGAGAGAGAGAGAGAGAGAGAGAGAGAGAGAGAGAGAGAGAGAGAGAGAGAGAGAGAGAGGGAGAGAGAAAGAGGGAGGGAGAGAGAAAGAGAGGTAAAAACCATTTCAAAATAAACTAATTAAATTAATTAAACTTGAAAAATACAGGTGCTGAACTAAGACCAGGATGAAAGCGTTCTGGGTGAATACAGGGTCCACCATGGGTACAAGACTCTCGTGACTGCTGTCAAGTTCCAGATAGAGGAACAGAACTGAGCCTCTGATCAAGAGTGAAAGCCTGGGGAAGGTGTCAGCCTTGGAAGGAAGGCCGTCTAGAGTCACTCCCTCCCAACGCAGTTTGCACTGCATGCACTCTTTAAAAAAAGCCCCACTCATCTTCAGAAGCATCAGGTTAAATCAGCTGGTGGAGTTATTAGCAGATCAAGTCCAAAGCGCAGCACTCCATCCAGGCCTCCGCCGATGTAGCAAGTTTTGGCTCCAGGTCACAATCATGATTCAGCTTCAGTTTCCAGAAACTGCAAGGGAACTTCCTAGGCAATTCCAGTCTTCTAGCCCTGTGCCCAGCTCTTGAGAAGCCCGGCAGGTTTATTCTCAGTTGGGGAATGCAGCCTCGCCCTTGCCCTCAGATTCTATACACACATACTCACACACACACACACACACACACACACACACACACACACACACACACACACACGGGCATGTTTCTTGGCTCCAAGCCATCACTTTTGTTTGTCCTTGGTGCTGTAACCCTGTGACATGTCCTTGGTACTGTGTTCCTTGACAAGAAAACGTGCTTACACGTGTTGGAGTTGCCATTTCCTCACTCCGAGCCTTCTCTTTCCCTTTGAAGGTGGTTCTTCTCTAAGGAGCTTTTTTCCCCCCCTTAAGGGATGCCTTTTCTTACTCTGTTTTGTTTTTTCAGAAACAACCTTCCCACAAACCCTTGGAGGCTGCACCTGAAATGCATTTGTGGTGGTTGGATCCATCCCATACCGACACCGCCCGCAACACAGCGCAGAGACATCCTCCCATTTCTCCCACCATTTTTTTTCTCCCATTTTTTTTTGAGAGAGTACAGCATCCAAATGACTAAAACAGGCCACTTTGGTTGCCCTCTTTTGGGTTCCTGCCGAGCTTCTTTGATTTATAACAGCTAATGGAGCAGTCCAAAGACCCCAGGGGATCTCCGAGATGCTTTCAAGATGTCCAAAAGATCAAAATCATGTAGTACAGCGTGGAAGAGATGATGGATTTTAATAAAACAAAGCGTAAGTTTGTTAACATGCTTTCAGACTCCTCTCTGATTAACCCTCAGGAAAGTACTGCCTGTCCAATGTGGGGCGGGACCAAAAAGTGCTAATTACCTGAAAAGACTATGAACATGTCCCTCTGCCACAATCCTGGAAGGAGTGAAGACTGAAGGAGAGACACGTGTTCTCCTCCCTTTAATAGCAGGTTAATGAAACAATGGTCCCTAAGAAGCTGGAATTTCCCCTGAGTCTTGGATTGAGAGAAGGAAAAGGCTGAAACTCCCCTGAATAAAGTTCCCTTGCCCTGGACAAGATGGTTGGCAGCATAGTTCACAATCTTACAGGCTGCCAACTGCTTGGGGAGTTTGTCTCCCCTGAAGGGATTTGGTGTGACTTGTTGGGGCTCTGTAAGAGACCACTTGGGTTAGTGATGGACAGGGCCCCAGTTAACCAGGATAACTAGTTACATATAGTATGTATGTTCTTCCCCTCTATTCAAATCTACATCCCCGGTCACGACTCCGAAGACGGACTTGGGGGTCACAAGACCTCTCTGTATTTGGTCCCCTTCCCAATGTAGCCACACTGAATACATTTCTTTCTCTACGTTTCAGAGCCGCTCGGCTGCTTAATTGGCTCAGTGAGGACAAATGGCTGAATCTGGCTTGTTAAGGTTCCAGGACACTAATGACTCAGGTAACACCTCTCTGACCCAGCTGGCTGTCTGGGTAGGTCTGGATGTCTTCATAGACTATAAAAACCACTCACAGCAGGAAGCAGAGGCCACCGTCTGGCTAGACTTTAAAGAGTTTTACAAAAATGTCAAACAATTCCATCTTTTACATTAATGGGTCATCTAATATTATTTTAAGTGAATTAGATAATGTTTTAAATTTTATTTTATTATCTAATTTTTCAAATCTTAGTGGATACAGCCCACACAAACAAAAGCTCTTTGGAATCCTCAATGATTTTTTTCATGTGAAAAGAGCCTGAGACCAACTATTTATGAACCTTTGATTTGCCAGTACAGCCTGAAATCATCTCTCAGTCTCCTCCCTCTCTAAACTCTCAGACCCACCCCCCCTTGCCACCAAAGCAACAAAATTGTGTACTATTCCCCTGAATAAAGTCCCTCTGGCCTGGACAAGATGGCCAGCAGTATGAGTCCCAACCTCTCAGCCCCTCCCCCTCTCCTTCCCTCTCCACCCTCGGCCTCCACCCTCGGCCTCCATGAGCCTGTTTGCAGTTAGTTTGCTGTCCCTAAATTGTTCTTTCTGTTGGTTGCCGTTCTAACGAGTCAGTTGGCATGATGTCACTAAGGACAGGTAACATGAGACTGGGGAGGGAGTCAATCAGTGATTGCCTTGTAAGCAGCGGAACTTAGGGCCCCAGAACTCCAGCATCTGAGCATGGTGGCACATGCTTGCAATCTCAGCCCTGGGGGGTAGAGACAAGGGGACCCTGGGGCTTACTGGACAGCCAATTTAGCCTAATCAACAAGCCCAGGTCCTGATGAGCTCTAGATCCCGTTCTCAAAAAGACAAGAATGGTTTCTGAGGCAACAGCACCTCAGTGCACATGCACCACACACACACACACACACACACACACACACACACACACACACACACACACACACTTTCACAGAGACACACAGACACAGATACACACAGAGAGACACTGATACATAGACATACACAAGAGAGACAGATACACACACAGACAAACACATACACAGAGACACACAAACACATATACAGATACACACACACACACACAGACACATACACAGAGACACACAGATGCATATACGCATACACAGACAGACACATACACAGAGACACATAGACACATATACAGATATACACACACAGACAGACACATACACAGAGACACATAGACACAGATGCATAGACATACAGACAGACTCACACACAGATGCATATACATATACACAGACAGACACATACACAGAGACACACAGACACAGACACATACACAGAGACACACAGACACACAGAGAGACACAGATGCATACACAGAAACACACATAGATATACACACACAGATGCATACACAGACACAGAGTCACACAGACACAGATACACACACAGACACATAAACACATACACAGAGACACACAGACACCGATACACACATAGATGCATACACACACACACACACACACACACACACACACACACACACACACACACAGAGTGAGAGTGAGTGAATGATCAAGAGAGAGAGCAGATAAACCAGTTTAAATGAACAGCAAAGACAGTCATTGACTCATGTAACTAGAGTTCAAAGTCCTCAGAGTAGACTGTGGTCAAGGGCTGAACAGTGGTTGATAGTGTCACTTTTTGCTGGCCTTGTAAATGGAATTCATAATCCAGTTGAGTCCCTTCATGATGCTGGAGTAAGTGCCAGAAAACCAAGAATGCATACTTCCTGATCAGTCCAGGTGGTTCTTCTTATGCAAAAGACCAGGGGAATGAAAGGCCTGAGTCACCTACCATTGACAAGCAGCACTGTGCATTCCCACATGCCCACAATGAACATTCTACTACATTCCTTCCACACTGAGCTGACCACACGAGGTCCGCCCTGATGGATGCTTATCCCAGAACTTGGTGTCATGAGGGGGTGGTGGATGGTTGGTGCCTAATAAATATTTATTGGCTGGAGAAAAATAGATAAGGGAAGGGGAGGCAAGGCTTGCAGCCAAATTTAGTCTAGGCGTCCCCGAGAGACTTTTACATAGCCTTTCACATCCTGAGGAAGTAAAAATTATAACTCGAAAATCTTGCTCAGTCATTGTTCTTGCAGATTTGATCACTGTATTTACCACATACAAAGAATGGAGTTTTGAACCCAAAGCTGAAGAGCCTGGGAAGATGGACCTTCTTTTCTATCTTGTCCATCTTGTGATGGAGGACTTTGCCCTGGGGAAAAAATAAGGGGTCATCTCAATGCCTAGGGCCAGGTACTAGCTCTCCCTGTATGAAGAGGAACTGTTGTTTAGTTCCCACATGGGTGGGCATCTTAGGACACTATCTCATTTCTGTGACATAACAGAAAACAAGGATCTGGTTTTTGTCCCTGACTCAGCTCCTAAGAGCCTTGGGCTTTCCCCGAGTTACAGAGTGTGTCTTCTGTATAATAACAAGATGACTAGTGGTGGGGACCCTGGACAGCTTCAGGATGGGGACAAGCTGCCAGGAAATCCAACCACAAGATTAAAGGGCTGAAACTTTCTGCTCCACCCCCAACCTCTGGGGAGCAGAGAGGGGAAGAAGGTTGAGTTGATCATCATGACCAAGGATGGACTCAATCACACCCTGTAGTGAGGCCTCCATAACCCCCACCACCACCACCACCAAAGGGGATTCAGAAAGCCCATAGGCTGGTGACTGCATCAAGGTTCTGAGAAGACAACAGACCATAGAGAAACTCCATAAGCCCCTCCCACACCCTACCCTTCACATCTCTTCCCTCTGGCTGCTCCTGGACTGTGTTCTTTATAATAAATTGTGAGTGTAAGCATAGTGCTTTTCTGAGCTCTGTGAGACGTGCTGCACATTCTCCAATCTGAGTTGGGGGTGAGGTTCAGGTCAAGGACCCCTAGATGTGTAGCCTGTGCCGTACTGAGATCTCCTTTGCTATAGAATCTGCAAGCACTGATTTCACAGGCGACACCCATGGCTGCCTTCTGCATGGAATCCTCTCCACCAGTGAAGGAGCCCAGCACAGTTGAAGGCTGTAATTTGCAGAGATTGTCTATCTGTGGCATGCCTCTGGTCAGGTAGGGACCAGTGTTAATGGCCTTTAATTACATAGGTTAGAAGCCACAGCTAATTCAGGACATGCCAAGACATTTGACATAAATACCAGAGGAGCAGAACACCAGATGGCATGCTGACCAGTGCCACGTTACAGGAGATAACCAGAGGGAGACAAAACAGAGAAAGGCATAGGCTGTGCAATGCTTTCCCTTCCTCAAATACAGGATCTGGATGTGAGCTCCAGATTGTCTTCAAAGGAATTTCACGTGAACTGTCAGCCATTAGCATGGGATCATCTCAAACACATTCAGCTATGCCTCACGTCCACTGATACTTAAATTTGTGTAGAAGCCCAGAAAAGCCATGGAAGGTGTTGAGTAAAACTGTCTGATCTGGGGCCAAATGGGTAGACGTGTAAACAGACACATCCTCTTTGCCTTAATTGGGGGAGGGGTGTACATGTGGGAAAGTCAGCTGAGAAGGTGCAATAACAAACTGTTATTTCTTTAGAAGGAAGATCCCAGCTCAGCACAGGACTGTTTTTCATTAACTAACACTGGTGTTTAACCGCTTGTCCCATTTACTAGCCATTGGATACTTTGAGGAAAGGCATTGATCATGCGTCTAAAAAGCTTTCTAAATCAAAGCATGTAATTCTATGTTGCCATGTATTTGAACATGGGAGATTTGCTTAAGCAGATATATCCAACCTTTTGATACTGTGACACAACACTGTCATCCCCCATACTCACATTCAAGAACTATTCGGTGGAAGTTAATAAAAACTTCCCAAATCTCAAAATGTTTTATTAAATTTATGAGTTTGTGTTGGGTTGCAGTCACAGCTATCCTGGGCCACATGCAGCCCCAGGGCCACAGTTGAACATTTAGACCCTCAACATAAAAGAAAACCTATTTTTGTTTTGATGTAGTTTGAGAATTTTGTGTATTTTGAGACAGTCTCACAGTGTAACCCAGGCTGACCTCAAACTCACCATCCTCCTGTCTCAGCCTTCTGAGTACTGAGAGTTCAGCTATGAGCTGGCACATCCAGCAGGAACATGTTATTGAATAGATTCATGCATTATGTTCGTAGCATTCTTCTCTTCATGACCCAAACATGCAGGAGTATACTTTTTTGGGAGGGCCTCATCTCTGCAGACATCTCACTCATACTCATCAGTTAAATTATTTATTGGTCCAACTCATCAGATACACAACATTCTTTGTGAACACCAGTCACGTACTTGGGGACATAAAGATAAGTAAGACAGAGTTCCTGGCATTGAATCACTTGAGCAGTAGGGGAAATGATTTATTTTTTAAAAACATAAATAAATAAACCA
Organism: Peromyscus californicus insignis; assembly: GCF_007827085.1. Lineage (NCBI taxonomy): Eukaryota > Metazoa > Chordata > Mammalia > Rodentia > Cricetidae > Peromyscus > Peromyscus californicus. The sequence goes on from NW_026294606.1 coordinate 13,643,484, forward strand.
AGCAAGATAATCCTCGCTGTAGTCCCAGCACTCAGAAAGTGGAAGCCGAAGGGTCTTGAGTTCGAGGTCAGCTTGAGATGCATAGTAAGATTCTGTTTCAAAAATAAGGTTTTTAAAGTCATAAGAGATCATTTTTCTCATCCAGTCATAAAATTATGAAAAGATTATGGAAATGACTGGATTTTTATTAAATAAAGTACAAGTTTTTAAAGCTGTAATGTGAATGACCTTCTGGTGAAATATGGTTTCAATCAAATGGAGCCCATTTCCTAAATGGAGAATGCTTTCCTTGAACACAACAAGCAAGAACAGAGTCAAGCCCCAACTGCCAGCCTCCTCAGCAGGTGGCAGAATGCCAGATTCTCAGACACCTTTGAAAGTCTAAACAATCACTGGATAAAGACATCTGTATGTGTCTACTCTCTTAAAACAGTATTTGAATTTTTGTTGACTACAGTTCTTTTTTGAAATGGGGAACTAGGGGCTAGAGAGATGACGTAGCAGTTAGTTGTGCTTACTAGTCTTGCAGAGGTTTGGGTTTTGTTCCCAGCATCCATGTCAAAAGAATCACAACCACCTGTAACTCCAGCTCCAGGAGATCTGACACCCTCCTCTGGCCTCCTCATGCAACTATGCTCATGTGCACACACACACACACACACACACACACACACACACACACACACACACACACACATTAAAATAAATAAAAATAAAATATGTCTTTAAAAAGAAAGAAAGAAAAACACTAATTGAATACAGAATGCCAGAGAAGTATCACTCTTGCCTCGAAAACAGAAATATAAATCTTAAAAGTCTGTAAATAAGCTGTCTGAAAAATCACATGCCTGAGGTGTGTTATTAGTTCCTCACTACTGCTGCTGCTAATGATTGTGAAATGAATCAGAATCACAGCAGACTCTGTGGAGTGACATTATGTGACTTCTTCTTAACCATGGGAGACTTCACCATGGCCCAAGAGAGTCTAGAAGACACTTAAAAAAATAGTGATCGATCTATTTTTATTTTATGTGTGTAGATGGCTTTGCCTATAAGCATTGTCGTACACTACACACATGCAGTTCCTAGAGAGGCCAGAAGAGGGTGCTGGATCATCTGGAACTGGAGTTACAGATAGTTGTGAACCACCATGTGAGTGCTGGGAACTGAACCCAGGTTCTCTGCAAGAGCAACAAGTGCTTTTAACCACTGAGCCATCTCCTCAGGCCCTGCAGATACTGATTGTCCTGTCCTGGGGTGCAGCTAACAGCCAGGGCCAGCGAGATGGCTTGGTGGGTAAAAGCGCTTACTTTTAAGGCTGATGACTTGAGTTTGATACCTGGGACCCAACGGCAGAAAGTGAGAGTCAGCTCCGACGAGAGGTCTACCGACTGCCTCTGGTGTGCTATGGTATGCGTGCACAATAAGTAAACCATCATAATTTTTAAAAATAAACCTTGGTTGGATATTTAACACTGAGGGATATAGGGTATCTTCAATTTTTCAAAACTAATAGCTATTTTAGTTTATAATCATCAATGCTATGAACATCACATCTCATAAACACATAGTACAAAATGGCACAAGTATGTTTAAGGCCATTCATGTGTGTTTAGTTTTGTCAGTTATGACCCAGTTGTCTTTGAGTTGTATCATAATGTCCATTTTTTGGCTAAAACATAGACCTCTGTCTCACAGTTTCTGAGGATCAGAAATCTGGGAGTGACTTACCTGAGTCTTTTGCTTTAGTTGACAGCATCAGCAAAACTTGAAAGTGACCTCAGACACGTTGACCATGGGAAAAGTGTGAGCAACTCAAAAGAACAATAACAACAAATGTAAGATTAAATTAAACTTAAAATGTGCTGACAATGGTTTGCTGCACAGACATGAGGATTAGAGTTCAGACCCCCACACTCTATGTAAAAGCCTGTCAGGTGGCCAACTTGCAATTCCAGCACTCTGGAGGCATAGAGGGGATCCCCAAAGTTAGCTAGACCAGCAGAATCCGCAAGGTTTGAGTTCAATTAAGAGACCCCGCTTCAATAAACCAAGTGAGGAGAGAAAAAGAGAGATCATGGAAGATACCAGACATCAACCTTTGCATGCCCTCACACATATGCACACACACATACACGTGTAAATATATATATATATACAAGCAAGAACACCACACATATACATGCCTCAAAACTATAAAAATAAATTAAAATTAAAGGAGGATGAAAAAGTATAGTGAGTTTTGCCACTAATAAGAAAATTGAAAAGTTTCAGGAGAAAGGAGATCTAGGAAGTGAAATAGGGGAATCAAGAATGAAATTAAGATAGAGGACTCAAGCCGGGCGGTGGTGGCGCACGCCTTTAATCCCAGCACTCGGGAGGCAGAGGCAGGCGGATCTCTGTGAGTTCGAGGCCAGCCTGGTCTACAAAGTGAATTCCAGGAAAGGCGCAAAGCTGCACAGAGAAACCCTGTCTCGAAAAACCAAAAAAAAAAAAAAAAAAGATAGAGGACTCAAGAGCCAACGTGCCTAGTTCCTCCTCCTTGACCCAGGTGGGTTGTCACACCACACCTTGTACTAGTCTTCTACTTGAAGAGAGATAGTAAGAGTACCTGCCTTGAGGATGCCTGCCTGCTCACAGGACTTTGCATATTAACCAGCATCCTTACTGCAGGGACCAGCATCACTGGTACTTGTTATCAGTCCATAGATGGGAACTCCAGAATGATGTAGGGAGAAGTGATGTTCTAGTGTGTCTGTTGTCAAAATGAAACACCCCAGAAACCAGGTAATTTAGAGTCCAGGAGTCCAAAGATGGAGTGTTGGTGCCTGGTGAGGGCCATCTTGCTATATCATAATATGTTGAAGGACATTGCTCAATGTAAGACAGACAGAGTTGGTGTGCTAGCTTGAGTCTCTCTTATAAAGACATGAACATCATCACAGAACTCTATCACCATGACCTCATCTTACCCTCATTATTACTCACCCCCCAAGCTCTACCTCCAATTTCATTAACATAGAACCTAGTGCTAAGTTTTCAACTTTGAGGCACGTTTAAATCATAGAAGGAAATAAAAGGCACAGGATTAGCCTTGAGGGTGCGTCTAGGAAGAGGGCAGAGGCTCTAGTTTAAGATGAGTGATGTTGACTAGCTCTCAAAGTCTCAGTGAGCCAAGTGTCCAGAATGTGGGCCACATCAAAGGATGTCTTAGCTCCAGGGTAACTAGACCAGATGCCTAGATTGTGATTGCTGAGGGGCAGGCAGGACTCAGGGGTTGTCTGCTCCAACTAACATTTAAAAGAAAGGCTTGAAGGAGGCTTAGAGAGCCTTATCTGTAATTCTAGCACTCTGGCAGGAGAAGACAGGAGGATCATGAATTCAAGGCCAGTCTGGGCTACCTAGCAAGCTCTTGTCTCAAAACTAAATAAATAAAATTAATAACAAACAAAAGGAAGATTTGTACAGCTCTTCAGCATCCAGTTCCTCCTTCTAAGAGTTCAGTTAACACTGATGATTCAAACTAAAATTAGATGCATCCTAGCTACCTTATAGCTGCCTCCCAGAACAAAGGAGAATTTTAAAAATCAACTCAATCTGCTCCAAATTAAAGAAGTTTAACATTTTATTACAACCTGTTGAGATTTCCCAAAACACACACACACACACACACACACACACACACACACACACACACACACACACACACACACACACACACATGCATGGACACTGACTGACATCCTTAAACATCCCTACCTAATTTGAAACATCTCTGCATAACCAGGTTTTCATGATTTCATCCTCCAAGTTTGAGCTCCGCAACACCCCAAACCCCGCAACACCCCAAACCCCGCAACACCCCAAACCCCGCAACACCCCAAACCCCGCAACACCCCAAACCCCGCAACACCCCAAACCCCGCAACACCCCAAACCCCGCAACACCCCAAACCCTGCAACACCCCAAACCCCGCAACACCCCGAACCCCACTTTCACGTGCTTCTGTTTCTCTGCCGTCTTCCTTCTCTGTAACTTTTCTGGCTTTGTCCCACTTGAACTGTTTTGTTTTATATTATTTTGGTGGGTTTTGTTTCTTTCAATGCTCCTGTTCCCATATTTACTGGATCCCACTGGGGAAAAAGAACATAACAGTGAGGGCAGGATGTGGCCCAGGAAGCCTTCCTCCTCTTGCAAAATTGAATCAAATCCAAATCCAAATATTTATTTAATCTAAAATGAAAACTGCCAAAGAAAAGTCCCAACTGCTTTGCCATCATTCTGACCTGTAGTCAGTCCACTCGAAGAGTCTCTCCTAGAATCCTTCACTATTTGAGTGGATTGTCCAGCCCTATAAGGCAAGGCCATAGACACCAAGGAACACTGGGGGTTCTGACCCAGCTACTCACGAGGGTGTGTTAGTTTGAATGTAATTAACCCCCATAAGCTCATAGGGAGTGGTACTATTAGGAAATGTGGCCTTGATGGAGGAAGTGTGTCACTGTGGAGGTGGACTTTGAGATCTCATATATGGTCTCAGTTAACTTCCTGTTGCCTGCAGATATAGGACTCTCAGCTCCTATATCTGCCTATTTGCACCATGACAATAAAGGACTAACCCTCTGAAAATGTAAGCCACCCTAATTAAATGTTTTTCTTTTATGAGAGTTGCCATGCTGGGCAACTTCAATTAAAGGCTGGCGCATGCCTTTAATCCCAGCACTTGGGAGGCAGAGGCAGGCGGATCTCTGTGAGTTTGAGGCCAGTCTGGTCTACAGAGTGAGATCCAGGGCAGGCTCCAAAGTTACACAGAGAAACCCTGTCTCGAAACAGAATAAAATAAAATGTTGCTGTGGTCATGGTGTCTCTTCACAGCAATACAAATCTCATCTAACACAGAGGGTGTCCATAAGAAGAAAGAGTCCCAAAGATCCATAGGCATGTGTGCATATATCCCCACCATACCATGCACATAACATACAAATTACATACACGTGACACATAGATCACAAGTACTACACATGTATGTGTGGTATATGGCCTTATTGAATATATTAAATAAACAGGGTAACTGCAGAGGGTGTGTTTTCATGTGATTCAATGTAAATCACAAAATATTTTAGACATGCTGATCTATAATGAGCACCCCCACATGCTTATACCTCAAAATTTCACAAATCTTCTCATATTGACTTTATATTTATGTACATTTACATATTTATTCCATCAACTTTACATCTTGATACAACAAGTGATTTGCATGTGTATGCTTGTATATTGGTATGTGTACATGTGTGTGGGCAGGTATACACACATGTGTATGCGTGTGGTGGGTTGCCCATAGATGTCTTCCTCTATGCCTACCTACCTTTCATTTTTGAGATGGGCTCTCTCACTGAACGTGGAGCTCATCGATTTGGCACACCTAACTGGTCAGCAAGCCCCAGGGATTCTCCTGTCCCTGCCACCCTAGTACATGCAGTCACACCTAGCTTTTTATGAATCTGGGGATTCAGGCTCAGTTTCTCATGCTTGCCTGGCAAGCACTTTACTGACTAATCCATCTCCCCTGCCCCTTACTAACGATTTTTAAGTCTGTTCTTTCTCAGAAGTATCTGGCCTTAGATATGCTGCTTGGGTAGGAAGTCACCCCTCAGCAGCAGCAGTACCCACCTTGTGGCCAAGCCACGGCTTCTTCAACTGACCTCCTTCTTCCTCCAACACTCCTGGCAGGAATGAAGACATTCTAGAGGGACTCTGGCGCTTTGGCTCTCAGGCTATGGAACCAATGGGCCTGAGAAATTAGAATCTCCCCAGGAATCTCAGGCTAGAAGGAAAGCCCTGAAGCCTAGGGCCAGCCAAAAAGTGAGCTTGCCTCCCTAAAGAGATGTCTCACCATTTGAACAACTTTTTAGACAACCTTGCAGGAGAGACTGGAACCAAGAAATGATGGGTCAGCATTGGGCAGGACCATGCTTTGACCAGGACTGCTTAGCAATGCATACCTCATACCCTCTATTTAAACCTGAACTTGAAGATAAGATTGTGAAGATGGACTTGGGGGTCCATTTTATTTGTTCCTCTTCATGACGTGGCCACACTGAGTAAGCGTCCCTTCTCTTTCCACTGTTAATTGCCTCTAGGGTCATATGACTGGTATCCTGGGGACAGACAGCTGAGCCTAGCTTGTTAGGACTGCTAGGGTGCAAGTTCTGAACCAAACAACTCCAGTAACACCTGCACAGTGTTGGGTATGTAGGTCCTTCTCCTGGATCTCCTGATGATTGGGACATGAATTGTCCCTGCCCCATGGTGTGAATAACACTCCTGCAATGGCCTGCCCATCCTCCATGCCTCCAACCCTCTGTGGAAGCCCACCCTGTACCAGATGCTCACAAGCTGCCCATGTAATCCAGAGGCCAGCTCAACACATCTGACCTTGACGAGAGAGGCTCTGTCACTCTGGTACGCATCTGGCACAAACCCCACTGGCCATGACGATGGTTAACCAGTGAACTCTGTTCTAAATGCCAAAGGTCAGGAAGGTGTCAGGGGCCACCCTGCAAAGCCTCCCACACAGTACCCACCAAAGGGAAAACCTGAGCTGCAGGGGGTCACTCCCAGCCTTTGTTCAGTTGAACAAGACCAGTGGCTAGTGTAGTGGGCAGAGTGGAGGTCCTGGGAAGACCAAGTAAACAAATATGATTCCTCACCCAGAAAACTCAGCAGGGCAGCTGCTGACCTACTTAGACGGCCTTTGTCCATTCACAGCAAATATTCTGAAAGGCCTCTGTGGAATGCGGCTGCTCTTCTGCACTGTTAGCAGCCAGACACTCTGAAGAGGTGGATGAAGGCAGCTTTGACAAAGCCCTGTTGTCCTTCCCAATGCTGAGTGAGTCAGAGGCACTTGGAAAGGTGAAAGGCCCTCCTACTGTTCAATATGAATGGAGTCCAGATTTGGAATGTTCCCCAAATCCCCAGCAAATAGATCGGATGGGCCCAGAAGGGGCCGAGTCAGCATTCCTAACAAGAGTTTGTCTTGCTTTGCTGGGAAACACTTGACAAAAGCTGGTGAAGGGGCCTGTCAGTCAGACACTTCCACACAAGCATGAAAAGACCTGGGTGGGTTCAGATTTCCAGCATATGAGGGTCATGCACCTGTGATCTCCAGCGCATGGTGGTGGCATGTTCTGGTAGACATATGGTGTCAGCCTCTGGCCTCCACACACAAGCACATCCTAACACATGCATGTACAAAGAAAAATCCAGTGAAAGTAGAGTCTGCACTCACATGTCCTTTGACTTACAGAAGCTTCTCAGTTTCAGGAGGTCCCATTTATTAATTGTCTATCTCAGTGTGCTACTAGTATTATATTTAGGAAGTGGTCTCCTGTGCCAATGCATTCAAGGCTACTTCCCACTTTCTCTTCTATCAGGTTCAGTGTAACCAGATTTATGTTGAGGTCTTTGGTCTACTTGGACTTGAGTTTTGGGCATGGTAATAGATGTGGATCTATTTGCAGTCTTCTACATGTTGACATCCAGTTATGCCAGCACCATTTGTTGAAGATGCTTTCTTTTTTCCACTGCACAGTTTTGGCTTCTTTGTCAAAAATCAGGTGTTCATAGGTGTGTGGATTGATGTCAGGGTCTTCAATTTGATTCCATTGGTCCACATGTCAGTCTTTCTAAAGTTTGTATCTTATCAATAATAAGTCCTTCTAAGGTTTGTATCTTATCAGCCAAATTTTCATATTTGGCACAGTTACCAAACCATTTTTAATGGTAAAATATGAAATACCAAACTGATACTAGTTAGAATTGACATTATGTCAATCTTAGCTAAGTTGATTATCCCTTCTTTTATTTTTTCCATTTTCAAATCATTCATAGTAGCACTATACAGAGACCTAACGCCCCTGCATTGTGATAGTTCCAATTCTTAACATGGAAAAGACTTTTCTTTCTAATACTACTAAGCTCTCTCCTTAAAAATTTCCCAGGTGTCGGCCGGGCGGTGGTGGCGCATGCCTTTAATCCCAGCACTCGGGAGGCAGAGCCAGGTGGATCTCTGTGAGTTCGAGGCCAGCCTGGGCTACCAAGTGAGTTCCAGGAAAAGGCGCAAAGCTACACAGAGAAACCCTGCCTCAAAAAACAAAAACAAAAACAAAAACAAACAAAAAAAAATTCCCAGGTGTTTCATCAGATCAGATGACTTCTCAGTTTGTCCACAACAGCAAGCTCAGAGTCCCTTCCACAATTCCCAAGTGCAAACCCACCCTCTGAAGTCCCATGAGCAGTAGTGCAGGCTGGTGTGGCTTTTCCATTCCTGTGGTTGTGCCCCATGTTGGAATGCCAGATGTTGTTTTTCCATTGGCTTAGAGGCTACACCTGAACCTCCCGATATTTTAACTACCATCTGTGCCCTGTGGTCCCACAGTCAGTGCTCCACTACCCAGGCTGCAGCCTGGCAAGATTTCTGTCCCACCATCACAGGCTGTCACTGTTGCCAAATTTAGTTTTCAACTAAGTCTCTATTGTTCTATATATCAATAAAGACTTGAGAGTCAGATGGAGTGAAAACCTGATAGCTCAGAGGGGCTGAGAAGCAACCAGCTGACCTTCCTTTTGGCCAAAGACCCAGCAAGAGAGCATCTTGTCATTCATCCCAAACCAAAAAAGACTGAATCTCTAAGTCCCTCCCTACTCCCTCCTGTGCATCTCTCTATCTGTCTTCCTGGGTCCTCCATACTCTCTATGGCTAATTTTTGTCAGCTAGTCACTGGCCACGCCTCCTGATCCAAAGTTGATTTTATTAACATAGTCTCGGGGTTTCACAGTGCAATCAAATATTCCACAACCATCAATAGCCAATAGTTCAGCAGTAAGGCCCCATGAGTTCTTCCCTCTTCCATGACTGACAGGGCCAGTCCTGTACAGGTAACCATAGTTATTATATACATATTGTTAAAAATGGTTGTTTCACATCTAGAAAATGCCATTCACAGCTCTTTATACCATCTCTCAGCCCTTACATACTTCCTATCCCCTCTTTTGCAATGTTCCATGAGTCTTATGAGGGGTAGTATAAACATTTTGCTTAGGACTGAGCACTCAACCATAACTTGCTCTCATCATCTTGGGCATTCATGAACCTCCTCATTTACAATTGTTCACAACCATCAGTCTTAGCTGAGTAGGACTGAGAGCAGCCCACTGTTCATAGCCATCAAGCTTGGTTGAGCAGGACTGAGAGCAGCCCACTGTTCACAGCCATCAGTCTTGGTTGAGTAGGGCTGAGAGCAACCCACTGCTCACAGCCATCAGTCTTGGTTGAGCAGGGCTGAGAGCAACCCACTGCTCACAGCCATCAGTCTTGGTTGAGCAGGGCTGAGAGCAACCCACTGCTCACAGCCATCAGTCTTGGTTGAGCAGGGCTGAGAGCAGCTTCACAGCAGCAGCAGACTCTTGAGGACACTTCACTGAGTGAAAGAAACCAGATACAAAAGAACCCATGACCTGTGACTCCATTTTTATGAATTTATTGAACAAAAAGAGTTCTTGGAAGAGAAGCACAGGGCCAGCCAGTTGCTTCTGCTAGAAGAGAACAGATTGGGAAGGGGCATGGCGACTGAATGACAAAGTGTCCTGTGGATGGCGTTCTGGTCCCACGGGTAGATGAGATTTCTCCAAACTTGTTGAATGATATACCTTAATTGGGACATTTCTGTGTATGAAATTTTCCTCCAAAAAAAGTGAGAAGTAAACATGAAATTGTAATTAATAAATTGCATGTTGAAGTACTTAAGAAAGTTGAGTATCACTGTCTACAATGTACTTTAAATGCATGGTAACACAAGAGGGGCTGACGGTGAACAATGGGATATGTGGACAGACTGACAGCCAATGAAGCAAATGTCATATAACATTAACGGTGGAACAGGGCTCATGTGAGTATTTCTTTAAAACTTTAAATGTTTCTGTAGTTTAACTTTTTTAATATGGAATGTTGAATCAAGTAGAACACATGTGGAAAGTTTAAAATACGTCCTGCTTTATGTTTCTTGTTAGTAGTTCAGTTTCCTGTATGCTTTCCCCCACGCATGGCTTCAGGACACTAGAGAATATGGTATAAGGAATGGAGGAGAGATTGGGGAAGGCAGGAGAAGGACGAGAAAGGACCTGAAAGGTGATGGCTAAGAAGTCTGTCTGTCTGGGCTCTACAGAGAGGCAGAACTAGTAGAAGACAGGCACTGCAGTGGTCAGTCTGTGTTGTCAGCTTGAATCTCAGAACCAAGGAGACTGAGACAGACCTCTGAGTGTATCGATAAAGGGCATTCAGAGAAGATTCATTTGTTTGCAGGGGAGATCCCTCTGAATGTAGGCAGTGCAGCATCATGGGAGGGACCCCAGGATGTAGCATAGTGGGAAAGGAAGAGTGCTGTGGGATGGTCTTTCTGTATGCTGTGAATATATACCACTACCATTAGTTAATAAAGAAGCTGCCTTGACCTATGGCAAGTGGAAAATCCAAGAGAGATACAGAGAGAAGAAAGGCGGGATCAGAGGAGATGCTGTGAGCCGCCGCCTGAGAAGCAAGATGTAATGGAATACAGGTAAAGCCATGAGACACGTGGTGATACACAGAATAATAGAAATGGGCTTGAGCTGTGGTGGCGCACGCCTTTAATCCAAGCACTCAGGAGGCAGGGGCAGGCAGATCTCTGTGAGTTCAAGGCCAGCCTGGTCTACAGAGTGAGTTCCAGGACAGCTCCAAAGCTACACAGAGAAACCCTGTTTAAAAAAAAAATGGGTTGATTTAAGATGAATGAGCTAGTTAGTAATAAGCCTGGGCCATAGGCTAAACAGCCTGTGATTAATATAAGCCTCTGTGTATTTATTTGGGACCAAATGCCCATGGGACACAGGGAAACTTCTGACGACAGGAGAGGATGAACTGAAGGAGAGCATCTCTTTCTCTGCTACGTGACCCACATCCACACAGTTCTGCTCTGCCACATCTTCTCCACCACACCTTCCCCGCTGTGACAGACTAAGACCCCTGAAACCAGGCATCACAACAAATCTTTCCTCCCTTGCACTGCTTTCTCAGGTGTTCGGATCTCAGTGAATAGAAAGCTGATATGTGTAACAGACATTGGACTTGTGTGATCAATGGGGCTGCCTAGAAAAGTCCAGAATCCACCAGGGACTGTCGTCTGTGAGTGGGGTTTCTTCTTCCACTGGGAAGCCTCTGTTCATATTTTGAAGTCCTTCAATTAGTTGAACCATGCCCACCCAGATCATTTTGTAGAATCAACTGACAATCTTATTACAGAACACCGTGACAGGAACTGGGGACGTAGCTCAGTTGGTAACGTGCTTGCTTAGTACACGTCTGTCATCTCTTGGCTCCTAAATTGAGATGGGTAGGCAGAGACAGGAAGAGCTCCCAGAAGCTCTCAGTTGCCAGCTAGCTTGGCATGTGCAGCCACAAACAACAACAAAAATAAGGTGGAAAGTGAGGACCGAGTGGCATTCAGGATTGTCCTCTGGTCTGCACACATGGACTGTGACATGTGTCCACTAGCACTCACATAGACAAACATACACACAAAAAACTTTGTAAAGATGTTTTACAGTGTGCTGTGGAGCAAGAACACACACACCACTTTCTAGTGTGAGAGTCTTTTCAAGCTCATAGGAAGACAGGCACACAGAGAACAATAAAGCGACCTTCCAGTCTCCCAGGAAGTATGCTGGGAGAATGTGCAGTTAAAGGCTGGCACTTGCATGTGGGATGGGGTTTTGAGTAACTATTGCCAATTTTCCAAATAAACCAAGAAGCAGATTTTATTGCCTTTGAACATGAAAAGGCAATCAAGAGCCTGCCTAGCTCGTTACTGCTTCTCGTGGTTCTATGCCTGTGGGATTGCAGAGGCCAAACTTCAGCAGAGGCCCGTGAGATCCAAATTGCTTTCACATTAGGCAGCAGGAAAGCTTGAGTACCTAGCTTGTCTCAATTGTGGTTAATAAGAACCATATGCAAGACTCCAGCCAAACTTTCCTTTTCTACAGGTCTGGTAACCATTTATAAATTTTCCCAATGAGCTAAAAATATGATTTATATGCGTATTTTATCCATTAATACCTTTGATAAACGAGTGTGTTCTGCCTGAGATAGACCCTGTGTGATGAAAACGAATCTGCACATGCTAACGTGGGATACAGGAAACAGCTCTGTGTCCTTTAAGAATGAATGAAGCCCTCATGGCTGGTGGTAGAGTCAAGCCTGGCCTCTGGGGGCCTCCTCTTCATCCTCCACAGGATTAGGGCCTTGTCCCCAGAAGAACATCCCCAAAGCTCCACTGTTTGCTTTGTCTCTTCCCAGGCAGGCGTAGGCTAAGAGTAGCCAGTATCCTTCTCCCAAGTGTGGGAGGGCCTGCACACCCCTCCCCGGTCTGGGGAAACCTGTCTCTCCTGGTGAGCCAACAGATCACTTCCTCAATAAGTGCAGTATATGATACACAGTGTGCACACAGCTCACTAATGACTGTACATCAACCATGTATCACAGCTGCACATACCACCACAGACACCAATTATTCACCCCATCACAAGTACACACACTACAAACACTGCATGCCATACACACCACACAGCATATATTATATACATTATGTTCACACACCACACACCACCACAGGTACATACACACTACAAACACTGCATGCCATACACACCACACAGCATATATTATATACATTAAGTTTACACACCACACACCACCACAGGTACACACACTGCAAACACTGCATGCCATACACACCACACAGCATATATTATATACATTATGTTCACACACCACACACCACCACAGGTACATACACTACAAACACTGCATGCCATACACACCACATAGCATATATTATATACATTATGTTCACACACCACACACCACCACAGGTACATACACTACAAACACTGCATGCCATTCACACCACACAGCATATATTATATACTGTACTCATAGATATCCCACATACACATCACAGGCACACACACACACACACACACACACACACACACACACACCACATACTACATATATTATATACTGTACTCATAGATATCCCACATACACATCACAGGCATGCGCACACACACACACACACACACACACACACACACACACACACCACATACTATATATACTATATACCGTACTCATAGGTATCCCACATACCAATATTTACACATCACAGGCACATACACACACCACATTATCTGTAGTCAAAACATCATCCACATATATCCACACTATACTACATTATACACACACAGACACACACAATTCCCATGTATTCACACTACACCACATACATATCACTCACATATAATATGCATGTATGCCCACATTGCAACACACACACACACACATACACACACACATGCATCACAGACACAACACCATATGCACTAGAAAGTTCAGCTCACATCTTTCTTGAGAATAACCAGAGGCAAAGCCTTTCAGAGACTGAAGAATATATGCCAGAAGTTCAAAGCAAAAATTGTATATTAATAAATTATCCACCAGTGCTATAACCCTCCCCACCCCACCGCCACTCCGCACTGCAGCTTGTTCCTTCAGCTTATGCTGACCAGCAAACCCAGCCGTTAACCCCACTGCTACATTCACAGTGGGTTAAACTCCCCAGGCCCCAGTTTTTCATGCTCGCTCACTTCAGACTTATGACAAGAGTTACCTGGCAAGGCGTAAGCTCAGGAAATGTTGAGTTTAGGAAATGGCTGCACAGCCCAGCACTGAGCAGAAACCCTCCCAGTGCCTGAAAACAATCTTACTCTGGTGGGGAATGCTCTCGGCAAGTAGATTTTGTTAACATTCATCCTAAAGCCAGGGACAACTCACAGAAGAAATGCAAGGGGCAATCACAATCAGAGAATGTAAACTAAGAGCTCAATTGCTTCCTTCAGAGAGAGGGACAGGGACGTTGAAGGCTTTCAGAGGCCCATGCTGAGCATGGTCAGGGAAAGGTTGGAACATAAACTGCACCAACCTTTTAGATGTCATCTTGGAGTGATGGGCCTCTGGGAATCTTTAGAACTATTTTCCCAGGATCTCAGAGCAATGGGCAGCAAGCAAAAGTACAGGGACAGAGGCCTGAGGAGATGGTCCCATGGGTAGAGTGCTTGTCGCTCAAGTGTGAGGACCAGAGCATGTACGAAAAGACTTTCAGAGGCCCCATTAGGAGGAAGGTTTTATTGCGGGTAAAGAGAGAAAATCCAGAGGCATCTGGAAGAGTCCAGAGCAGAGAGAAAGAGAAACAGATGGGACATGACCAGGGCTAGGGAAGTGAGAGAGCAGGAGAGAACAATGGGAATCACAAGCGAGAGAGCAGGGTGAGAGGGCAGAGACCAGGGAGCAGAGAGATAGAGAGAGAGCAGAGAGACAGTGAGAGAGCAGAGAGACAGTGAGAGAACAGAGAGACAGTGAGAGAGCAGAGAGACAGTGAGAGAGCAGAGAGATAGAGAGAGAGCAGAGAGATAGAGAGAGAGCAGAGAGATAGTGAGAGAGCAGAGAGACAGTGAGAGAGCAGAGACCAGGGAGCAGCGGGATAGAGAGAGAGCAGAGAGATAGAGAGAGAGCAGAGAGATAGAGAGAGAGCAGAGAGATAGAGAGAGAGCAGAGAGATAGAGAGAGAGCAGAGGGATAGAGAGAGAGCAGAGGGATAGAGAGAGAGCAGAGAGATAGAGAGAGCAGAGAGATAGAGAGAGAGCAGAGAGATAGAGAGAGAGCAGAGAGATAGTGAGAGAGCAGAGAGATAGTGAGAGAGCAGAGACCAGGGAGCAGAGAGATAGAGAGAGAGCAGAGAGATAGTGAGCAGAGAGATAGTGAGAGAGCAGAGAGATAGTGAGCAGAGAGATAGTGAGAGAGCAGAGAGATAGTGAGAGAGCAGAGAGATAGTGAGAGAGCAGAGAGACAGTGAGAGAGCAGAGACCAGAGAGCAGAGAGACAGTGAGAGAGCAGAGAGACAGTGAGAGAGCAGAGAGACAGTGAGAGAGCAGAGAGACAGTGAGAGAGCAGAGAGACAGTGAGAGAGCAGAGACCAGGGAGCAGAGAGATAGAGAGAGAGCAGAGAGATAGAGAGAGAGTAGAGAGATAGAGAGAGAGCAGAGAGATAGAGAGAGAGCAGAGGGATAGAGAGAGAGCAGAGGGATAGAGAGAGAGCAGAGAGACAGTGAGAGAGCAGAGAGATAGTGAGAGAGCAGAGAGATAGAGAGAGAGCAGAGACCAGGGAGCAGAGAGATAGAGAGAGAGCAGAGAGATAGAGAGAGAGCAGAGAGATAGTGAGAGAGCAGAGAGATAGAGAGAGAGCAGAGACCAGGGAGCAGTGGGATAGAGAGAGAGCAGAGAGATAGTGAGAGAGCAGAGAGATAGTGAGAGAGCAGAGAGATAGAGAGAGAGCAGAGAGATAGAGAGAGAGCAGTGGGATAGAGAGAGAGCAGAGAGATAGAGAGAGAGCAGAGAGATAGTGAGAGAGCAGAGAGATAGTGAGATAGCAGCGAGACAGCGTGTGTGAGGAGCGAAGGGTGAACAAATCGTGGAGTTTATAAGGATGAGTAGCTGGGGGTAGGGACTCCTTTGGGGTGTGGAAAATCCATTTCACACATTCCTGAGGAATACTGGCTTTTATCTAACCTCCAGAAATCCTTCAACAGTCCAGCTTGAGCTCCTTTTTAGACATACGAAGATCTTGAGACTTAACAGAGTACATGGCACACGCTGGGAACTCTGCACATGGGTTTCTGACTCGCATTTCCCTATCTCTGGATGTTCTTCTGTGTTATGGTGTGTGTGTGTGTGTGTGTGTGTGTGTGTGTGTGTGTGTGTGTGTGTGTGTGATCCTTTTAGGGTTGAGTGACTTTGCACAGAATGGCTGAGCCATTGTTGAAAGAGTCCTCATGGATGGAAGTGGAGCTGTCTCCATATCGTTTTACGCACAGGTATGTATGTGTGGCATGTATGCATGTTTGCATGTGAGGAAGGCACATGTGTGTTTGTGCATATGAAGGTCAAGGCCGACACTGGGAGTCTCTCTCTGACCCCCACCGCGGTAGAAGTCTCAGGTCTTGCATTCCCCAAAGAGAAGAATCCACCACACTGGGGCACTCATAAAGCAAGCAAATAATCGAGGTTCATTTCATCAGGCCGGAAAGAAAACTGAGTGTGTCCCAGAGTGCAATGGTACGGGCTGCCTCTGGTTAATCTGAACCTCCGGGGTGATAGTGACTGCCTTCCTAGAAAGGTAGAGGGTTTCTTAGGAGGATTCTCACCCACAATGCAGTCTGTTACAATCAGATGTAACAATATGTAACAAAATGTAACAATATGTATACAGGCATAGCTACCCACGCCAGGCCGCAGACTTTGAGAAAAGGCAGATGCTGCCTCCTTGCAGGCCCCTCCTCTTTCTTTAGGAACAGCATGAGGAAGAACTAACATCCTACTGTGCCTGGAATCTCTCTCCCTCTCCCTTGCAGCTGAGGGCAAGCCCAGCCTCCTGAGGGCCAGACCCAAGGCAACTTTGAATCACGACTATATTTCCTTACCTAGTGCCCTCCTGCCTGACTCCTAGCACATGGGCTTGGTCACGGGGCATGGAACCACACTTGTTCCCCTTGGAAACCTTTGAGAACGAGAAGTCTCTTTGTTCTCCGACACTGGTGGCTTTCTCTGGCCAGCTACAGTGTGAGGTTCTAATTCTGAGGGGTGGTCCGTCCCCGCTGCTTTCTACCGGGCCTGGGATAGCTTTTTACCTTTTTTTTGAAATGAAAATTTGTTTATTTTGTTGTGTGTGTTTACGTGCTCAAACAAAGGCCAGAAGAAGACATTGCAAGGTCTCTCACTGAGATGGAAGTTTGCTCTCTCCTCCTGTTTCCTCAGCCCTGGGATTACAGGCACAAGCACAGCTTTTTACATGGGTGCTGGGGATTTGAACTTGGGTTTTTATGCTTGCTTGGCAAGTGCTCGTACCCACTAAGCCATTGTCCCAGTCTAACACACACAAGCTGAGGAAGCAATGATGTGTTGTTGGTGTTTGTCTGGGTGGTCCCTGGGAGCTGGCTGGTCCTGTTGAGACTGGCTGTATTTTTTTTTCCAGAGCCCTGTCTTGTCTCCTATGGGGTCAGCTTGGCTGTCACCATCCCTGCAAGCTCTCCCACTGACCTTCCCCAGTGTTCCTGCCCTCTCTATCTTAACCCTGACGTCTATGCTAACCCTAGCATTCACTTTCACCTTTAATACTGACATGTATCAGTGCCTGACAGGAAGGCCACCCAAGACCTACACTACTGCCCTCTGTCCATGGAAAAGTCTCCTTTCCGGTATGAAATTCCACACTGTCCTTGGGTCTGAATGCAACAGAGCAAACGTCGACCTCACCTGTGTGACGTCCTGCCCTGTCTACCCGCTAGAACCAGGAGAAAAGCGAGCCTGCACAGCACTGGGAAACAGCCACAAGCAGTTCATCCTCTTGTGCACTATAATTTGGGCAC
Organism: Peromyscus californicus insignis; assembly: GCF_007827085.1. NCBI lineage: Eukaryota > Metazoa > Chordata > Mammalia > Rodentia > Cricetidae > Peromyscus > Peromyscus californicus. Next base: position 13,661,061 of record NW_026294606.1, read on the forward strand.
CAAAAACCCAGTCTTGAGGCAGTCCCTAAGTCCCTGGAGTATGTGATAAAATAACGTATTGTCTCCAAGCCTGAAAATGTTCCCAAGGTTGTTCATGAAGAGACTCCGTATTCGTTTCTGTCCTTGTTTGGTTTCTGTTGCCGTGACCAAAATCAACCTGGAAAGGAAAGGGTTTGTTTCGGCTTACACTTCCAGGCCAGTCCATCACAGAAGCAAGAAAGGGCAGGAGGTCAAGGCAGGAACCTGGAAACCAGAACTGGAGCAGAAGCCATGGAGGAATGCTGCTTGCTGAGTTGCTTTTATGTATATATATATATATATATATATATATATCTCACCCAGAACCTCTTGCCCAGGGGTGGCACTGCCCACAGTCACTTCCCAGGTGACTCTAGTTTGTGTCAAGTTGACAAAAACTAACCTGAATAGTTGTGACCTGCATGTTTGTGACCACGACTAGAAAGTGGTTGGGCTGATTCACCTCCCACACTGGAGCAGGGTCACATTTCCAAACACTGTTTGCAGAGAGGGGCAGATGTGCCAGCTGATACTGATGATCAACTTGACAGGATCTAGAATCGCCCAGGAGACCAGCCGTGTGTGAGGGAGCTTCCAGATGAAGTTAGCTGAGGTAGGAAACCCACCCTAAATCTGGACTTCACTGTCCCACGGGCTGGTGTCCTGTCCTGCACAAAAAGATGGCGACAGAGCACAAGCATTCAGTGCTCTCTGGTTCCTGGTTGAGGGTGCCATGTGACCCAATGCTTCAGGCTCCTACTGCTGTGCCTTCTATGGTGGACTGCATACACCCTTGAACTTTAAGCTGTAATAAACCTTTTCTCACATAAGTTGTTTTGGTCAGGGCAAGTACACACACACACACACACACACACACACACACACACACACACACACACACAACTACCAACTTTTCTCTAACCTTAAAGCCACCTTATCACTGTAGTTACAGCCACTAACATAGACATCCATAATAATTCTCTCCCTCTGGCCTCTGGCGTGTCTCCAAGTGTTGTGTTTGTTGTGGTGGTGGTTGTTGTTGAGACAAGGTTCCTCTGTGTAACAGCCCTGGCTGTCCTGGAACTCCATTTGTAGACTAGGCTGGCCTCAGACTCACAGAGATCTACTTGCTGGCCTCTGCCTCCCAAGTGCCGGGATTAAAGGTGTGCACCACTACACGGCTCAGTGCTTGGGCTCACAGCTGCGTTCTAAGCAGGAAGGATGCGCTGTCAGAAGGGCGCAGCCACACTTACCTTCTTTCCTTGATCTTAGCCCCACAGTCATCAGTGGCTAAGAGGGCTCTGCACACTGCTTTTGTTTTGTTTAACTTTTCCAACGCTAGAGGGAAAGTAAAGGTTGAACCAAACCCAAGCTTTTACATCCACCTTCATCTCCCCTATGAAAATGAAAGTTCTAGAGCTTACACCCTAGTGGCGAAACACGGCCATTCAAATAAACGCTCATTGACAAAAGGCAGGTCAAATGAATATTTTTTATTTAACGTAATTTCTTTATTGATTCTTTGGAAATTTCACATCATGCACTCCAGTTCTGCTCACCTCCCAGTCCCCCCATATCACCCCTCACCCCAAGAGAAAAATTTAAAAAATCAAAACAAAACAAGCAAACAAACAAAAACCAAACCAAACCAAACAAACAAACCCTCTTTGCTCCTCCATCTTTCCCCGTCTCCCACACCTCTTCATTTGTCTTGGTGGCATTGAAAGTGCAGTGTGTCACACAGCGTACCCTTTTGTTCAACCAGCTTTATTAGCATATGTTTGCTGCAATGAGTCACTGGTCTGGTTCAAGGCCTCTGGTGACTGGTACACCATCATCATTGGATCCTCACCAGAACTCCTCCCAGATATCCAGTGCCTGACCCAAGTCATGGAGATCCTGTGGGTATCATTCCACAGAATCAGTCTCTTCATGAGCTCCAGCAGGTCCTAGATGGGGTAGATGTTAGGATAGGCCAACCCAAGGCCCAGCTGTGAGCCCGGGTGGTAGCTGAGCTGGTCAGTCCCCACTGGGGCTGCCCCCCTTAGGTGAGGGGCAGAGTCAGCTCTCTTACTGCCATGCCATCAGGGCCAGTTCTCCCTCAACCCATGGTGAAGTCTGGGACCAGCTCTCCTGAGTATAGGGGCAAGCTCTCCCATGAGGGTCAGGGCCAGCTCTCTTGCTACAGTGTCCAGCAAGGGGCAGGACCAGCTCTCCTAGGGCCAGCAAAGGGTAGGGCTGGCTCAGCATACCTCTCTGATTTCAGCACGCATGGTTCCTATGGCCCACTGTGGTAACACGGGCCGCAGACATCAACACAGACCCCAACTGCAGCAGGTCCATGGACCCAGACACGGCCCTCAGCAGCAGCTCCAGCCCAGATGACATCACAACTCCGGGTGGCTGCACAGGCCACTCAGATCAGGTTGGCTCTGGGGCACCCAGACACCAACAAGGCCACAGGTTGTGGCCCAGACCCTGGGCTTCCATGTGACCTTTGATGGCAGCACAGGCCTTGGACTTCAGCACAGACTACAGCTGCAACAAGACCATGGACCCAGACATGGTCCTTGGCAGCAGCCAGGTCTGGATGTCACCTTTGCCCCAGGTGGCAGTACAGCCCACCCAGATCAGCATGGCCCCAGTGGCAGGGTGGGTCTCAGACACCAGCATGACCCCAGGTGGCAGCCCAGGCCAGTCAAATGAATTTTAACTTAGCCACACACAGCCTGTTAGACATGCATCAAAAAGAACAGGTGATGGGGAAAATGGATGAAAGCTATATTGATGAATCGGAGAGAATTCTGTAACACCAAACAGATGAATCCTATACCTTGTGATCCCATTTTTAAAACAGTGAAGAGGAGTCCCTTACACATGAACATACCCATGCAGATAACACAGTTATCATGTGTGCAATGCCTACAGGGAGGGGAGAGGATTACAAGCAAAAACTGAAAACATTTTTTTTATTATTTACATTCGTTTTTAGATTTATTTCGTGTATATGAGTGTCTTGCCTGCATGTATGTATGTGAATCATATGTATGCCTGATGCTGGCAAAGGTCAGAATAGGGCATCAGATCCCATGGACCTGGAGTTACAGACAGTAGTGAACCATCATATGGGTACTGGGACTTGAACCACTGAGCCATCTCTCCAGCCCCTAAAAACAAAGTTTTTGAAAAGTAATCAGGGCTGGAAAGGTGGCTGGCTCAGAAAGGTGCTTGCTGTACAAGCCGGAGGACCTGAGTTCAGATTCAGGGACTGAATCTAAAAAGTTGGGACGGATGGCATGCTTGTGAATCCTGCTACTGGGGAGGCCGAGGCAAGACGAGCCCTGGGACCCACTGGCCAACCAGTCTAGCTGAAGTGAGGACTTCAGGTTCAGTGAGAGACCTCCAAAAATAAGGAGGAGAGCAACTGAGGAAGACATCTCTGACCTCCACACACGAGCACACATGTGCACATGTGGCACACACATACAGAAAGGAACATGAAAAGAGCCATAACACACTGGTTTTAAAAGATGTGTTTTTATATGTATGCCAGAAAACTTCTGGACAATATTCTTTTTCTTGTCTCTTACGTCAGGCTTACAAGACCTTGGCAAATTCCTACTTGTTTTGATTGTTCAGAAGATGTTCTGTCTCCAAAATGGAGCCAGAGATTGCCAGATATAATTTCACAAATGGACTTCTAGTGGTTTTCTGGTAAGAAAACAGCCTTTTCCATTCAAACCCCCAATTGCCATTTGGATCTCTATAAGGCTCTACGGTTTTTTCTTTCTATCTTGTGATTTTCCCCCCAGAGAAACAGATCTATAAGTGTTTCACTCTGGCACTCTTCCTGCTGAGAAAAATACTGCTGCATAGAAAATCGTCTCCGGGAAATTAAAAATCAATACTCTCTGAAAACAAAACTCAGATGGAAACTGTTGTTCTAGTCACATTGCCTTGGCCAGGCCGTGAACAAAGAGAGGTGAGCTATGGGCAAAGAGACATGAGGGGCAGGGGGCGTATCAGTGGGGAAAACACTTGCCATGTAAGCGCAAGGACCTGAGTTCAGATCCCCAGAAGCCGGGTAAAGCTGAGCACAGCAGCACATGTCTGTCCTCCCAGTGCACCTACAGAAAAATGGGAAGCTGAAACAAGGGAACCCGCAGTAGCTCACACACAGGCCAGCTAACACAGAGATAAGTAGCAAAGACTCCCTGTCTCAAACAAAGTGGAAAGGGAGAACCCACACACTGGCACATCACCCCACTCACACACATGAATGTATACACACACACACACACACACACACACACACACACACACACACACACGATTTTTTTTAAAGCAAATTAAACCCTTGTCTTTTCCAGCCTTAGGCTTCCCCTGTGTCTTTTTCCTTTGAGATCCCTTGCTATCCACATGGCTCCTCTGCATTTACCGATCTTGGTGGTGAAGTGTTTGGTTAGGGTCACCATGGCCTTGCTCTGTCATACTTTTTAAATTAAAATTTCTTCTTGTACCTTCTGACTTTGACTTTCTTTCAAAATTATTTTAAGAGCTTGAGACAAAATCTTTTGTTCTCCCTGTCTCTGTCTCTGTCTCTCTGTCTCTGTCTCTCTCTCTCTCTCTGTGTGTGTGTGTGTGTGTGTGTGTGTGTGTGTGTGTGTGTGTGCCCTCCTGGGTGGGGCAGTGGTGATGAATACATGCACACATGTGGAAGCCAGAGGTTGGCATCACTGTGTCTACCTCAATTGCTCTCCACTTTAAGGCAGGACCTCTCACTAAACCTGGACTTTACCAATTCAGCAAGACTGACTGGCCAGCAAGCCCCAAGGATTCCCCTGCCTCCACCTCCTAGTACTCCCCCGTGGTGGTGTGGAGTTAGAGGCCCACCATCGTACCTGACTCTTTACAGGGATGCTTGGGGTTCAAAAACCGATCCCTGTGCCTGTGCCGCAGACACTCTGCCCACTTAACCATCAATCCCTGTCATATTTTTATGAATTTTAAAGCGTTTTATACATGCAAGCAATGTACTTTGATGATATTTACTTTGCGCTCCTCCCCAGAAGTCCTCCCAGATCCATCCACACACTCTACCACCCTCCCAACTTCGTGTCTTTTTTAAAATAGTCCACTGCGCCCTGTTTGTGCTGCCCATATGTACTCACGGGCGTGGGGTCGTTCACTGGAGTGTGGTCAACTTACCAGGAGCCATACTTGTGAAAAAACTGATTGTCCCTCGCCAAAAAGCCATCAACTGTCAAAAAGTCCTCGGTTCGAAGTGATCCCTTCCCTCTCCATGCTGGAATGTTGACTGGCTTGATCTTGTACAGGTCTTGTCCAGCCACAGCTGTGGTTCATGAGTGCAGTGGTCGTTTCCAGAAGATACTGTTTGGCCCCTGTTTTCCCCAGCCTCTGGCTGTTAAACTCTTTCTGCCCCCTTTGTGGTGATGTTCCCTGGGTCTTGGGGGAGGTGATATGATCCAGATCTCCCATTTGCAGCTGAGCACTCCACAGACACCTGGTCTCAGAACTTTGACTAGTTGTGAGTTTCTAAGTTAACCACCATCCACTGCACAAAGAAACTTCTCTGATGAGGTCTGAGAGTTGCACTAAACTTATGGATAGAAAGATACAAATCCAGAGGGCGGTTTGATACTGTGTCCATTTAGCAAAGTAATAGCAGTAAGTTCACCCCGGGGCCTGTGAGCTCCACAATCCTGGGTTCGTGGCCAGATCTGTAGTACCAGGCATGTGCTTCCTCCTGTGAGCAGGTCTTAAAGTCAAGCAGCAAGCAGTTGTCCACTCCCATCCATGCCACTGTTGTCCCCAAGGGCATACCTTGCCATGGTGGCCATTATTGTAGCTCACAGGGTTCCCAACCAGGTGAGACTGTTGACTTTTCTTCCCCATCAGCCTACACAGCACCTTCTGTACCACAAAAGCTAGCCAGCTGGGAGGAAGCTTCCCTGTCTTTCTCATCATATCTTAAAGAGATTAAATGTGTTCTATTTGTTACTAATGATCCCAGCTTGGAAATTTTTAAATAATTGCTGATAATATATCTTGTTTTAACATAAGAATTATTGCTTGCATTGGATCCACATTTTCCATGAAGACATGATCCTTGAAGGATGGCTTGCTTGTCTGGCCTAGATCCAGAGCCATGATGGGCAAGCTGACTGATGGATGAGCTTCTCTTCTGGTTCTGTCTCCTCCCAACCCCATCCCTTGTGCTATTTGGGGAGCATGTGAGTCCTATGTCTCTGTCCTGGGGAGATGGCTCAGTCAGTAAAATGTTCACCACACAAACATGAAGACTGCATTTGAACCCCAGCACCCACATAGAAACCATGGGGGCAGGAGAGATTGCTCAGTAGTTAAAAGCAATCATTGTGCAATTGTAAGGGCTGGAGTTTGGATCCCAGGAGCCAAGTAACCATCCAGGCATCCTGCTTACATCAGCTTCAAAAGAAGCAGAAACATGAGAATCACTGGAGCTGACCAGCTTAGAGACCGTCCAAGAACACTTGCGTCCCAGGTTCAGGGAGGAACCCTGTGACAGAGGAACAGATGGAGAGTGATGGAGGGGCACATTTGACACCCCTTCTGGGCTCCACACCTGCACAGGTATGCACTCATGTAGATACACACACACACACACACACACACACACACACACACACACACACACACACAGATGAATATATGCATAAACAAACAAACAAATAAATATGTCTTTTTCGAAAGCCAGGCATGATAAGACACACCTGTAATCCCAGCACGGGAAGACACAGACGGGAGGATCCCCATCGCACACTGGCCAATCAACCTAGCCAATCAGGGAGACCCATGAAAGACTTTATCTCATAAATAGAGTTGACAGCAACGGAGGAAGGCTCAATATTAACTTCTGGCCCTCACATTTGCACACACTGGTGCATATGCTTACACACACAGACACAGACACACACACACACACACAGAGTGAGACTGGAAATGCCACAGAAATCCCAGAAGTAGGGGGTGTTGGTGCGCCATGTCTTGCCTGTTGCCATGGCATCTAGGGGATCTAAAACCGGGACAATGAGGTCTCTGATGGGTCACTTCCTGTCCATATCACTTCTTGATGCACAGTTACTGCCCTGAAGTCAGCTGAGGGCCAGCAGGGTGGACTTTCCTTCTGTAGTTTGTGCAGCCTGGGACAGAATGCTCACAACCACCCTGCATGGATGAGTCAGTTCTTTATCAGCTGTCAGGGCGACTCCCTGGTTAGAGGCAGACAGGGTCATGGGAACTAAAGAGATAAAGGTGGAGCTGAGCTCAGGTCCTCTCCAAGGCTATTGACTAAAGGTTTTCATCGAGACATCACATTGAATTTCTATTTCTATTCTCGCTTGGGCTGGGATACGGCTCATTGGTACAGAACTTGCCAGCCTGTATGTGGCATTGGGTTCAAACCCCAACGCCACAAAATAGTCAAGATTGATTGATGTTCTTCAAGACTGAACTGAAAGCCTCATTTTTCTGTTGTGCCTTAAAAAAATTGTAGCATATTCTAAGCATCCAGAATTTCTTTTGTGTATGTTGTGTGTATGCACGTATGTGTGAGAGTGCAAATATGTGTGCTGGTGCATATAGAAGCCAGAAGTCAACCTCAAGTGTCATTCTTCAGGTGACATCCACTTTGAGTCAGGATGTCTCACTGGACTGGAACTCACCAGGCAGACTAAGCTGGCTGGCCAATGGCCAAGCCCCCTAACCCTGGGATTACAAGTATGTACTATCACACTCAGCTTTTGGACAGGAACTCTGGGGATTGAACTCAGGTCCTTAGGCTTGCACAGCAGGCCCTTTACTGGTTGAGCCATCACCCCAGGCTCCAGAACTTCCTTTCTCATTTATAAAAACTCGAATATGCCCATTACAGAATCCTCCTCTAGCCTTTCCCAGATGAAGACCAGGCAGAGAAGGGACCAACTTACAACGGTCTCATCACTAGAAGGACAGAGCTCTGTGTCAAATTCAAGAAGTTGCCCTCTGGGCTAGGCCACTTCTAATTACCCAGCAAGCCTGGCATTGCGGCTCCTGAGCTAGCAACACTCTTTAGGAGCTGATGAGGATGAGAAGTTCCAGGTTCTGCGTTTTTGCGCTTCCCTTCACATGTACTGGACCAGAAACACTTCCGGATTCAGAAATCAGTGGGAGAAAAGCACTTGCCATGCCAGCATGAGGACCCGAGTCCAATCCCAGCACCCCTGTGAAAAAATAGCTGGGTGTGTTGGCATGTGCTTGGAGACTGGCGGATCCCGGGGGCGGGGGGGGGGGGGTGCAGCTTGCCAACCAGCCATCCTAGCCAAAAGAGATCCTGAGGAACAACCCTGAGGTTGGTCACAGGTCTCTGCAGGCACATGCAGACATGTGAACACACAGGAGCTTGCTCATGGGTTCTTAAGGTCTGGTCCCAGCTTTCTGGCAAGATGCCCGCTAATGCCCGGGCTCGGTACCACTCTCTTTTTTGCATGGATCTGGCACAAAGGAGCTGCCCCTCTCACCGTCCTGTGGTTCCTTCTTTCCTTGCCTTCCTCTCCTCTGTTTTGCGTCTCCCCCACACCCCACCCTGCTTCTCTGCTCTTTTCTTATCTATTCTCTATCCTTTACTTTGCTTTAACCCAGCCTCTAATTCCCGACTGATTTAAAAGACCACATCCTGGGAGTCCAGCAGAACAAGGCTGCTCGGTTCACATTCTTTATCTGGTAGCAGGCTGCCATCTCAAGGTCATCGCAGACACTTCACAGACACTGCTTTCTGAAGCAACCGCCAGAGACTCAATTAGCAAACAGCAGCCCAGGAACTCCAGTTTCCTCCTAGACAAGCAACTCACAGAAATGACAAAATATTAAACTCGTGTGTGTTTATGGCATGAACTCTCACTGTATGAAGGGAGCCAAAAGCAAGCCCGAAAATTCCCGAATAATATTTTCTAACGTCTTCACTTAAACATATAGTTTTGTTTATTTTATGTGCTGCCTAACACAGGAAGCTAGCAACTAAGTGGAGAAAGCAAACAGACGAGCCTGCTGCAGACGGCTGTTGAGCACCCTTCGCAAAGAGAACTACATTTCCCAGCTTTCCTTGTACTTAGACAAAGACCAGGTGACCGAGTGCTAGCCAATGGAAAGCAACTGAAAATTATGAATTTTGAGACAAGCTCTCTCAAAACATTTCCCAGGCTTTTCTCATTCTCAGCAGCTTTGGGATGTGGGAAGAGCACTCAGCGCATTCTGTGCTGTGTGGTAAATGGTGTTTGACTTCTGTTTTATTCATTTGTTGCCAGAGATTTCACCATTTGCTTTTGCAAAGTAGTTTAACCTGTGGACTCATACAGCAGGAAACTCTAATTTAAGCTAACAACTCTAATAATGCTTTCCTAATGAGACATAAGTGTAAATCTTCAGGGTCCTTGACTTGACAGTGGATTCATCACTATCCCAAAAGCATCAGCAAGAAAATAAAAGATACCCAAGTTAGACTTGGTTGCATCAAGGAACATTATGAAGAAAGTGAAAAGAAAACTGAAGAATGGGAGAAAGTATTTGCCAAGGAGATGTTTAATAGGGTCTTGGCACCTAGACTTTTGTTTACCCCTTTTTCCTACTGCTTATTGAAGATAATGGAGCAGCTGAAACCCAACGGGGAATCAAAAACACCAGAAGAACTCTGAAATGTGAACAACAGAAAGACAAGACACCCAATCAAGAAACTGTCAAATATCATCTGGGAAGATGGCTCAGGGAAAAAAGAGCTTGCCGCTCAATCCTGAGGATGGGAGTTCAGATCCCCAATACTCATGCAAATGCTTGTCAAGTGGGTGTGGTAGCCTGTCTGTAATCCCAGCACTAAGCAGGCAGAGAAAGAAATCCCCAGGCTCATTGAAATATCGAATATTTGTGATGTACACCATATAACAAGATGTTTTCAATGTATTTAGCCATAAACATCTATTGTACAAACTGCTAAGGGAATGGGCATGAAAGGAAAGGCCTTACACTGAAATGAGGCACTTGCTCCCTTGCGGCCAGCAGAGACAACTGTTGTTAGAAAATAAATACGCTGCGCGACTGGGGACACGGCTCAGTTTATGAGGTGTCTGCTGCACAAACACAGGGGTCCAAGTTTGGATTCCCCAGAGACCACATAAGAAAGCTAGGTTTGGAGGCATGTACTTGTAATTCCAGTTGGGAGAAGAGAGAGCCAAACCCAGCAGCTGACTTCCACATCAGCCACATTGGTGAGCTCCAAGTTCAGTGAGGGATTTGTCTCAAAAAAATAAGGTAGGGATTAGAAAGATAGCTCATTGGTTAACAGCACTGGTAGCTTTTCAAGAGGATCCACGTTCAATTCCTGGCATCCACATGGCAGTTCAAAACCATCTGGAACTTCAATTCCAGAAGTCTAACGTTCTCTTCTGGCCTCCCTGACCATGGCATGCATATGGGACACAGACATATATTCAGGCAAAATACCCAGACACAAAAAATAAAATAAATTGTTGTAGTTAAAAAAATAATAAGATAGAGAGCCATTGAGGAAGACACCCAGTATTAACCTCTGACCTACACAGAGAGAGGAGGGAGGGGGGGAATAATGATAATTGGAAAGGTGTTTAAAAAAAATTAAGCATTCTCTCTTCAGTGATTTCCTTACCATATTTTATGAACATGTTTAATTTCTCGTTTAAATCTACACGTGCTCTGGTCTCCACGTGCCTACTTTCTAGAAAGCAAAGCTTTCTAAAGAGCAGTTTACACTCAACTCAGCTGTTTTTATCGAAGTTGTTCTATTTACCAATAAAGACTTGGGAGTCAGATGTTGGGGTAAAAACCTGCTAGATCAGAGAAGCTGAGAAGCAACCAACAGACCTTCCATTTCAGCTGGAGACCCAGCAAGAGAAGCATCTCTCCACCTATCCCAAACTGAAAAGGCCAGCGAATCTCTAAGTCCCTCCCTACTCCTTCCTGTGTGTCTCTATCCGTCTTCCCGAATCCTCCTTACTCTGTATGGCTAATTCTTGTCAACTAGTTGCTGGCTCTGCCCCCTGATCCAAAGTTAGTTTTATTAACAGAGTCTCGGAGTTTCACAGTGCTATTAAATATCCCACAACATTTTCCCCCTTTGTCTAAATAAAAAGGAAAGGTTTTTAACTCTAACACAGTAAAACTATATACAATAAGAACAACTATCAGGTATTATCTAAATAAAATAGTAAAGTTTTAATTCTAATACAGTAAAACCATACACAATGCGAACAATTATTAGGTAAGAATTGCATTCACAATGTCCAGTCTATTAGTATTTGGCAAATTCAGAGAAAGTACTTTATTATCTATCCTATCTTGCTGAGTCCAAAGTTCTATACCTAAACAACTTTCCACCAGAACTTGTATTACCAAACTAAAAATATCTTTTTAGACCTTAAAACATTTTCTTAGATAAGCAACTTGCGCTTTTATGTCTCTCAACCTTGTAAACTTTACATCTTATAGCAGGCTTTCTTTTGGGCTACCAACCAGCTCCAAAATCATGATATGGAGACTTCTTATTAGTTAAGAAGCCTTATCTTATGCTTGTCCTGATAGCTCTTTTACCTTAAATTAATCTGTTACTTTTAATTGATATTTTGTCTCAGGGTTTTTTTTTACCTTTCTTTCAATCTGCATGTCCTACTCCATGGCTGGCCCCAGGCATCTCCCTCTCTCTCTCCCTCATTCTCTTCACTCTTGTTCTCTTCTCTCTTCTCTCTCTCCTTCTCCCCAGCCTAGCTTCCTCCTCCTATTTATTCTCTCTACCTGCCAGCCCCACCTATCCTTCTACTGCCTAGCTATTGGTTGTTTAGCTTTTTATTAGACCAATCAAGGCAAGCAAGGTAAAACAACAACATAACTTTACATAATTAAACAAATGCAACTCAAACAAATGTCAGACATCTCTACATCATTAAGCAGATGCAGAATAAACAAATAAAGCACACCTTTACATAGTTAAAGTAATATTCCACAACATAAACAAATGTAATGCACCCTTGTGTAGTTGAAGTAATATTCCACAACATTTCCACTTTTTGTCTAAATAAAAAGAAAGGTTTTGATTTTAGCATAGTAAGACTATATACAATAAGAACAATTATTAAGTAATAATTACATTTACAATATTCAGTCTATTTGTATTTGGCAAGTTCAGAGAAAATACTTCATTATTTATCCTATCTTGGTGAGTCCAAAGCTTTGTACCTAATTTACCTTCTATCATAACTAAGAAAAACCATAACTATAACTGTTGAGTCTTCAACTCCATCAAAGACCCCAGAAGGATATAATATTACCTGAGTAAACAGGAAATGCAGTGCAAGCCACTACCAAACCTATAGAAATGACAGAGGCATCCGGCTGCCTGGACAGTCACCCAAATTTCCTCCGCATCCATCCTCAGCCTATAGGTCTGGAATATCTGGTAGACTTTTCTATGAAGCATGAGTGTTGAAGGATTGTCCTGCCTTGTCTTGGGAAAGTTCGGCAGTTGCTTTCCTTTGTGTCCTGCATGTCCAGTGTGGATGGTATACAGTCAACAGTCAGGGCAAGGACAGTTTCTTGACCAGATGTCTGGCTTTGCCACATTGAAAGCAAACACCATAAGGAAGTTCTTCGATACCCACCACCTTTTTATGAAGTATATTGGTGCTGCCAGGAGCAGACGTGTCTCACTGTTATGAAAAGCCTTGAGGGGGTAAACATCTTAAATGCTATATTCATCAGGTCTCTGAAGCATTTGGAGAGCATCTCTCTATCTAAAAATATATCTCTGTTTGACCTTGAAAACATATCTAATATGGCTACAATTTTGATTGTTACCTTAATTATCCTAAATTGTTTGTAATAGTAGCTTTCAAGGACTAGAATTTTACGTTACAATTTTAAATGAGTTGCATAGATATAATACCTTACAATATTGTAGAGAGCCGTGCACGGCTGTGCCTCAAAGATGGCTTGGCGTCTGGCTTCTGCCTTCCCGATGGCAGGTGCTCCTTATTTGGCTAAGGCTAGGATCTGACTTGCTTCCGCACACCTGGACCTAATCTGGCTTGCTTGCATATGTCTGACCCTATCGGCATTGTCCACGTGGCACTATGGGGTTGATTGCCCAGTGTCTATAAAGGGCGTGGGCTGGCTTTCCCCAGGAGAGGAGATCAGAGTGAGAGTGAGAGAGAGTAGATCAGAGTGAGAGTGAGAGTGAGAAGATGGCTTTCCCCGGGGTCAGAAGATTGTCTCAAGGTTCCTGAATAAACTGCTTGGAGAAGAGCCTGGTGTTGCATCTTCCTTGCTGGTCGAGGCGGACGCAACACAATATGTTGTAACAAAAATAACCTTACATTGTTCTAATATGCAAAACTCCATATCAACATAAAATTTTGAGACTACTAGTTGCTTTTTAGTATAAAAGTAGATTCAATAATCTACCCTTTTATCCTATCATTCCTATATCCCTCCTTTTTTTCTATTCAGAAAGGAAAGAACCTAACATACTTTGCTTAATTTCCTCCCTAACCATGACTAATAACAGCTTGCAACCAACTCCCCCTAAACAATGACAAACATCCATAACCCACTGAATGACCAAAAACCACCCACCCCACCTCTCAGGAATGTGGACATTGTACTCTTAAAATTACTTCCTGTTGTCTGGGGGCATCTTTAGAGAACCCTGAGAAAATGGGGATAATGCTCAAGTCCTGGGAGATCTAGCATTATCATGTGTTGTCCAGTCTCTGTGTGGTGGGAAAGTGCAGGGCTTAACTGAAGTTCTGCCTGGAGTAGTCTTTGAAGCAGGACCATCTTAGCTAACTGTTTTGTAGTTTGTCCTAAGCAGTTTTTTGTCCCAAACTGATCTTTGGGTAGTGTTTGTCAGCCTAATAGCATTAACACAGTCCACATGGATTTGTTATTACAGGGCCCCATCATCTTTTTCAAGACCTCAAAGGTCTCTGTTATAAATGGCCACAGTTCATTGCAGAAAATGTAAACATTTTTAATGTCATATACAGCAGATCTTGGAGATGTTAAAGGTCCACAATCTCTTAAGTACATCCAGGGACACAAACGTAGTTCCTACTTACCTCCTTCAGACTCAAACTCAAACAATACAGGAAGCTAAACTGTAGATGTAACGGTCTTATTAAATAAGAAACACAGAGCCAAATGCAGAGTTAAAAGCCCAAGAGGTCAGAGCAGTAGCTAAGAGCTGAGACTAAAACCTCCTTCTTATCACCCGCTGCCGCTGCCGTCCTTCTCCTCAGAAAGAGATCTACTTCCTGTGTGTCTGTCTTTTTATTGACTTTCTGTTCTGCCTTCTCATTGGTTGTAAACCCAACCACGTGACCTCCTCGTCATTGCCTGTCTATACAGACCTCCAGGTCTCTATGGTTGGTATTGAGATTAAAGGTGTGTGTCTCCAAGCTGGCTATGTCCTTGAACACACAGACTCTGCCTGCCATGTGATCAGATTAAAGGCATGCACCATCACCACCTGGCTTCTGCTATGGCTTGCTATTAGCTCTGACCCCCAGGCAACTTTATTTATTAACATACAAATAAAAATCACATTTCAGCACAAATAAAATATCACCATACTAAATGAAGCTTATTTCTAAAATTATTTAGTACTCTGTATGACAACTAATATCCCAACAGAAAGTCTATATATGTGTGTAAAATCTTACAGATTTTGAGATAATATATCACAAGAAAAGTTTTAAAGAGTCAAAATGAAACCAAATAATTATTAAATTAGTGACAATAAAATATTCCCTTTATTTTGGTTTTCTTCTTTTGCATACCAGGTGGCTCCTTTGAAATGAGACAGAGATTTTGGATTTTCCTTTAACAATCATGCCTGGATTTAGAGAAGGAGAAAGTCATGCTCCAACTCCAAAGACAGCTTTGATTTTTAATTGAATTGGGACTACAAAAAGACCATTTGCCTTTTATGTTTGTAGATAGCAGCAAAACAAGCGTTTGGGAAGATTTATGAAATTCTACCCTGTTGGAGGTATGCTATACCATTAGGCCAATTTATTCTTTTTCTTGGGATATTTTCTCTTGATGATTGGTCCTGCTTCTTCAGATGTTTCATCTGTCCATTGGTTTTTAGATTCCTTAGTTGGATGCTTTTATTCTCTGGGAAAGACAAAAACAAAATCCTACCCCAACCCTAACTTTGGGGATTTCCTTTTTTGACAGGTTGTATCTTTGTTCAGCAAAATGTTTTTTGGCAACAGAAAAAGTATTATCTTTTAATAAAAAAAATTCTTTCCTGTTTCTCCCATCTGTGATCAAATGAAAGGCATTTGTTAGTCTTCTAAGTTAGTTTGGATTGAATAAGCAAGCTGTTTGATAAACTATTATCTCTCCTAATCAAGAGTTCTCTCCTGTTCAAATCTAATCTTCATCAATCTTGATGGTATCCATAGCTTTCTTCTCCTGTGGAAAAAAAAGCAAACCTCTTCCCCAATGTAACAATTATCCTGGCTTCCATTCTGAGGTCAACACATCTTTAAAGTATACAGGCTGATTTAGTTCAGCAGTTTTTTCTGCTATCCAATGTCTCTCCACAACTTTCACTGCTTTCCCAATAGCATTTAAAAATTTAAAGGTAATAAAGCATTGTGTAATCTATCTCTGGGGTCTTTATTACCCCTTTCTGTTTATTAAGCATACCATTTAAAGTGTGATTAAATCTTTCTATAACTGCTTGTCCTGTAAGATTGTGTGGTATACCTGTAATAGGCTTTATGTTGTAATATGCAAAAAAACTATTTCATTTTACTAGAGATGTATGCTGGAGCATTGTCAGTCTTAATTTGTACAGGTATTCCCATGATGCTCATGAATTCTAATAAGTGTATAATTACAGAATCAGCCTTTTCATAACTGAAAGCAGTTGTCCATTGAAATCCTGAATATGTATCTATGGTATGGTGCACATACTTTTTCCAAACTCTGCAAAATGAAACACATCCATTTGCCAAATTCCATTTCTTTGAATGCCCTTTAGGTTACTTCCTGCAGGTAGTGGAGTTTGAATATACAAAGAATAAGTAGGACATTTCCTTACAATTTCCTTGGCTTGTTACCAAGTAATAGAAAAATCTTTCTTTAAACCTTTGCTATTAACATGGTGTTTCTTATAAAATGCTGATGCTTTTAGCACATTTCCTACAAAGCTGATCTATTTCATCATTACTTTGTGTTAGGGGGCCTGGTAGGTCTGTATGGCATCTGGTATATGTTATATTCATGGATGATTTCTATTTCTGATGACTTGTTGCAGTTGAATAAGTAACAAAATTAATTCTGAGTCATCAGGAATAAGTTCAGTGGTAAAACTGACTCTTTCAACATATTGAAAGGTTCTGGAAAATCTAATAATACCATGAGAATGGCATATAATTCTGACATTTGAATGGAATCATAAGGGCTTTGAGCCCCTTTACTTATTTTTCCTGGCATATAACCTACCTTTCCTGATTTATTTGAATCAGTATAGAATTTAGGGGCTCCAGAAATTGGTGTTCCTCCTACCATGTGAGAGAGAACCAATTAGTTCTTTTTATAAAATCAAGTCTCTTACTTTTGGAATATTTATTGCTAATGTCTTCCAATAAATTACTGCAAGCTCTTTGCCAGTGTTGATTTTCTGCCCATAATGAGGAAATTTCAGCATCAGTAAAAGGTACCACAATTTCTGCTGGGTCTATTCCTGCTAATGGAAGAAATTTTCATTTTCCTTTCAGAATCAATTCAGAAACCTTCTGTACATAGGTCTTTTTTACTCTGTTTGTGGGTAAAAATATCCATTCTAAGATATTATCTTCTCTTTGCATAAGAATTCCTGTAGGAGAATGACTAGAAGGTACTATGACTATGATACACTCAACCTCTGAATTCAAGCCATCCACATGAGCATCCTGTAATTTCTTTTCTACCAAAGCCAATTCTCTCTCAATCTCAGCTGATGATTTTCTTGGACTATTTAAGTCCTCATCACATTATAAGATTTGAAATAAATTACTTAGTTCTTGAGTTGTCAATTCAATTGTGGGCCATAGCCAGTTAATATCTCCAAACAATTTTTGAAAAGCATTAAGTGTTCATAATTTATCACTCCTAATTTGTAATTTTTGTGGTTGAATCTCTTGTAAACCTATCTTATGTACTAGGTAATTAATAGAATCTCCTTTTGTATTTTTTTTTCAGGAGCAATTTGTAATCCCCAACAAGGCAAAATTCTCTTTACTTCATTAAACAGTTTTTGAAGGCAAGGAAATTCCAGGCTGTAAGAGTCCATTGGCTGGATCACCTTTTTACAGCTCTCAGATCTGTTACCATTCTGCATTTTTCAGGTTTCTTTTAATGATAAATACAGGAGAATTCTAAGAACTGGTTGATTCTTCAATATGTTGGACATTTAGCCATTTCTGTACCAGATGTTCCTTTCTCTGTGTCTGAGTATTTTTCTTATTTTCATTAATATGTCTTTCTAAGGCTTGTATCTTATCAGTCAAATTTTCATATTTGGCACAGTTATCAAACCATTTTAAAGAATAAAATGTGAATTATCAAACTGATAGTAATTATAGTCTGCATTATATTAATCCCAGCTAAGTCTGTTATCCCTTCATTTATTTTTTACATTCTCAAGTCATCCATTATGGTACTATACAGAGATGTGCCAGTGTCTGTAATTTTTCTGATGTCAAAGGCCATTGTTCCACCCACACAGGTTTGTTAGTGTGGAGGTTGCATGTAATTTCCCCCCATAATCTCATAGGGAGTGGCACTATTAGATGTGGCTTTGTTAGAGTGGATATGGCCTTGTTGGAGGAAGTATGTCATGGTAGGGGTAGTCTTTGAGGTTTCTTGTGCTCAGGATACTGCCCAGTATGTCAGTCAACTTCCTATTGCCTGCAAGATGTAGGACTCTCAGCCCTAGCACCATGTCTACCCACATGCCACCATGTTCCCTGTCATAAAGTTAATGGACTGAACCTCTGAAACTGTAAGTGAGCCATCCCAATTTTATGTTTTATTTATGATAGTTGCCATGGTCATGGTGTCTCTTCGCAGCAATAGAAAACCCAAACTAAGACAGTCAGTTAAAGGTAGGGCTGCTGGTACTTTTGAAAGACCAATGACTGTTAAGCTCTGCTTATATAAAACTTAAATAGTCTGTGACTATTCTTGATAATACCTTTTAATATTTCTCTCAGAAACATTCTTTATTTTATGGTTTGTTTCTGAGATTGGAGCAATGTTAATCTGTGTTTTCCATTGCTTAACAAACCACATCCCCATAAATTCATTGCTATGTCAGTCATATATGGCTTTAATTTTCCTATCTGTTCTTCTGGCCCTATAAACTCAACCCACCTTGTACTTTTTTTGCCTGAGATAAAGTTCCAATCCCTAAAAGCTGAATATTTACCTCCTGAAGAAGCCAATCTGGATGCCAAGATTTTGGTGAAATTATGGTTACATCTAGACTTAGGTCCAGTAATTCTTCAATTACAATGCCATTTATTCATGTTTTTAGCTTTAGTCTTTTATCATTTATATAAGTTTGCCAAAATATTTGTTTTATGGTCTCTCTTGCAATTTTTGTTTTATCTACTGAAGCTGTTCTGTCCTTGATCACATCCAGAGCAGTATGGTTTCTAACAACGGGCATTAAGTCTTTTAATTGCTCTGTGGATGAGTTTCTCCAGTGCTGGCAGGAAATGATTGAACCAAGTTTGATATTAGGGCCTGAGAGAAGTCCCCTAAGGCATTTCCTGATGGCAAAGGGTTACCTTTCCTGTCCCTTGTTGATCTGCATTCATTAGTCCAATGATGGCCTTTGCCAAGACTTCTGCATACTCCAAAAGGGTGCCTTCTTTTTGTATTATCTCTAGAAAAAACATTGTTTCTAGGAATGCCTTGCCTACAATCCCTTGTCAGATGACCTTGCTTACCACAATTAAAACATGTGACCTTTCATTCTTCTTAAAATTTTTAGAAATCACTTCTCCTATCCAAGCATTATCATAAGTGTGAGATCCAATATCAGCTGTAATAATAATCCATTCATCTATGGGTGCTGAACTTTCCTTTAAAGATCTAATCACCCTTCTCACCCTTTTGCATTCTGACTTAGCACTTTCAAAACCCAAAGATTCAATTAATATTTGTCTGACTTCTGTATCTGATACTATTCTATTTACAGCTGAAGTCAATCTTTGCAAAAACATCAGTGAAGGCTTTTTTAGGGCCTTGTATAATTTTAGTAAATGACTCAGACCTCTTTCCTGATTCTTCAACCTTGTCTCAAGCATTTAAGGCTGCTAAATGACGTAAGGCCAAGGTGCTATCATCCATTTCACACTGTCTTTGCAACTCAGCATATTGACCTTCACCTAGGTCTGATCTTGGGAGATATTATTGCCTCCAGCCCTGTTTTGCTGTCTTAGACCCTAGCTTCCTCTTTCCATCATGTTCTCCATCGTAACTGAGAACCAGTTTCCAATATTGCTGTAGCTAAATCTTTCCAGTCTTGGGGTATAATTCTATTCTGAGTTGCTCATGAATTTATTATCTGTTTTACATAGGGTGAATGCATATCATATGAAACAACTGCTCTTTAAGCCTCCTCAAATTTTAAGTTTCCATTTAACTTCTGCATAATCTCATGGGTGCCTATTGTCTGCTGGTCATTCTTATATAGTAACTAGATAAACTAAGGTTGCTTTTCTAATAATCTTGGGCCTACCCTCTTCAGTTTCATCATGCAGTAGGTTCTTGTCTAAATATCTCACTCTGTCCTGTCACCTGTGAGCCAGCAGAGCAATGGGTCTAAATATAACAACTTGCCTTCCTGATACAAACTCAGAGGAATTTTAATGGGACACATGTGCAGAGAACTGTTATTATTTAATTTGGTGATTGCACAGAAGATATGGTCAGTGCGGTGTAGCTCAGTTATAAAATCTTTCTGTTACCATTCTATATTTACCTAGCATGTGTGGGGCTTTACATTCTATCCCCAGCACTAAAATGAAAAGCTGGGCATGAATGATAGCATAGACCTGGAATCCCAGCACTAGTGAGGCTGAGGCAGAAGGATTGTAAGTTCCAGACCATTCTGGACTATATACTTGTCTTGGTTAGTTTTCATTGTCATCTTGACATACCCAGCCTTACCTGAGAAGGTGACATCTTAACTGGGGGGGTCGTCCATATCAGATTGGCCTACACCTTGACTTATTGGTTGGTATAGGAGGGCTAAGCCCACTGTGGGCACTGCTACTCCTGGGCAACTGGTCCTGGGTTATATAAGAATGCTAAGAACAAGCCAGAGTGAGTGAGCCAGTAGGCAACCTTCCTCCATAGTTCTTACCTTGAGTTCCTGGCCTGACTTCCCCCAGTTAGGGGTTGTTACTTAGAAGTATAAGTTAAAATAAATCTTTTCATCTCCCTAAGTTGCTTTTGGCCATTTTTCTTCATCATAGCCATAGAGAAGAAAAAAAGATATGCTCAAATTACTAAGTCAGAAATGAATAGAAGGATGTTACTATTGACCAAATAGGTACAAAAAGTGTTTCAAATACATCTATTTGTATAGCATCATGAATGAATAACAAATTAGATAATCTATATAAAATGGGCAAACTTACAGAGACATACAAACTATCAAAATTGACTCTGGAAGAAATGGAAAATCAATTTAGACCTACAAGAAACTGAGTTAGCTTCAGAAAACACTTAATAAAGAGAAACAGACCTAGATGGCCTCATTGTTGAATTCTTTCAGATAGTTAAAAAAAAATTAATATAAATCTAGGCCAGGAAGATACTCAGCAGGTAAAAACACCTGAAAATCTGATCCTGATATCCAGAACCCATGTAAAAAGCCAGACATGTGGCACACATCAGCAATCCCAGCACTCTTATGGTGAGATGGGAGAATCTAGAGACAGAAAACTGGCCAGAGGCTTCTAGACCAGCAGTTTTAAGTATACAGCACAGCATTAGAAATAAGAAAAGAAACCTCCAGTGGAAGGAGAAAACTGACTCCCAAAACATCATCTGATGTCTATGCCTGTGCCATGCCATGCTTACACACACACACACACACACACACACACACACACACACACACACACTTTTTATTTTAAAAAGAATGAATAGAAATTTCAACCAGAATCTTATGAGAGTGAGAGAGATATAGAGAGATAGAGAGATAGATAGAGAGCTTCCTAATTCCAGGAGGTCAGCATTGCCTTAAAACCAAACAGAGACAGCATAGTGAAGAGAAAATCACAGGCCAGCTTCCCTTATGAACACAAATGCAAAAGTATTTCAGAAAACAATCCTCTCTTTGCATTTTCTTGAAAACGTCAGATCTTCTGTGGGTACCAAAACTCACAGGTACTCAATACAAAGTAGAGGATACTTGTGTATTGTTTATGTACATCTTCATACAGATTTTAAAACATCTTGATGTATAATACTAATAAAAAAACAGGTGTTTGCTTTGCAAATAGGTGTTAATTAGACTACATTGTTTAGAAAGTAATAACAGGGGGAAAGGTTTACATGTTTTGTGCAGGATTATTTTTATTAAATATTGTTGATATAATACAATAATATAATATTATAAATAAATAATATCAAATATTATTTATTATTATTAAATATATTATTTAAAAATATTAAATAATATAATATTATAAATATATTATAAATATATTGTAAATAATATAAATATTCTAAATAATATAAGTATATAATGTAATAATATAAATATTGTTGATATAATATAATAATATAAATATTGATGGCTAGGTTATAGATATGAGTCCCAGTATATGGCAGCCCAACTGTACTAGCAAACTCATTCCAGGAACATAGTTAAATTAAGTTATTTTCACGAATCCAAGGATAGTTCAACACACAAAGTTCAAAGCATGACACTGTATCAATATACTGAAAGAATGAGCTCATCTTCAGTGTACTACATCTGGAACTCAGTGCTCTCCATACCAAAGGTCATCATTTCACCTCCATTAGGGAATCTAATAGGTTCCAGACTTTGGCTTAGTCTAGCTTGAGATGAGGGCCCACTGACCACATGCATCTGGTTCCCCTCAAAGTTCCAATGCCTTCCTTTAACATCCTTTCAAGCATCTTCCTGGGCACCTTTTGAGAAGAAACCTTCTGGTCACACTCTTGGTTATCCTAGTTAGCTTTCAAGTTCACGCAGCCTGCAGTCACCTGAGAGGAGAGCCTCCACGGAGGAACTGCCCAGATCAGATTGGCCTGTGAACGTCTTAGGAGATTATCTTGGTTGTTAATATATGTAGGAGGGCCCAGCCCTCTGCGGGCAGCACCATCCCTGGATGGTGGTTCTGAGCTGTAGTAGAAAGCTTGCTAAGCATGAGCCATTGCGAAATCCGGAAGTCAGCCAGCAAGTGGAGGCTAATATCTCAGAAATGGCTTGTTCTAGTTGGTTGATCCATTCCTCCATGGTTTCTGCTTCAAGATCCTGTTTAAATCCTTGCCCTGATTTTCCTGTATAACGGACTGTGACCCAGAAGTATAAGCCAAATAAGCCTTTCCCTCCTCTGTGTTGCTATTGGACAGGATGTTTTATCACAGGAACACAAAGGAACCTACAACAGCAGTCATCTATTCTTTGTGTAACCAGCACTTGTGTTAGGTTTCCATCCCAGAACCCTCCTTTTCCTTCCAGCCCAGAGCCTTGCATCTTTCTGCCCACTCAACAATATAAACTGAATAGGGCTAATTTTTCAAGTTCAATATGATTAATACCAGACTCATCTTCTACCCCAAACCTTCCACCCTGCCAAGATTCTTTGATAGTTTTAACTACACATCTAATATTACACAACCTGACCTAAGTATCCAAGGTATGGTCTTAGATGTCACTACTGGGCTCTCCCTGCTCAACATCCAGCATCCAAATGGTCCCCAAACCCTGGGTCATCCTTCTCTTCTTCATTTAAATTTACTCCCCTCCACCACTTTGCAACCAAATGGTCTTTCCATTAGGTGGGAAAGTTTAAAAGATGACCTCAGTGTAACAACCGAAGGTTAAAGGAGAGATTTAACTCTATACTCAAATAAAGCCAGTATGCCGGTAGGAAAGGTTCTCAGGTTCCAAGAGACCAAGCCTCCGTCTGCTCCTAATTAGCTATAGAATTCAAAATCCTTGGGCCTGAACCTCTGTTCATGTTACGGAAGCTCGAAACGTCCTTCTCTTTTGTGACTAGTGTTTTGTTGGAAAGCTACCCATTAAAAACACCTCCTGAAGATAACTGATGAGCTGAGGGAGAGGGAGAGTCACAATACTCAGTCCAGACTACATTAGTTTGTTTCCTGCTGCTGTGACAGAAGATCCCGGCAAAAAAGCAACTTAGGGAAGAAAGGATTTCTTTTGACTCAGAGTTCTAGAGTGATACAGTCCATCATGATGAGGAAGGCGTTGCTGCAGGAGGGAAAGAATGGAGGCAGGAGCAGGAAGCTGGATGTTCATGTTTTCATCCTCAAAGCCCATTCCCAGCAAGGCTCCCCTCCCTAAAAGCTCCATAATCTCCCCAAATAGCATCACCAACTGAGGACCAAGTGTTCAAACACCTGAGCCTATGGGGACACTTTTTATCCAAACCACCATACAGAACCTCTCTGGTGTTCTGGTAAACTCTATAGTTCTGAGGTCTTTCTTTGCAACCTCTGAGCATGTAGAGAAAGCTCGAAAGACGTATTCTTATTAATGCTTTTGTTTACATTTGTACACTTTTTGTTACAGTTTTTTTAGAGACAAGGTGACTTTAAACTTGCAATTCTCCTGCCTCAGCCTCCCCAGTGCCAGTGCTATGCACATGTGCCACTATCCCCAGTTTTCACTAAAGATTCCCTTCATGAGAGTAATCATGAGCACCCAGTGTTGGGGAAGGGAGAGCTTTTAGTATAACAGAGCAGAATGCTGTCCCAGAGCCCTAGAAATCCAAGTGTAACTGGGGCTCTGTTTTCCAAGCAGCCTGAGCTCCCCTCCAGGGATAAGCAAGGGGTGGCTCCCTTGCTTGATTTTAAGGAAACCGCACTCTGGGAAGAATTCACTGTTGTTGGAAAAGGACATAGAAAATCCAGATGGCAGCTCCTTGTCTCCCTGGATGTTTCTCCATGTGGCTGCTCCAAGTCTATATTTAGCATGATCTGAGTAAGAACCACACGCTGGGATAAACTCAGCCCAGAATATCAGCTGTCATTTGCTGCCAGCAGCAGTTATAAGTCTCCCAGTTGGAATTTTATCCGGTTGCTACTGGATGGGCTCCTTTGCTTTTTAGATGCCACAGCTGTAAATATGTAGAATTAAAGTGGACAAGATGCAGCCCTGTGAATATTGCCTCTCTGTCTATAATTGTATCTGTCTACTCCACTGGCTACATCTCACTGAATAAGATGAATGCCTTTAAATTCCATTATTTATTATGGTCATTTTTTCAAGGGTATTGACAGTGAGTGGACGAAAGCAGCTTCAGCAACACTCACCCTACTGTGGATTTGCTCCTAAGAAAAATAAATTCTGGATTTCTCTCCACTACTGAAAATGGTAGGTCCACCACACAGGGAAAAAAAGACCATAGTAGGCAAAGATATTTGAGCCAAGATAGACTTTAGGAACATGGTGACCTGGCGATGGGGTGAAGCCAGGGGAACTAGCTCTGTGTCCATGTATGGGGATTGAATTCATGTGGGAGTGGGGGGGCAGGCACATTGTAAAAGTACAGAATTCAATGTTCACGTTTCAGGACTATTCCTGGATGACCTAGGGCTGGGTAAGAGAACAGCATGTCTAGCCAAACCTGGGTAATAACACTGTTTAAGACTGTGTCTGTGGTGGTTAGTGTTAATTGTCCACCTGACAGGATTTGGAGTCACCTGGGAGACAAGCCTCCAGGAACACCTGTGAGTGATGCTCTTCATTAGGTAGGAATGGAGTTAGAAGCACCATTTCCTGTCCATGGACCCTAGACCTGCTACAAAGGAGGAAGCTGGCCGAGCAGCAGCATCGTTTTTCTTCTTCCTGGCTGATGCTGCTGCAGAACCAGCTGCCTCAAGCTCCCGCTGCCTCAAGCTCCCGCGACCTTTGCTTTTTCCCGTCATGACGGACTGGACCCTCAAACTATGAACTAAAGAAACCTTCCTTCCTTCCTTCCTTCCTCCCTTCCTCCCTCCCTCCCTCCCTTTCTCCTTCCTTCCCTTCCTTCCTTTCGTTTGTTTTTTTCCCCCAAAGGATGTTTTATCACTGCAGCAAGAAAAATAACTAAAGCCGGATCTTGCTCTGTAGTTCAGGCCAGCTTTGAACTGTGCAGCCTGGGCTGGCCTTGAACTCTGTATCTACCTGCCTCTGCCTCTCAAGTTCTGAGAACACAGGCATGTGGCACCATGCCTGGCACAAGGCACAGACCATTTTGTCAAGTTCACAGGGTTGAATCCAGATGTTTCTTCCCAGGAACAGAAGAGTCTACATTTACCTATGTCCTCCCACCATGTGCCCAGTTAGGCAGGAACTTTAGATCAGTGGTTTCAACATTCCTAATGTTGCAACCCTTTATACAGTTCCTCATGTTGTGGTGACCCTCAACCACAAAATCATTTTCAATGCTATTTCATAACAGCAATTTTGCTACTGTTATTATTGTAATGTAAATATCTGTGTTTTCTGTTTTAGGTGACCCCTGTGAAAGGACCATTCAACCCCCAAAGTGGTCACACCCCACAGGTTGAGAACCACGGCTTTAGATCACGCATTTATAGAAATGTGCCTAAACCATTTCTCTTTTTTAGAAATACACATTCTCATTGGCTTTATGGTGTAGAGATCATGAGTGTGGGTCCTCAGGGCAGACAGATTTCAGCCTGGTGATCTTATGAGCCATGACTTCTCAGAAGAGATAGTTAGCGATGCTCAGTCAGTAAAGCTCTGCCTTACAAGCATGAGGGACTGAATTTGAGTCCTAGAACCCACATTTAAAATAGATGGGTGGGATGGCACACACTTAAAAATCCCAGCACTCAGGAAGCTGATAGACAGAGCCCTGGGGTTCACTGGTTGGCCAGCCTAGTCTGCCCAGTAAGTTCCAGGACAGTGAGAAACTGTTTAAAAAAACAAACAAGGTAGATAGTGTTACTAAGGAATAGCACCTAAGGTTGTACACACACACACACACACACACACACACACACACACACACACACACACACACACGCATGTCCATACTCACATATACACATACATACATAGACTCACTGCCCTGATACAGGTAGTGAAGGACTGTCGTGAGCACTCAGTTATCCCAACCCACCAAGGGCCTAAAGCTTGAAAACGCTGTGGAGAAAGCAGCAGATTCCTCAGTTTGAGATGAGGCAGCTAGAGCCATAGCCAGGCTGACAGGGAGAGCTACAAAGAGAACTCCAGAGCCTGAATTCCAGCCCTCTGGAGGGGTGTCCCTGACAGCTCAGCTGAATGCTTGCCCTTCTAAAGGAGGACTCCAGTCAAGGTCAACTAGAGATTTAGAGAGTGGTACTCGGTGCTTACCCAGGGCCAAGACAACCATGTGTCTTCACCAGCCAGTGAGAAACCTCACAAATCTTAGATTCGAAGGTAGAATCCCCACAGAAATCTTAGTTCTGTGTTGGGGAATAAGTAACCCTAGACTAAATGTTGCTGTGGAAGCAAGGGGAAAAATCTGTAAAAACATAACTTAGGACTCAGCCCTGACTAGGACAGCTATATAAAGCTGCAACCAGAAAGCTCGGGGAACATCCTGGAAGAGGAGGCAGAAAGGACATAACAGCCTGAGGATGGGAGGAGTGCTGTGAAATGCTGTCTTTAGGGCATGCCACAGCCCTGGTGAGCTCATCACCCTCTGTAACTCCAGCTCCAGGGGATAAACACCCTCTTCCGGTCTCCATGGCACTACCTGTATTGTGGTGCACCGACATGCATGCAGGCAGAATACTCACACACATAAAATAAAAATAAACAAAATCCTTGAAAAAAAAAAAAAAGACCAGTGACTATTCTAGCATACAGCACTGGTTGGACTCAGCGGTACCATCTCCACACTGACTCTCATCTGTCTCCTTTGATGGTATCTTGCTTTCTCTCGTGCCCAGTATAGCTAAAGAAGGTCCCATGTGACTAGGGTAATCCACCAAACAGTCTCCCTGACCCATGGTCAACTATGCCGTGTGACACAACCCAGTCACACAAGTAAAATGCGTAGTGCTCACAGACCCAGGAAGGAGAGCCGTCATGGTGTCTTCTAATTCCGCCCTCCACAGCAGTTCTACAGAAAAGAATGTAACACATTCCATTTAATTTTATCTTCTTCTATTTATGTGTATATGAGTGCATGATATGGGGAGTTGCCACGGAGGCCAGAAGGGCGTCTGATCCCCTGCAGCTGGAATCATGGGTGGTCGTGAGCTGTTTGAAGTGGGTGCTGGGAACTGAACTCTGTCCTCTGAGCTGTCTTTCCAGTCCTGAATATAACACATTTTAAGACTCACAAATCAAAAGGAACTGGACTAATCAGTAAGTACTGCTGGGAAAACATTAGTCTTTTTTTCTTTTAAACAAATCAATTTGGAGATTTTTATGATGTATATCAAAGAAAGGCTGAATAAATTAAAAACAAAAATAAACCTGATACCATAAAAACTGAGCAAACAGAGCATGTGAACAGTTACCTTCCTGTGCGTGAGAGGAGAATACACAGATCCCAGAATTTTCTACAAGGGACTTGAGCATACACCACGTTCCGAGGACAGTTGTAGGACCGAGCCCTTCCAGGAACCCAGGGCAGCTGTATTTCAAGAGCTCACCAGTTAAATGAATAGAACTTAACTGAGCAAAAAACGTAGAACTATAGGAGCACCAAGTAAGTGTAAATGTTCAGCCACAGGTATTAAACGAGGACGGGGTAGTGGTGTGAGCCTCATTTAGGTGGCTTTCCCCTCCAGTTTCTGAGAGGGAACCCAGAGCCTTTTGGGGTTGACAAGGGTTCTAGTGTTGAGCTTAGAATGGCTTTACCTTCTAAGATATAAATGTTAAAAGTGCCAAGACTTTGTGAAAGAAAGAATGCTCCAGGAAGACCACCCCTGTATTTACCTTCTGTACCAGTAAAATTACAAATGAGAGCAGCATGTCTGGCCCAAGACTCATTTTTAATATTTAACATTATAGTTGATCCCTGTGGCTTTTGATAGCCTGGGCTTTGCTTTGCTGGCCTTGCTTCTACTTATATGTTCTGTCCTGTGTGCTCTCAGCAGATGGAAGCTCCACCCTTACTGCTGTTTATCAGATTGGGACGGGGGCAAAGGGGCTAGGCAATCACAGCCTGAATGGCAGCCCGAGTCCTGCGGTTGACATGGAGTGCCTATAATACAGTTGTTTCAGTGCCAGTTACCAGTTCTTTACAGGTGCCCCAGGACTTCTGGCCCCTGAGGAATTGCCACGAGGCCTCTCAGGTCCTCACTGAACTACGGAAACCCTGAGTGCCTGTGCTCCTCATTTCTCTGAGGTGATGGCTAGAGGCGGGTACTGCCCTTTTCTATACTTTATCTAGTTGCAGGGGTGTCTAGCCTGGGCAGTTAGCCTTGCAGTATTTCAAATTTCAGTAGAAAGGCTCTCTCAGCTTTAACTGGTGCTTCTCTCCCTCTTCTTCCTTCTCCTCCCCTGATTTGTTTTGAGACAGGGTCTCACGTAGCCCAGGCTGGCCTCTAATTCATAGTGTGGCCGAGGTCCCTGACCTGCTGTTCTTCCTGCTTCCTTTTTCCACGTGCTGCACTGCAGTGATGCTCCGTCACACTCCTGCTCTCTTCAGAGTCCTTTCAAGTCTCTCGTGAGAATCATGTTGGACACCGAGAGTACTTGGAAAGCACAGGCTGAGTGTCCCTAGCTACCACAAAAGACTCTGAGTCAACCCGCCTCTACAAACAACAGTGGCCTGTTACTGGGTCAGACTCAAGGTCCTGGCTCCTTCTCCGCTCTGGAGAGTTTTCTCAGTATAACTGATAAGGGGAGTGTCAGTTATTTATTGTCCCCACCTACCACTTTAATACTACAATGTGAGTGACGGATAAAAAGCACTCAGTCATTGTTGGTTATCGACATTGTGCCAGCCATGCTGCTGGGAACTCCAGGTACCTTATCTCCTTTTATTTTTCATTTATTTATTTTTTCATTTTTCTTTATTAAGAAATTCTCTACTCACTCCATATGCTATCCACAGACCTCCCTCCTCCCTCCTCCCACCCCCAGCCCTCTTTCCCAAGCCACCCCACATCCCCACATCCCCCAAATCGAGGTCTCCCATGGGGAGTCAGCAAAGCCCAGCACACTGAGCCTAGGCAGGTTCAAGCCCCTTCCCACTGCACCAAGGCTGTGCAAGGTGTCACACCACAGGCACCGGATTCCAGAAGCCTACCCATAGATGAGGGACAGATCCCGATCTCCCTGCTTGGGTTCCCCCCAAACAGTTCGAGCCAAACAGCCGTCTTCCATATCCAAAGGGCCTAGTCCACTCCCACGGGGGCTTCACAGCCACCAGTCCTCAGTGTGGCCAGTCATCTCTGCACATCCTCCCATCATGATCTCGACATCCCTCACCTGCAGAATCCCTCCTCTCTCTCATCAATTGGAATCCCGGAGCTGGTGCCTGGCCATGGATCTCTCTATCTGCCTCCATCTGTCACTGGACAAAGGCTCTAGGATGACAGCTAGGTTATTTGCTAGGCTGGTCACTAGAGTAGACCGGTCCAGGCACCCTCTGGACCACTGCCAGCAGACCAAGGTGGGGTCAACCTTGTGAATTCCTGAGAGCCTCCCCAGTACCCTGCCTCTTCCTATTCCCATGATGTCCATAAGTCTTCCTCAAGACCCAGTTACACCACACTTAGGCATCTACCCAAGGAATGCTCAATCTTACCACAAGAACACATGCTCAACTATGTTCATATCAGCATTATTCGTAATAGCAAGAACCTGGAAACAACCTAGATGTCCCTCAACTGAAGAATGGATAAAGGAAATATAGCACATATACACAATGGAGTACTATTCAGCAGTAAAAAAACAATGATATCATGAAATTTGCAGGCAAATGGATGGATCTAGAAAATATTATCTTGAGTGAGGTAACCCATACTCAAAAGGCCAAACATAGTATGTACTCAATCATAAGTGGATACTAAATGGGAGGGAAGGGATGGCCAGACTGCAACCCACAACTCCAGAGAGGCTAGCTAACAGGAAAAGACCCTAGGAGGGACACATGGATGATTCTGTGAAGG
The DNA here is from genome assembly GCF_007827085.1 of Peromyscus californicus insignis. Classification (NCBI taxonomy): domain Eukaryota; kingdom Metazoa; phylum Chordata; class Mammalia; order Rodentia; family Cricetidae; genus Peromyscus; species Peromyscus californicus. Next base: position 13,691,553 of record NW_026294606.1, read on the forward strand.
AGAAGTGGATGAGATCTACATGAGTGGACTGCAGGGGATGGGGGGATGGTAGAGGGTGAGGAGTGGGGGATGAGAACATAGGGAAATGGGAGGGTCAAGCTGTAACAGGGACAGAGTGGGAGGGCAGGGAGGAAGATACCATGATAGATGAGGACAATTAGAATTTAACCATTTATGCTGCAAGCTTGAAAACAATCTGGGACCTAGGGTATGGCTCTGTGGTGGAGCACTTGCCAGACATAAATGAGGCATTAGGCCCTGAGTTTGGTCCCTAGAACCACAGAAATGTGGGTACTGGGGTGAAGAAAGAGAAAAGAAGGAAGGGGGAAGGAAAAAAGATAGATTCTTAAAATCTTTACATTGAGACTGGAGAAATAGCTCAGTCCTTAAAAGCCCCTGTTGATCTTCCGGAGTGCCTGAGCCCAGTTCCCGGCACCCATCCAGGTGACTCTCAACTGCCTATAACTCCAGCTCAGGTGGGGAGGATCTGACTCCCTCTTCTTACACACAACACACATGCACACACATACACACACACACACACACACACACACACACACACACACACACACACTAAATAAATAAATCCCGGGCATAGTGACACATACCTTTAATCCCAGCACTTGGGAGGCAGAGGCAGGTGGATCTCTGTGAGTTTTGAGACTAGCCTGGTTACATAGTGAGTTCCATGATAGATGGGGCTATGTAGACAGACCCTGTCTCAAACATAGATAAATAGATAGATAGATAGATAGATAGATAGATAGATAGATAGATAGATCATAGATACATAGACAGACACATAGATAGATGATAGATAGATAGATAGATACATAGATAGATACATAGATAGATAGATAGAGAAGATAGATAGATGATAGATAGATACATAGAGGATAGAAGCTAAAAAAATATGGAGAATTGATTAAGATAAACATTCAACATGGACCTCTGACCTCAACACAAACATGCATATATACATATACCACACAAAAAATTATTAATTTTTAAAAATACAAATATCTTTAAATTTTCTGGCCTACTAATTCCACTTCTGAGAATAGACACAAAGGAAATAAGAGATAAAGATAAAATGTGTATCAACAGGGATGTTACAAGAATTTTGCATCTGATGTTCAAAAAATGGGACCTGCTTACCCATCTGACAGTAAACTGAGAGTCTAGTCGTGGAGTACTATGTAGCTATTAAAAGAATTTGAGGAGACCTGTCCGCTGAAAGAACTTCTGAAACCATGTGTCTGGGGAGACTGGGCAGCTGTGGGAACGCGAGGCTTTATTGTATTTCTGGCATTTTGCAATTTTTTCCTTAAGTTGGAGTGATGGGCCCCCTGCTGGTAGAATGTTCATGACATGTGAAGGCACAGTCTCTTCTTAGGGAACAAACTCTTGGGACAATGGAGTCATACATAGCCTTCCACCTAATTCCACCAACCCAAGAGAGAGAAGGCTGGTCATTTGTTTGACAGTCTGGGGTGTTGTTTTAAGTAAGAAGGCAGGAGAGTGCTGAAGAGTATGACTGAATTGGTAAAGCGCTCACCTAGCTTGCACAATGCCCTGGGTTCCTTCCCCAGCACCTTATAAACAGGGGTGGTGGCACACACCTGTAACCTCAGCACTTGGAGGTGAAGGCAGGAAGATCTGGAGTTCAAGGTCATCCTTAGCTACATAACAAATTGTGTTTGAGGATATCCTGGGCTACAAGAGACTCTGTTAAAGGAAAAGGGAGATGGCAAAGGGAAGCAGAAAGGGAAGCAGGGAAGGAGGGGGACAGGGTGGGGGCGGGTGGAGGAGAAGGAAGTTCTAAATCTCCTTCCTAGGGGCAAAGGAAAGCCCTATGGCTCTCAGGAGTGTCACCCCAAGACCCTGCTCTCTTAAGGTGCCTAGAGACTCATGTAAACCCCAACAACACGGCCACGTGGTTCCTTATCCTGCATTTGTCAAGAAAGTGAGACTATCCTGGTACAGAAAAGGAAGGAATCAGGGGGACCTCTATGTACCTGTTGCTCCAGAGGATATTTACTTGGAGCCTGTGCCTACACAACTGTGTATGTGTGTACACATGCTTTATGGAATCACAAAAATAAAGCATGAGAGATGTTTCCTCATCTGTTGCTCTTAGAAACTGTCCTTCTTACACTAGACCCTGTCGTTCCTCCAGCCTGGAGCTTAACTGCAGCAGATCCAGGCACTGGGGACACAGCCCCCGTCTTCCACTGACCCTGGAAAGATGCCTGAGGGACAGAAGACTTTGATCTAGAATTTCAGGGCTTTAGTCTCAGAATGCCTTAAACACCTGAGCCTTACTTAGTATGAGCATATTTCCTTCTTGGGAAACCATAGGGCTAGTTGCTGCCCTGGGCTCCAGTTCTCTCCACTCACTGCTCAGAGGGATCCCAGAAGCCTGTCACAGTGTCTTTTGGAAAGCTAAGCTCTGTCCTCAGTCAGTCAGGGAGCAGGTGTTAAGATGAGCTGGCTCTGGGCAGGCTCAGGAGCCTGGCTGTGAGTGGCAGGCCTGGTCTCCCAGTGTCTTCTGCTGAGCTAGGGGAGCTCAGGGCTCCTAGCCCTGCCTCAGCCCATCTTTCGGGGACTGTGTGGGGTGCACAGCATTTAAAAATGTCCCTCTTAATCTGTTTACTCAGTTTACTCACTGAGTAGGCCAGTCTCCTTGTGGTGCACACAGCCTTCTTCCTCGGGCTGGGGGCACTCCCAGCAGAGTGAGGAATTCCTTTCTCAAGTGAACACCAGGCACCTTTGTGGTGGTATTGTGTTCCCCAAAATATTGTGCACCCTATTAAGCTTATCTGGGGTCAGAGACAGAACAGCCACAATATTAAACATGAGGATAGACAATGGTAGCACACACCTTTAATCCTAGCATTCCAGAGGCAGAGATCCATCTGTTCAAGGATACAGCCAAGCATGGTGACTCATGCCTTTAATCCCAGAAAGCAAGCCTTTAATCCCAGGGAGTGACGGTAGAAAACAGAAAGGTATATAAGGCGTGAGGACCAGAAACTAGAGGCATTTGGCTGGTTAAGCATTTGGCTGGTTAAGCTTTCAGGCTTCTAGCAGCACAGTTCAGCTGAGAGCCATTCGGATATGAGGACACAGAAGCTTCCAGTCTGAGGAAACAAGACCAGCTGAGGAATTGACAAGGTGAGGTTAGCAGTGGCTTGTTCTGTCTCTCTGATCTTCCAGTGTTCACCCCAATACCTGGCTCAGGTTTGATTTTATTAATAAGAACTTTTTTAAGATTCCTGCTACACACCTTGAGTTTGAACATCTAAGGACAGTGCTTTGACCTGTCTATGTTTCCTATGACAGGTGGCAACTTTCACAGTTAGAACTCCTGCTCCTCACCCTGACCTCTTAGAATTCCGCTACAATGAGAAACACACCCAAACCAGGAGGGCCTGTCACCAGGGACCTTTTGGCTAAGGTGCAGTTTTGTTTTATTTATTTTTGATTAATTATTGCTTTATTTACTTGTGAGTGTGAATGCACATGTGTGCACTCTGGCATGCATGTGTCATGGTGTGCATGTGGAAATGAGCATCCCAGGAGGGCTGGTGGGAGGACTCCCCTTTCTTACCTTCTCTATGTGCTCCGGGGTCTTTTCTGGGTGGGTGGATGACAGGTCACCAGGTGTGGACAAGGGTTGTCATCTTAGGGAGCTGGTCTCTTATGGTGGCTTAGGCACCATAGCTTGTGGCATCCCAGACTGGAAGAGCACAGGCAGGAAGGAACGGACATTCTAAGGGGAACTCAGTGGTTCTGCTACCCTGCACTTCCCTCCCCCACTGCCCTGCCAGCACTTCTTGGTATCTGCTCTGGGTCGCTATAGTGCAGTAAGGGACCAGAGGTAAAGAAGAGAAATTCAGAAAATGAAATCTTGGGAACTGGGGGTTAGCTATAAGTAAGGCTGAGAAAGCGTGTACCTTCCACCTCCCTCTAGCACCTGGGATTAATCCAGTCATAAATGTGGCTCTGGTGACTGGCTGTAATGGCACACAGCTTTAATCCCAGCACTTGGGAAGCAGAGGCAGAAGAATCTCTGTGAGTTTGAGGACACACACACACACACACACACACACACACACACACACACACACACACTGTGGTCCTGGTCATGAACAGCTGTGCTTCCTCTAGAAGCCTCCCTCCCCCTTCCCAGTCAAGTGTGTCTGGGCAGCTCCCTGAACGAATCCTAGTCTGGTCAGCACTGACCTCAAAGGAGTCAGTCTTTCCAGTTTAGAAAGGAGCATGCATGGTCACAAGGTGAGGGACAATGGGTGGACTTCTAACAAAAATATTAGCAGAGGAAAAAATGCTGGGAAAATGAAAGAGTAAAAGTGGAGGTGGTGTGTGTGTGTGTGTGTGTGTGTGCGCGTGTGTGTGTGTGTGTGTGCATGCCTGCCTGTGGAGTCAGAGAACAACCTTAGGTGTCATGTCTCAAGTACTGTTCACTTTTTTATTTCAAGACAGAGATTCTAACTGGCTTGGAATTCACCAAATAGACCAAACTGTCTGGCCTGCAAGGTCAGGGATCTACTTATCTTTACCTCCCCAAATATGTGCCCAGATTTTTATGTGAGTTCTAGGGATGAAACTGAGGTCCTTATGCTTGAGTGGCACACATTTTACTGACTGAGCATCTCCACAGCCTCTAAAGCATCATGACAAAGGTAAACATGATTTAGATATGGTGCCAGCAGCCATCCAGGCAAACCTGTCACATGTACAGAATGAGTGCTCTGGCCCTAGCTCTCTGCCAAGTGATCAGGTGAGAGGCTTGTAGGGTGAGTGGCTTATAGGGTGAGAGGCTTGTAGGGTGAGAGGCTTGTAGGGTGAGAAGCTTGTAGGGTGGGAATGCACCAAGAACCATCTTAGACTCTTAAACTGTACCTTGGGGCAGCAAAGATGTTGATTCCCTTGAATCCCTGTGAAGATTATAATCCCTAGAAAATTCTGAGGAAAAACTCTTTTCGATTTGGGGTTCTAGATTCAGCAACACATTTGTCCTATGTAAAAGCACTGAAGACATTTTCACATCTCTAAGCACTTGTGTAATTGACCTTTCCTGCACCTGCCCTAAGTAGCTACTGGAGATGATCTCAGGAAAAACTAAGAAAATAAGGGAGCGAAGAAACATTGCATCTAAACTGAGAGCATTAAGGCGAAGTGCCAGTGAGAAAAGAGATGCCCCAGACCTAGAGACCAAACAGTTCAGTTCTGATGGACTTATAGAAGTTTCCAAAAGTGAAGGCATCTGGGGAAAGAGAGAAACTAAAAAAAGTGAATGATTAAAATCAAACATTTTTAGACAATTTAGTATAACAAAATGTAGCTAAAAAATCATACAAGTGAAAAAAAAAATCATACAAGTGGAAAACAACAAGGCTATTAGAAACTCCAGGAAAAACAAAAGTTCAACTAGGCAGAAATGTCGATATTATATGTACATTTATTCCATGGGACCTCAATAAACAACATTCCCACCGGGAACTTAGGTCACCTGTGAAGAGGTGGCCTAGAACCAAGGAAAGGTAAGTGCACGCCTCTCACCCATTGCCCAGCCTCCCTCTTACCTGGAGACAATCAGACGCAGCGGGGAGTCAAGTCAAGCAAGAACTCATTTATTGATAGACAGTAAGCCTCTTTTATACCAGAAAACCTCAGAACCCTAGGAGGGGGTGAAGGAACCGACCAATCATTTTAAAGGTCACCCTATTTACAAATTGTTTGTGCACTGACTTCATCTCCTGTTTCTAGTATCTTATCTTAGCATAAATAACTTGAGCTCACTTCCTTCCTCACCATTTGTCTCTAATCTCCATATGAACAACCCAAGCTAACTTCTTCTTAGCCATCCTTTGTAGCTAATCTCTGCATAAACAGCTTAAACTAACTTCCTTTAGCACCATTTGAATCTACTCTCCGTGAAAACAGCTTAAAGCTTAAGCTCTATTTGTCTAGCTTTCTCTCGGTACCCTCTTTGTAGCCCATGTATGCCCCACAAGGTAATATTACATTCCTCTTGGGTCTTTGATGGGGTTATAGACTAGATAGAGTTTTCCTTAGTTGTGATAGAAAATAAATTAGGTACAAAACTCTGGACTCATCAAGAGAGGATAGTTAATGGAGTATTTTCTTTGAATTTGCCAAATACAAATGAACTGGACATTGTGAACGTAATTCTTACTTGATAATTATTCTTGTAGTATATAGTTTCATTTTGTTAAAGTTAATACCTTTCCTTTCTGTTTAGACAGTACCTGATAATTGTTCTTACTGTATATAGTTTTATTATGTTAGAGTTAAAATCATTCCTTTTTATTTAGACAAAAAGGGGGAAATGTTGAGGGGAGATTTGCTTGTGTTGATTGCTCTGAGACCACCAATGGAGCTGACCTCAGTTTGGAGGGTGAAGTCCACATTCAGCTGACTAGAGTGGAGCATCAAGTTTTCTGGCAGACTAAGAGGAGAAAGAGGGGCACACAGGGAAAGAAGAGGCAGGGCCAAGGAGTTTCAGGCTCTTTTGGATAGAGGAAATAGAGAGGGAAGATTGTTTTGGTTGCTCTTTAAACATCTCAGAACTTCTCCTTAATATTTATCCCTGAGTTTTATTTTCAATAAACAATAAAAAAATCACAATAGGTTTTTGTTTTCTTTCTGAGATTGTGTGGCCTTGTTTAATATTATACAGCCCAATTTAGTGTTCCTGGTTAATACCATATGTTGCCCATAACACACACTAATGCAATGTTAGATATGCATGAAAGCTAAGAAACATGATACTCCATGAGGAGATCAGACATGGCTTCTGGAAAGAAGGCTGCATAAACCACCACATTGTCTGGATTGGAGAGAATCTGCATGTGACTGCTCAGGGGAGGATGTCTAGAACTGTACAGAACTGGCGATTTCCAGCATGACCTCAGAACCTCAGCTGGGTCTAGGCTGCAAGTACATCTGGTTCAAATAACTTAAGGAAATGGTTATCACTGGGCATGAACTTTCTCTTTCTCTTTATCAACAGTTTGATGCTTAACATTTGTCTCATCATTCAGGAATGGAATGTGATGAGTCCACTTAATAGAGCAGATAAAATTCAACTTTTCACTGGGAATGCTTCACTTCCTTCAGCAGGAACCCCTTAAAAATAAAAACAGGGGGCTGGGATATAGCTTCATTTGTATTATACATGCTCTGGGTGAGAGTCCCACCACCACATAAAAAGAACACAGCAGTACACACCTGTAACCCCAGTACTCAGGAGGTACAGGGGGATAAACTGAAGTTCAAGCTCATCCTCAGCTCAAGGCCAGCCTGGGCTACATGAGACCCTTTCTCAAATAGAAAACCAAATGAAATAGGAGAAAAACCACCCTGAGGGGGACAGTCTATCGACACCCCCTACTGTGGTTCAGGAGAGCAGCCAAAGGTGGAGTCTCTCATTCCTGAAACTTCTGGAAACAGAGCTGGTGGCTCAGATGATTGAGCATCAGGAGAGGGCTAATGGTGCTCTCTTTGCCCCGGACTTGGGTTGTGTTGCCTGCTGAATGTTAGAAGACTGTACCAGTTTGCTTAGATTGCCACAGCAAAATGCCAGAAACTCCTCAACAGCTTCAGCAACAGGAATTTATTTAGGACCATTCTAGAAATCAGGAAGTTCAAGATGGAGATGCCATCAGATTGGTTTGTATTTATCTGGGGGTGAGGGGGGCACGCACATGTCATGGTGTGCATGGGGAGGTCAGAGGACGACTTGTAGAAAGCAGTTCCCTCACTCTACCATAGGGATTCCAGGGATCGAACTTATGTCACTGAATTGGTGGCATGTGCCTTTATACATTAAGCAATCCCATCAGCCCTCTTTCTCTTTTTACAAGGATACCAATCCTAGAGGATGAGGGCCCCACCCTTGTAGCCTCATTTAACCTGGATAACCTCCTAAAAGATCCCATCTCAGGATCCTTAGTGGTGAGTGCAGACCTAAATACCGAGTATGTGGATGAAAGGGGTGGAGGGAACGGAGGGAATTCACTCACACACCTGGAAATTGTGCTCCTTCAGAAAAAATGAATTGTAGTTTGAACTATGCTCATTCACAACCTTCCTGATGTTTCTAGTTAGCTATTTTATCAGAGATACCAGAGAAAATTAAGGGACCATTGTATTTTTTGTAGAAAAATATATCAGGCAGCCACAGCCCAGCTGGATCCACACTGGAGATGAAGGGTCCAACAAGAGTGGGGAGGGGTACAAATTGGCACAGTAGTGTCATGTTATATTTTTCCTAGGTAGACAAGATGCAACTATCTAGTCATTGCAGATGTGAGCTGGTGACAGACCAGAGTAAGGATACTACAAAAGTCAAAACTCAGTGAATTAAGGAGTTTATTGGAGTTACAGAAGCACAGACGACTCAAAGGAGGCTGAGTCACCAAAAACCACTTGTGGAATGCCATTCTCTCCCTCTACCATGCGGGCTCTGGGGACCAAACTTAGGTAGACAGGCTTAAGTGATGACTCATGGAAGCTAGAGCCCTGGAGTTCTCTGCACAGCCTTCAGGCAGATGGACAGATCAGGAAGTCTCTTCCAAGTGGTTCTGCTGGTCTGAGCCTCCACTCCTTATATGCCTTGGGATTGGAGGATTCTTTTGTATCTGGTCAGTTTTAGGAATTTCCTGAGACTTGTGAGTTGTTTGTTTCCTGAGTCTCAACAAACCTCCTTGTAGAACTTCCTGAGTTTTCATAAGCTTCCCTTCAGAATGGAGTGTTTCAACTCAGAGAAAACTACTAAACAACAAGCAGTGATGACATAACCAGGAAGCCCCAACACCAGTATGTCTAGCCTCCACCCTGAGCCAGCACCACATCAGTACCACCAATATCTGATCCTCCCAAATGGGAGTGCCTGCATTAACTGATGTCTCCACTGAGTCTCCCGACGCGCCCTGCTCCCGATGCAGAGCAGGACCCAGCAATGTAGTCCATCTCAGGGCAGATTAACATGCAGTTTCAAATCTCCTTGTTCCTGCTCAGATCTAAAGACAGAATGTATGAATTAGGGGATGTTCTGTAAGGTCCACAGAATGATCTCTGAGAGCTACACTTTTAATTTGGAATGAGTGAGTTTAAGTATATAACAAGCTAATGCAAAAGAATAAATAGCAAGCAATAGATAGTTAAAGAAGGAAGAACTGAAGGGAGGGAGGGAGGGAGGCAAGGAAGGAGGGAGGGAAGGAGGGAAGGAGGGATGAACAGCCAAATCAGGCAGTTAAGACATCCAGCAGAAATAGATTGAGGAAGCTCCTTTAAGTCAGTCAGCTGGAGTTCCCAATAGAGTCCTGGGCAGAGCAGAGTGCCTCCTTAGGTAAGGCTTTTTAAGGAAAAGGATAAATAACAACAAATAGAGATGACATTATCAACTCAGGTGCTTATGACCTCCAGAAGAGCTCAGCTGGGGAAGGTGAGGTAGTCAGCTGGAATTCCAGTGAACCTTCTGTCCATGCCCAAGCTTCCCACAGCCCAGCTTCCAGCCTCCCTTTCCCACTTCAGGCACTTCTCTACCGTGAGATTAAAAAACAGTAACATCTGTTGGAAATGATCTACTTTCTAGCTGTTCTCAAGGGCACACTCACTTTACCCTTGAACTGTTTCACTCTTCTTTCCTCCCTGTCACAGAGTTGGGGGTGGCAGGCCGTCCCTCGACAGGGGACCTTGGAGGTTACTTTGAGTCTGAAATGGGCCTGAAAGCAACCTCCTT